>NC_091817.1:14753124-15058124 GCF_041296235.1 Equus asinus | reverse complement strand
CCACCACAGCATGGCTCAATGAGCGGTGTGCAGGTCCACACTCAGGATCTGAACCTGCGAACCCCAGGCCACCAAAGCGGAGTGCATAAACTTAACTGCTATGCCACTGGGCTGGCCCCTTGAGTAAATTTTAACAATGCTGAATTTCACAAATATGGTATATGTCATTTAATATTTGGGGAAATTTATCATTTTGGGAAAGCAGTTAATGCTAACAGTGCATATTTTGGTTGAATAAAGCTTTTCTTTTTCTCAAAAATAGAACATTTTCATTTTGACCTACAAAAAGCCAGTTTCATATGGTTCAACCTGATACTTTCCCAGACCCTATCAGAGCATGAAGACTGAAAAGGTACCTGAGGCACCTAAGGAAAACTGCAAGCTGCTCCTGCGTTTCGGGGTTTTTCATTGGGGGAATGTGGAGCAACCCAAAGTGTATGTGTGTGTGAGAGATGCTTAGGAGTCAGTCATGCGAAGATCTGGGTCAAGAGCATTCCAAGCAGATGAGCAGCCTCATCAAAGGTCTCAGACTCTCAGAAAATATGTTTTTCATTTTTTTTTCTGAGGAAGATTTGCCTCACGCTAATGTCTGTAGCCAGTCTTCCTCCTTTTGCTCGAGGAAGGTTCACCCTGAGCTAATATCTGTGCCCATCTTCCTCTTTATTGTATGTGGGTCACCGCCACAGCTTGGTAACCAATGAGTGGCGTAGGTCTGTGCCCGGGAACCAAACACAGGTCGCTGAAGTGGAGTGCACTGAACTTAACTACTAGGCCATAGGGCTGGCCCCAGAAAGTATTTTTTGAATAAAGATATGAAAGCACGTAACATCAAAAGCTAAGCATACAGTAGACGTGGGTCAGTGGTGCTTTTGGATGACAATACTTACCCCATCACATAGAGCCAGTCCCTTCTTTCGTATGTTTTCCAATCTGCTTCTATGTTTTTAAAAAGTACAGGTGACTGATCAGAAACCATAATTAATGGCCTTTTTATGATTTCGTAGCTAGATTGCAGTTACTCTTTGTGGCATCCAGGAATTCAGTTGGGGTAAAAATATTGGGATGGTCCTCTTCCTGCCTCTCTCCTTGTTGACAACCTGCTATGTCTATTCCATGAAGGAGAGGAGAGTAAAGGAATCCTAAGAGGTAAGAAGTGAAAGAAGAACATCCTGGAATGGATGTTACCTAGAGAGAGAGAGAGTAAAAGAGAGAGAGAAAGAAGAGAGAGACAGAAGGGAGGGAGGGAGAGATGGAATGAAAATCCCCTAAAGTAGCATTGACCATGAGCCCAAGGAGTAAAACTATGGGATGCTTTACTGCAAATTAAAAAATAAAATTCCTTCTTTTGGGTATAAGCAGCCCAGCACTATGACATAAGGCTTGGTGAGCAGTTTATAGGATGCTTTCAGTCCTAATTTACTCCCTTGATTGTATGCCCTGGTCTGGAGTCACCTGCTCATTTTACTGTTCCATTCTTGGGTTTGTCAAGGAATCTACTCAATGTTTCTGAGGACTCTTGCTTACTCCTAAGAGAGTGAAGCTTCTGATTTAGCTCAGACTGATAGGGTAACAGGGCTAAGACCAGGAGTGTAGGAAGGATTTTATTTCAAAGGCAGCACAAGGGTGAGGCTAAATGGTCACAGAAGGCGAGAGCAGTGGCTTGGCCAATATGCAAGAAAGTGATGTTGTATAGTTACTTTGTCTGGACGGTAGTTGTTTTATGGCCATCCAGCCATCCCTCAATTCTCAGACCTCTTGTCAGACTTCAAGAGCTGGATACTAGACTTTGGTCTAAAACAATCAGTGGATATCCTTGTCCAGCCAAGTAAGTGGTTTGGGGAAACCCAAACAGAAGCAGTGAAATGTGATGAGACAGGGAAAGGAGCAGATAGAGGATGTGGAATTATCCTAGCGATTTCCCTTATCACCTCCAAAAAGGGGTGTACACCTGAGAGACAGAAATGGGCCCTATGGTTCTTGTGAGCACCTGGATCCAGCTGTGCCTGTAACTGGTACTACTGTTAGTGTCTTTTGGTTATGTGAGCCAGTGTTTATGTGAGCCCTTTTTGCTTAAGCCATTTTGAATTGAGTTTTTAATTTTGGCAGAAGAAAGATTTCTGACCGATAGGCTCCCTGACCCTTACTTTACTTAACAGTAAAATGGGGCTCATGATACCACTTTGCAGGGTTTGGGGAGGAAGAGGGACAATTACTGTAAAACACAGGCACAGAGTAGATGCCCAGTACATTAGTATTTAATCCTGTGAGAGGGAAAAGCAAAGGAGGCACAGCAAGGTGTGGGACGCCTCTGTGCCCAGTGCAGGCCCGTTGCGCTGAGTTCACTGCTCAGCGAAGGCTGGTACCTGGCTTGGACTGTCCAGAGGTACCCAGCTATAAAGGAAGGCTGGCCTCTCGAGTTGCTTTGAGCCTGTGGCTTTTCTGCAGTGAGTGCTCTCTGACTGAGTACGTTATTGGCCACGCAGGAGGAAAAGGACAAAGATGAGGCTTCTCACCCTCTTGTGTCTTTACTTTGGCAGTTATTTGTATCTCTTTCTCTTTTGTTTAATCAGAGACTACTCCTTTTTGGAAATATGGAATGTAAATGTTATGAACAGAATCAACACACAATGACTACATTTTCATCATTGTGATGGTCATCTTCCCATTGCCTTGGAAAGTAGGAACAACAGCTTTAAATTTATAACTCTTTAATTTAGGAGCTATATTGGATTTTCAAGAAAAATGAGACGTTTTATACACACAAAGACCTGCCAACCATCTCAGTGCCCTCATTTGCCTTCCCTAGAAAAGAAGGAAAAGCTTTAAAAGGCTCCTTGGTAGAAACTTTGGTTTGAGTGTCAAAATAGAGTGGAGGGGCCGGCCCCATGGTCGAGTGGTTAAGTTTGCATGCTCTGCTTTGGCAGCCCAGGGTTTTCGCCAGTTCGGATCCTGGCATGGACATGGCACCTCTCATCAAGCCATGCTGAGGCGGTGTCCCACATGCCAACTAGAAGGATCCACAACTAAAATATACAACTATGTACTGGGGGCTTTGGGAGAAAAATGAAAAATAAAATCTTTAAAAGAAATTAAAAAAACAGAGTGGAGATAGAGGCCCCCCACCACATCTCCCTGAAGTAGCTTGGGCCCTAATTATAAAAAAGGAGTAAAAAATGGCTTTGAATAGCCATTTTGGTTTATTAAGTACATAACACCTGTTGTTAAAGAAGCGCTGCCTATGCTAATTGCTTATTGTGTGACTAGAGCACCTGCAGCCACTGTAACAGAACGCTTGAAGGATCCTGAGCAAAGGTAGAAATAGCATCGAAAGCCAGTGGAAAGTGGATTCTTCTAGTACCAGTCCTCAGTGTGTTGGATTCTCTCTTGCTCTTTCTATTTGTGTTTCAGCCACAATAGCCTCTGTTCACTTCCTTTAACCTCAGCTAATTTGCCCATGCTGTTCTTTCTGTCTGAATATTTGCTACTCCTCTTCACCTCATTAACTCTACCCATCATGCATATTTCCTCCAGGAAGTCTTGCCTGATTGTCCCAGCCCACCATGGGTCAGGCCACCTTGCTAATGGTCTTAGAGCCCCAGTATGGTTCCTTCATAATTGTGATCACAGTGGTTATATATTTATTTGTGTGATAGAATGTGTTTCTCAGTCTTCTCTGTTAGATTATAAGATTCACAGCAGAGACTTTGTTTTGCTCATAAGATCGTACCCCTATCAAAAGCACAAGGTCCAGCATGAAGTAGGAATGAGTAAATGTTCATTAAATGAATGAGTAAGTGTTAGGGCCAGTTTCATCCACTTTGTAGAAAACCTTTGTTTTGGTATCCGTGTAAGTAAGGAATGTGTTTGACAACAAATAATTGAAAACTTAGTGAACAGTGGCTTAAATAAATAGGTTCTGTTTCCTAAAACTTAGGAAAATTTTCAAACATACAAAATACTTGAATTTTACAGGGAACACCTGTATGCCAACCACCTAGACTGTACCATTGACATATTACTATACTTGTTTTATCACTTCTCTACCTATGTAGCCATCTTTTTTTTTTTTTTGATGCATTTCAGTGTAAGTTGCAGCCATTAGCACATTTCACCCTAGATAGCTGAGCATACATATTCTTACCTAGAGTTTGCTGTTTGCTTAAGGTGCTTGTTGAGATAAAATTTAAATTCAATAAAATGCCCAAATCTTGAGTATACTCTTCAGTATATTTTGGCAAATGCAAATACTTGTGTAACACAAACTCCTCTTAAGATACAGGCTATCCAGGCGGGCCCCATGGCTGAGTGGTTAAGTTCGTATGCTCCGCTGCAGGCGGCCCAGTGTTTCGTTGGTTCGAATCCTGGGCGCGGACAGGGCACTGCTCATCAAACCATGCTGAGACAGCGTCCCACATGCCACAACTAGAAAGACCCACAACGAAGAATATACAACTGTGTACTGGGGGGCTTTGGGGAGTAAAAGAAAAAATAAAATCTTAAAAAAAAAAAAAGATACAGACTATTACCATCAGCCCAGAAAGTTCCCTCATACCCATTTTCATTTTATCCCTGTTCAAGAACTGCATTTAAATGGAATTGTACAGTATGTGCTCTTTTATGTAAGACTTCTTTTACTAAGCATAATGTTTTTCAAATTCATCCACTTTGTTGCATTTATCCATAATTTCTTCCTTTTAAAAGCTGATTAGTACTCCCTTAAATGAATATACCACAATGTGTTGTTTGTCTAATTACCTGTTTGAGAGACATCTGTAGGGGTTTTTTTTGCCCCCCAGTTTGGGCCTATTATGAATAAAGCTGTTATGAATATTCTTGCACATGTCATTTTGTGGACATGTTTTTTATTTCTCTTGGATACATACCTAAGATAGGAAATACTGGGCCATAGATTATTTTATACTTAGTTTTCCTAGACCTTTTTCTAAAGTTATTACACCATTTTATCCCCCTCTCACTAAGATTTGATGTTATTAGTCTTTTTAGTTTTATCTATTCTGGTGGGCTTTGAGCTGAATCTTACTTGGAGCAATTTTTTTCCTTTCACATTATAAGGAATCTAAGGAGGCAGGCCAAAGCTGAGGCAGCTACTCAATAATGGTGTCAGGGACCCAGTCACTTTCTCACTTTCTGTTCATTATTCTTAGTGGCTGATCATAATTCTGTGCATGTCACCTGGGGCAGACAGCCTCTAAAATGGCTCCCAGTGATCCTCGCCTCTGGCTCCTCTTGCCCTTGTGTAATCCCCTCTCATTGAGTGTGGGCTGGCCTTCATGATGTGCTTCAAACAGAATGCAGCAGAGCTGATGGGATGCCATTGCTGCAATTAAGTTATAAAACAACATGGCTGCTTATATATGGTGATGGATACAAATTAGACTGTTGGTGGTGAGCATGATGCAGTCCATACAGAATACTGACAAATAATAATGTACACCTGAAATCTCACAGTAATAAACCATTATGACCTCAATAAAATAAAAAAAACGCACAAACTTTCCAAACACACAGAAAATAGAGCAATATCAGACATCCATTACCTAGATTTAACAATGTATATTTGAACCAATTAACACAGTAGTTCTTCCAAAAGAAAAAAAGAATGGCTTCTGTCGTGCATGTTCTCTCTCATTCTTTTTCAGATCAGTCATTATCTAGGGGAAGTTGGTTGCCATGTTGCAAGGCAGCTCTATGAAGAGCCCAAGTGATGAGGGACTGGGCCCTGCCAACAATCAAATGAGTGAACTTAGAAGTGGATCTCTCTCTCGTGGAGGATGCAGATGAAATTGCAGAACCACACCAGGATTTCTGACCCACAGAAGCAGGGATAATAAGTGTTGTTTTAAGCCACTAAGTCTTAGGGTCATTTGTTATGTAACAATAGATAACTATTACAGCACCTCTTTGTCTCATTGTCATAAGATGGCTGCTGTACCTTCAGGGCCTCATGTTCATGCTCCAGAGTGTAAGAAAAACTGTGGAAAGCAAAGGACAATGAGAGTTTTTTTAAACAAATCTGTTCATTTTTATCAGGAACTCAGAACTTTTCCAAAAATCTCACTCAACAGACTTTGGTTTATATCTTATTGGCCAGAGATAACGCCACATAACCACTCCTAGTTAGGAGGTGGCTAAAAAGGGGGGTGGGACCTGGATGGAGATTGCATCAGCCAACTGTCAGCGTCTGCCACATTAACCATCTCAAAAACCCCACAGGGGAGTGAGGTCAGCATCAGGGTGGGGTGGGCTTTACCAGTAATCTCTCCCCTCCACCATACAATGAAAAAGACATTCATATTCCAACAGAGGACATCCACACAACACAAAAGGTGTCTGAGAGTCCCACAACACAAAAAACTACATAACTCAGCCATATGGCAGAGGGCAGAGAGGTGGAGCCCCCCTCAGAGGAGGTGGAACGGGTAAGAGAAAAGGTTGCTCCCTCCCCAAAAGACAGATCCGGGACTGTGGGAGGCTTCCAAGAGAGAAGGAAGGGGGGAGGGAAGGCTTGTTCATGGGCACATGGGAGATGCTCTAGGGCCCTTGTAGCCCAGGGGAGAGTCCCTACCGAGGTGGGGGTGAACTCATCAAGCCAACAGCCCAGGAGAGCACATAGCGAGGGCAGAGTGAGAAAACCCTGAGGGCACGCAGGAGAAAGCGCCCCTCCCCACCCCTGGCCCAGCACCAAGTCCAGTGCCTGGGATCTCAGCACAACACAGAGGGCCTCAGAATAGGCAGCTCTTGACCCCCACCCAGGGGTAATAGGTGATAACTGCAACCAAATAGTACCAGGAAGCGCAAAAACAGAGCCACGCGCTTTAGCAGTATCAAAAATTATATCAAATCTCCGGAACAGAGGGGCTGGCCCCGTGGCCGAGTGGTTAGGTTCGCGCACTCCGCTGCAGGCGGCCCAGTGTTTCGTTGGTTCGAATCCTGGGCGCGGACATGGCACTGCTCATCAAACCACGCTGAGGCGGCATCCCACATGCCACAACTAGAAGGACCCACAACGAAGAATATACAACTATGTACTGGGGGGCTTTGGGGAGAAAAAGGAAAAAATTAAAAAAAAAAAAATCAATCTAAAAAAAAAAAAAAAACTTAAAAAAAAAAAAAAATCTCCGGAACAGAGAGAATATGACAAGTACCCAGAAATCAGTCCTGAAGACACAGAAATATGTAATTTAAGTGACAGAGAATTCAAAATAGCTATCAAAAAAATCAACAAGTTAAAAGAGAATGTAGAGAAACAATTCAACAAGTTTAGGAGCTACTTCACAAAAGAGAATGAAACTATAAAGAATCAATCAGGAATATTGGAGACAAAAGACACAATGGAAGAGAAAACAAAATATGGATTCCCTGAGCATGCGAGTGGACACCATAGAGGAACAAATCACCATAACTGAGGACAGACATGTTGAAATGCTCCAGACAGAGGAGGAGAGAGGACTAAGACTAGAAAGAAAGGAAGAAAGTCTCTGAGAAATAGCTGACTCCATTAGGAAAAGCAACATAAGAGTTATAGGTATTCAAGAGGGAGAAGAGAAGGAGAGTGGAGCAGAAAGCATGTTTAAAGAAATAATTCCAGAGACCTTCCCAAACCTAAGGAATGAGATGGAAATCCATGTGGAAGGGCCTATCAGATCTCCTAAATGTGTCAATGTAAAAAGACCTACTGCAAGGCAGTACTAGTGAAACTGGCAAAAGTCAATGACAAAGAAAAAATACTAATGGCAGCAAGGCAGAAGAAAATAACCTACAAAGGAACCCCTATCAGGCTTTCAGCAGATTTCTCTGCAGGAGCCTTACAGGCTAGGAGAGACTGGAATGACATATTCAAATCTCTGAAGGACAAAAACTTTCAGCCAAGAATACTCTATCTAGCAAAAATATCCTTCAGCTACAATGGAGAAATAAAAACTTTACCAGATAAACAAAAGCTAAGGGAGTTTGTAGCCATGAGACCACCCCCCAACACACACACATACAAGAAATCCTCAAGAAGGCCCTCATACCTGAAAAAAGACAAAAGGGAGAAAGGGGTTACAAAGCATGGAGTAAGGAGTTAGGTAGACAAAAATCAGAAAATTGTACCTATACATCAGAAGAGGTTAGCAAATAAAAAAAGCATTAAAGATAAAGGGAAGGAGGGGCTGGCCCCATGGCCAAGTGGGTAATTTCGCACTCTCTGCTTCGGCAGCCCAGGGTTCCCCCGGATAAGATCCCAGGTGTGGACATGGCACTGCTCATCAGGCCATGCTGAGGCAGTCTCCCACATGCCACAACTAGAAGGACCCACAACTAAAAATACACAACTATGTACTGGGGGGCTTTGGGGAGAAGAAGGAAAAAAATTAAAGGGAAAAGCAGATAAAGGGAAGGAAAACACCCAAAACAAAGATAATCTTGTCATTTTAACCACAAACTGACAACACAATGGAATAAGATGTGAGAAAAACAACTTAGGAGGGGAAGGGGACAGGGACTGAATCGGTTTAGTCTAAGGAAAGAAGAGGCCACCAGAACGTGGACTACCTTATCTACAAGACTTTGAATACAAACCTCATGGTAACCAATAAACAAAAAAGAACAGAGACATGAATAATATATAAGGACAAAAGAAAGAAACACAACATAACGAACTACATAACTCAATTGATAGACCAAAACACACAGGACAAGAAAGAAAGGAAGTGCAGGAGAACCAGAAAACGAGAGAGAAAGTGGCAGCATTAAGCCCTCATGCATTGATAATCACCCTCAACGTAAATGGATTGAATTCTCCAATAAAAAGACAGAGTGGCAAGATGGATTAAAGAACAAGACCCAACAATATGCTGCCTCCAGGAAATACAGGTCAGCTCCAACAACAAACAGAGGCTTAGAGTGAAGGGATGGAAGACAATACTCCAAGCTTATGGCAAACAAAAGAAAGCAGGTGTTGCGATACTTAGACAAAGTAGACTTCAAGATAAGACAGGTAAAGAGAGACAAAGAGGGGCAGTATATAATGATCAAAGGGACACTCCACCAAGAAGAAATAACTCACATCAAGGGACAGATCATCCAGATAGAAATCAACAAGGAAACAGTAGAATTAAATGAAAAGCTAGACCAGTTGGACTTAATAGACATATACGGAACACTCCAACCAGAAACAGCAGAAGGCACATTCTTCTCCAGTGCACACGGAGCATTCTCAAGGGCAGACCATATGTTGGGAAACAGGGCAGCCTAAATAAATTTGAGAAGATTGAAATAATAACAAGCATTGTTTCTGATCACAGTGCTGTGAAGCTAGAAATTAATTACAAGAAAAAAGCCGAGAAAGGGACAAAGATGTGGGACTACAACATGCTATTAAACAACCAATGGATCACTGAAGAAATTAAGGGAGAAATAAAAAATTATCTGGAGACAAATGAAAAGGAAGACATACCATACCAACTCATATGGGATGCAGCAAAAGCGTTACTAAGAGGGAAATTCACTGCAATACTGGCTCACCTTAACAACCAGGAAAAGTCCCAAATGAGCAATCTGAAGTTACACCTAACTGAATTAGAAAAAGAAGAACAAACAAAGCCCAAAGTCAGCAGAAGGAGAGAAATAATAAAAATCTGGGCAGAAATAAATGCAACTGAAACAAAAAAAGGCAGTAGAAAGGATCAATGAAACAAAGAGCTGGTTCTTTGAGAAGTAAACAAAATTGACAAACCCCTAGCCAGACTTACAAAGAAAAAAAGAGAGAAAGCTCAGATAAATGAAATTACAAATGAAAGAGGAGAAATAACACAACAGACTCCACAGAAATACACAGGACTATAAGAGAATACTATGAAAAGCTATATGCTAACAAAATGGACAATCTAGAGGAAAGAGATAAATTCTTAGACTCTTAACAACCTCTCAAAGCTGAATCAAGAAGAAATAGAGAATCTGAGTAGACCAATCACAGGTAAAGAGATTGAAACAGTAATCAAAAGCATCCCCCCCCCCCAAAAAAAAAAAAAAAGCCCAGGACCAGATGGCTTCCCTGAAGAATTCCACCAAACTTTTGGAGAGGATTTAATACCTACCCTTCTCAAGCTATTCCAAAACATTAGGGAAGATGGAACGCTTCCTAACACATTCTACGAGGCCAGCATCACTCTGATACCAAAGCCTGACAAGGACAGCACAAAAAAGGAGAACTACAGGCCAATATCACTGACTAACATAGATGCAAAAATCCTCAACAAAATTTTGGCAACCCAACTACAGCAACTCATCAAAAAGATCATACATCGTGATCAAGTGGGATTCATACCAGGGACACAGGGATGGTTCAACATCCGCACATCAATCTACGTGATACACCACATGAACAAAATGAGGAATAAAAACCACATGATCATCTCAGAAGACACAGAGAAAGCATTTGACCAGATCCAACAGCCATTTATGATAAAAACTCCTGACAAAATGGTGATAGAAGGAAATTACCTCAACATAATAAAGGCCATATATGACACACCCACAGCCAACATCATACTCAATGGGGAAAAACTGAACGCCAGCCCTCTGAGAACAGGAACAAGACAAGGATGCCCACTCTCACCCCCCTTTTATTTTTTCTGCTCTTTTCTCTCTCCAAATCCCCCCAGTATATAGTTGTATATTTTAGTTGTCGGTCCTTCTAGTTGTGGCATCTCACCACTCTTATTCAACATAGTACTGGAGGTTTTGGCCAGAGCAATAGGTGAGAGAAAGGAATAAAAGGAATCCAAATAGGGAGTGAAGTGCTGAAACTCTCACTGTTTGCAGACAACATGATCTTATGTATAGAAAACCCTAAAGAATCCATCAGAAAACTATTAGAAATAATTAACAACTACAGTAAAGTTGCAGGGTACAAAATCAACTTACAAAAATCAGTTGCATGTCTGTACTCTAATAACGAACTTACAGAAAGAGAACTCAAGAATACAATTCATTTACAATTGCAGCAAAAAGGATAAAGTCTCTAGGAGTAAACCTAACCAAGGAAGTGAAGAACTTATACAATGAAAACTGTGAGACGTTATTGAAAGAAATAGATGATGACATAACAAGACAGCAAAAGATTCCATGCACATGGATTGGAAGAATAAACATAGTTAAAATGTCCATACTACCCAAAGCAATCTACAGATTCAATGCAATCCCAATCAGAATCCCAATCACATTCTTCAGGGAAACAGAACAAAGAATCCTAAAATTCATATGGGGCAACCAAAGACCCCGAATTGCTAAAGCAATCCTGAGAAAAAGAGAACAAAGCTGGACGCATCACAATCCCTGACTTCAAAATGTACTACAAAGTCATAGTAATCAAAACAGCATGGTACTGGTACAAAAACAGGCACCCAGATCAATGGAACAGAACTGAAAGTCCAGAAATAAAACTGCACATCTACGGACAGTTAATCTTTAACAAAGGTGCCAAGAACATACAATGGAAAAGAGATAGTCTCTTCAATAAATAGTGTCGGGAAATCTGGACAGCCACATGCAAAAGAATGAAAGTAGACCATTATCTCACACCATACACAAAAATAAACTCAAGATGGATCAAAGACTTGAAATAAGTCCTGAAACCATAAAACTCCTGGAAGAAAACATAGGTAGTACACTCTTTGATATTGAACTTAAAAGATCTTTTTGAATATCATGTCTTCTCACACAAGGGAAACTAAAGAAAAAATAAGCAAGTGGGACTTCATCAAAGAGCTTCTGCAAGGCAAAAGAAACTAGGATCAAAACAGAAAGACACCAACTGGGAGAAAATATTTGCAAATCATATATCCGACAAGGGGTTAAACTCCATAATATAAGGAGCTCACATAACTGGACAACAAAAAAACAAACAGCCCGATCAAAACATGGGTAGAGGATATGAACAGACGTTTTTCCAAAGAAGACATACAGATGGCCAATAAACACATGAAAAGATGTTCAACATCACTAACCATCAGGGAAATGCAGATGAAAACTACACTAAGATACCACTATACCCCTGTTAAAATGAGTTTAATCACTAAGACTAAAAATAGCAAATGTTGGAGAGGGTATGGAGAAAAGGGAACCCTCATACACTGCTGGTGGGAGTGCAAACTGGTGCAGCCAGTACGGAAAACAGATGGGGGTTCCTCCAAAAACTAAAAAGAGAACTACCATATGACTCAGCCATCCCACTCCTGGGTATCTACCCAAACCACTTGAAATCAACAATCCAAAGTAACATATGCATCCCTATGTTCATCGCAGCACTATCACAATAGCCAAGACATGGAAACAATCCAAGTGCCCATTGACCGATGATTGGATAAAGAAGGTGTGGTACATATATACAATGGAATACTGCTGAGCCATAAAAAAAAGACAATCATCCCATTTGCAACAACATGGCTGGACCTGGAGGCTACTATGCTAAGCGGAATAAGCCAGACTGAGAAAGACAAACAGCATATGACTTCACTCCTATGTGGCCTATAAACAAGCACATGGACAAAGAACAGTTCCGTGGTTACCAGGGAAGGGGTGGGGGAGGGCACCGGGTGAAAGGGAGCACTGACGTGGTGACAGAGCAGAAATAACGTACAACTGACATTTCACAATGATGTAAACTATTATGAACTCAATAAAAAATAAAATCCACAGAGTTAAAGACCTCTTCCTTAACACCCGCTCCGGCGTTCTTGAGAGATTTCCAGAAAAAAGACCAATTCAAATGAAACTTTCAGAAAACTGCTCAGGGTCTGGATGGTAGGGCCTGGGGTTCCTGATTCATGCCTCACGCTGTTCTCTTGGGAAAACTGAGGTACAATCTTCTGTTACTTATATTCCTCCAGTCCTTTGCAATAGACACTTGAGAGTCATCCTGGAAATGTCCCTGACCACCCTCCCTCCCCCAGCAAAATAGCTCCTCAAGTTTTGCTAATATAATGGCCTTCATATTTTTATAATTATGTCCCTCTCTTTTACTGTCTTTCCTCTCCCCTTGGCTCAGGCCTAATACCTGAGGCAGTTTGCTGGGCCAGGTATTCTCAACTTCAAATCTATCCGTTACTCCAGAACTTATAATCCTTATTGCCCCCATTGTCCTCAGGATGAAGCCCAAACTCCTTCCCACGGTAGCAAAGATCCTCTATAGATGAACATGGCCCCCCTCTCCAGCCTTGACTCTTTGCCCTGAACTTGGGTACCCAGAACAGCAAACTGTTGATCTCCCTGCCTTTGATTACACTGTCCCAGCTGCCTGGTAGGTCTTCACCTGTGATTGGGAGGGTCCACCTGACGTCCTCAGAGATTTAGCTTTGGACAAGTCTTCCAGAAAGCCTTCTAGGACCTCAACTCCCTCAGCACTGGGTCTAGTGGCCTCCTTAGCAGCTGTGTACTAATCGTTTTCCCTTTCAGGGGGGAAAAGTTCATATTAGGTTGACCTGGTAGAAAATTCAACTAATACAATTGGATTTGGAATGAAAAATACGTCTCCCTCCAATCCCTGCCCTCCAGTTTCTTTTCCAGTTTTTTCATGCACATGCAAGCGGAAATCTATTTTCATATTACGTTTGCAAAATTTTAAACAAGATGTTCTGTACCTTGTTTTTCCAATTAACACTGTATTTTTGAGATTATATTACTTCCATATAGATCTATCTCATTCTTTTGCAGAGCTGCTGTGATATTCTGTTGTATGCATACCTTAATTTGCTCAATTTGTTGATGGACGCTTCGGCTGTTTCTGATTTTTGCTATGAGAATCAATGCTGTAAAGTGAAACATCTTCACACAAATGGATTTGAGCACAGGTGGGGAATATCTTTTCTTCAGATTCTTAGTGGTGGGATTGCTAGATCAAAGGCTAGGTGGATTTTAAATTTTGATATAACACTCTATAGTCATCTGATTTACTGTTTCCATCAGCAGCCCAACTCCGCTGTATTCAAATATTAGGCCGTTTACACCACTAGACTGCGTGTTTTTTCACCTTTATTATTAACATTTGTCTGGCAGAATTAGCCCTCAAATATTTGACTTAACGAATTCTATATCTGGTAGCGCCGAGTCCAGGCCTTGGCATAGAGCAATCTCATCATATGCCTATTACAATTCCTCAGTGGTTAGACTTGCAAACAGTTACTAAGGTGTATTAAATGCCAGGGTTCACCTGCCACCTCCTCCTGCGCGGCTGTTTTCCGTCCTCCCGGGGAGGGGGCGTGGCCAGCACCACGGCCCGCCCTATCTGTGCACTCGTTGGTCCAGCCCGACGCCCGTTACTGCCGAGGCCCGCCCAAACCACGCCCCCGCGGAGCGCGCCGGGCCGAGAGAAGGCGTAGCCATTGTCCCGCCGGTCGAGCCAGACCGTCTGCTCTCGTGAGAATCGGGGCGCGCTCGCAGACTCGCACGGCCCGCGGTCGCGCGCAGCCCCGCCCCCCCGGCACGCAGGCCCCGCGCGAGCTCGCGCACGCGCGCACCCGCCAGGGCCTCGGTCTGGCCCGCGAGGACTGGCGGGCGGAGAGCGGGCCGCTGAGGTGCGGGGGAGGAGCCCGAGCCGCCGCCGGCGCCGAGGAGCATGTCTGCAAGTCGGGCCAAGAAAGTGAAGATGGCCACCAAATCGTGCCCCGAGTGCGACCAACAGGTGGGCGTCGGGGCCGGGCGCGCGGGCCGGGGGCGGCCGTTGGCCGTGGAGAGCCCTCGCCGGGGCGCCGGGCCGGGCGGGCGGGCGGGGGCTCGGTGGCCGCGGGCGGGCCGTGTGGGCGGGGGCTCTGTCGTGCGGCCGCCGCGCAGGCCGGGCCGGGCTGGGTGTGCGGGCCGTGGCGGGGCCGCCTGGGCGGCTCCGGGCGCGGCGGGCCGTGCGGCCGCTTTGTTCGCGCGGGCGGCGGGCGGGGCGGCGGGGCTGAGTTTCAGCGAATCTGGAGATTTTCCCTCCTTGCTGTATTTGTCACACTGTTGACGTAAGTCACCGCGCAGCGCGTCTTCACGTGGTGGTGAGCGAGACCTCGAGGGACGCTGCCCGCCGCCGCGCCCACAGAGCTGGCGTTTCTGCTTCTAGATCTTTTGGAAAGTGTCTGGTTCCATGGCTTTTCGAGGACTGCCTTCTGCGCAGATGTAGTGCCGCCGGTAGCCTGTCAGCTCGCGTCCTTGCTCCTCCGTCCAGCGCTCCCGGTCTTCCCGGGAGCTGCGCCGCTCCGAGGCCCCCGCCTCCGCCCCCGCCCCCGGGCCCGTCTCGCCTCCGCTTCCGCCCCGCCCCTTGCCCGCCTCCGTCCCGCCTCCAGCGCCCAGCCTGCGGGCGCGCATCTCTACAGGATGAGCGCGTCTCCTCTCCCTGGCCGCCGCCTTTTTGATTAGTAGTACCTTGAAATGCCTGGAGCCTTGTTTAATAAGCTGATTTTCGTGCATTCTTTAAGAGACAAGCTTGTAGGTTGACAAGTCTTGTAATAGAAGATGTTATATGGTTTAATCAATATTTTTTTTATGAGCGGTGATAGAAATGCTGAGCAGAGGAAGATTGTGCAAGGAGAATTAGTTTATTGATCTTATGAATTTATTTAGTATAAAGTATAAAAACGATTTAGTCATAAATTCCAAAGTAAAGAGTTAATCTTCCATTGTTACCATTAAACAATTTTTAAAATTCTGAGAAAATTGCACTTTGCGATTTAAGTCTCTTTGCAGAAGATTATTTCAATATTTAAATTATTTCCGTTTGTTCCAATTAATTGTGCAGAAGTATAAGGTTTACATGGTATGCATTATACATTCCAGTTTCTATAGGGCACAAGTTAATGCAAATCCTGACCTTGTTTAACTTGGCATAAAGTAACCTTTTGGGAAAAATAACCTGTTTTTGATATCCTGGTTAAAGAAAGAGGAAAGGATAATAAGCGTGTAGGAGTCCTTGTAACCGTTCAAGAGAATGTGATCACGTTTTATTTGGAAAGATCACATTAATTTTGTTATACATACACAACGCCTTCCTCCAGCATCCAAAACAAAACACCATAGATTGGGTGGCTCAAACCACAATAATTTATTTTCTCACAGTTCTGGAGGGTGAAAGTCCAAGATGCTGGCAGAGAGAGCTTTCTGCTGTCTCTTGATGAGGTACTAATCCCATCATGAGGGCCTCACCCTCATGACCTTACCTACGCCTAATTATCTCATCTCCAAATACCATCACCTTGTCGTTTAGGGCTTCAACGTAGGAATTTGGGGGCAGGGGACACACAATTCAGTCCATAGCAAGCTATTATGTAATTTAAAATGTTGGTTTGTTTTGTACTTTGTTCTATGTAGGTGGGGACTAATTAAAAGTTTTGGTGATTTTTAAAAGCTATTTATCTTTTGCTAAAAGTAAGTGAAGTGAATTGAGGAAAATAATAGGTTAATTTTAGCTTGCTAATTATTTGAAGGTACAAGCTTCCTGTATTTATAATCGAGGAAAAAATGTTAATCCAGAAAGCCATTTTTTAAACAACATTGAGATACTGCTGTTATTGTAAGTTGCGTGATGAATATTAAATTAGAATTTAGGTATTGTTTATAAACACTAATGTAAAATCTTTAAAGTTTGGGAAGATAGCCCTAGTTGAATAGATTTACATATGTTCTGTGTGTGTGTAAGTTTAAAGACAGGTAGAGATCAGCAAACCAGAAAGACCTAGATTTTCAGTTGCTTTATAACATCCCCTTTACATGCCTCTATTGAAAATCTAGATCTGAAACATCTAAACCACAATACTTTTCATTTTCAAGGGGCTTCACATCCACTAACTCAAATTACTGAGCCATTTTGTGTGTAGTAGTATTCAAGATTCTTGTTAGTTTTCTGGTATCTTTTGTGTGTCTCTCTTTTTGCCTTAAATTTTTTTTTAAATAGAGCAGCTTTTTTCATTTATAGGAAATTTTATGTGACATATAGCAAATATGTCTAAACTGATTCTCTTAGCCGCAAAGGATATAAATGAGTTCTCCATAATGTGGTTATGTTTTTGAGCTTTTTTAAATCAGTGAAACAATATAGGACAGGATTTTGTTTCTTGCAGGTTTTTTTCCCCGTTTTACTGGTAAAACATACAAACAACCTAAATACACTTTTCAAGGAATAAATTGATGCACAATAAGCCACCAATAAAGAAAACTTTGGATGTTTTTTTTCCATTTTAAAATCGTGAAAGTACAAGTAAATAGGGAGAATATCAGCTTGTGATAAATGCCTTGTAGCGTGAGAAGTTTCATTCCTGTTATCTTTGGCATTACAACTGAAATTTGCAGGAACTTTAAGGTGTGTGTTTAAAATTCAAGTTGTACTGTAAAGAGATTAATATTACTGAATTTGTCCACCCTATGTAATAATTCTTTTTATAGGATCTGGGTTGTGGCGGTGGTTGGTTGTTTTTTTGAGGGGTTGTGGTGGGAGGAAGGAACTTTCCATTTTAAAAAAGACTTTATGGTGAATTAGCTCAGGCATGTGAATATTTCTTAAGCGTGAAACACTTTCATTAAGGGATGAAGATCAACCTTCACCTAAGTGAATCAGCGTTTGTGCATTTTTCATCTTAAAGCCCAAAGGACATTTCTCATCTAACTGCAGCACTCTGTGAATTCTGGATATGGGTTAATGTAATTTTCTTGAGAATGAGACAGAGACCTAAATTTAAATTTATTGAGTTTCAGTAGCTGGAAGAAATACTTGCTGAGTAGCAAAGGATCTGTTGAATAAGATCGTCATGTTTCTGTGTTTTTTGGCTAGCATTAATTTAAAACAATTTTCAGTATTGTGGATGTCCTAATGATGTGTTTAAGTGTAGAGGAAATGAGTCAGTACCTTTGAGCTTGGTTTCTATGACGATGTGAAATTTTAAAAATGACAGGCATACCTATTTTGGACAGGTTTTACACTATTAAAAAATGTAGTTATTATTTTTCTTTAATACAAACTAGAGATGCTTTGTTTAGTGTTTTATACAAAGAAAAAGAATTCTGCCAAAATTTTGATTTAGCTTAATTAGATCAAGTATTTATATTCTAGAATATGAGGCATTCTGTGCATACGTGGATAAAAAGCTTTATAATTGTTTATATTTAGTATTATAACTAAACTTTTACACAAGCAAAACAATAGGCAAATGGAATTTATCTTACAAAGGGAATTGTCATTTTCCGACTGTAATTATTCTGTGAATGCTTTTTGTTGAGATTAATTTCTGGGTTTTGCTGAACATGTCTTGATACCAAGGATTATTAAGGTTAATATTAATGAAACAATTATGGAGGGAAATCTAAAAATTTTTTCAATGATTTTCCATAACATTTGGCTTAAAAAAAAGTATAGACTTGAAATAGAGAAAGGAGCCACTTGTTAAGTATTTTACAGATTTAGAAACAGAAACCTTAAGAGCTTAAGTGTTTTATCTAATGTCTTTCCTGGAGCCAAGACCCTAAGATCCTAGATCCTATCTCAATCCTACTTTCTCCTCCATTCTCTTTTGTTTGTACTGTACTTTTGCCCCTCAAACTGGTTGTTGTAAACTATTCTTTGTCTTTTTTTTGTCATCTTACCCTCTCATGTTAGAACATGAGTCATTTTCAGTTCTTTCCCCTTTTGAAATGTCTGACAGATCTACCTTTTCTCCATTTCCATTCTCACTATTCTGGCTGGGCCCTTACAGTCTTACGCTGGGATTACTTTAATGACTTCTCAACCATGCTCCCTTTTCTAATTTGCTTATGTAAACTACTATTAAACTAATAGTTTAGGAAATGCTACCTTTTTTCCCATGTATTTTTTTCTGGCTCTGACCTTATTATGGTTTCCTGTTGGTTACTCGCATCAGCACATGTATCATGCATTTACTATTTTCATGATATCATAAAGAATTAGGAGAATGTGAAGATGCGCAGGACACAATACCCACCTCAGATAATTTGTTGTAAGGAGGTGGGGTTTAAATAAATCTGTGGTTCCTACTTAAGTACTTTATCATTCAGTTCAGGAGACTACATAAACACTGAGAAGTTTAATAGAAAATAGAAATAGAAGTTTTATAGAAAAATAGTAATAATATATTTTGGGTTTTTTCCCTACAGGTTCCTGTTGCGTGTAAATCGTGTCCTTGTGGTTACATATTTATTAGCAGAAAACTTTTAAATGCAAAACACCCAGAGAAATCACCACCTTCTACAGGTAAATGTGAGAGTTTACCACATTTTTAGCTTTTTTATGTAGAAATTTAAAATTAATTTTCATGAATTTACTATTTACATTTTTGTTGAAGTTAAAAATTAAAATCTATTAAGTATGCCTTTGCTTTTTATTATCTATTGGAAATTAGCTGGTGACATTAGTTTGCTGTTCATTCCATTTAAATGTTACCTCCCTTATAATGCTGATAAAGCTTGTAACAAATTTTCTGTTTTTTAGTTTGGAGGATGGAGAGCCATTGGAGAATTTTAAGCAAGGGAGTGACCTGGTCTGATTTTTAAAAAATTTTTAAATAGTTTAATTAAGGTATAATTGACTTTCAATAAGTTGCACATATTTAAAGTATACAGTTTGTTTTTGTCATATGTTTATACCAGTCAGACAATCACCACAATCAAGATAATGAACATGTTCATAATTTCGAAAAGTATTCTAGTTCCCCTTTGTAAACTCTCCTTCTTGCTACCCCCACACCTAGATAACCACTGATTGATCTGCATTCTGTCACTATTCCAGAACTTTATAAATGGAATCATACAGTATATACTCTTTTTTTTGCCTGGCTTCTTTCACTGAGCATAATTTAAGATTCAGCCATCCTGTTGTGTATATCAATAAGAGTTCATTCATTTTTATTGCTGAGTAGTATTCTTTGTATGGATATGCCACGATTTGTTTATCTGTTCACTGGTTGGTGGACATTTGGGTTTTTTCCTCTCATAGTGCTGGTAAAATTTGTAATAACTTTTAAGTTTTTTTTAAAATTAGTGACTGGGAAAGTATAACTTGATTTTGGTGTGAATATAAGTATTAGACATAGTGGTTATTTTTTATAATTCTCTGATTTAGAATATCTAAAAAGTAATTTTGTTTGAATTTTGCTTTCCCATTAATGTACACAAATAGGATTTATTCAATGGATATATTTATTAAAAGATGAAATTTTGTTACTTTATTCTTTGATAAAATCAGAACTTCATGCACTAATGATCCCCAGATAGGAGTAGATTGATTACAGATATCCATTGAGCACCTTCTATGTGCTGGGCTCTGTTCTAAGCTGTAGGTGTAAAGTAATGAATGCATCTACTTTGTAGGCAGGTTCACGGCTGTTATGGAGCTTACATTGTTATGGGCATTTACTTGTGAACAAGTAAATAGGTGGAATATCAGCTTATGATAAATGCCTTGTAGGAAATTAAAATTGAGTGCTGGTCTAGTGTGTGACTAGAAGGCTACTTTTGATTGAGTGGTTGGAGAAGTCCTCTTTGAGAGGTGACATTTAACTTGAAACTGAATAGGAACAAGGGGCTAGCCATGGTAACAGCAGGGAGAATCATAGCAGTCTTGATAGATGAAATAGCAAATGCAAAAATTCTGAGGCAGAAAAAGTGTGGTATGGTTTAGAAACAAAAAGGTCAGTGTGGTTGCAGTGTAGACAGTAAGAGCAGGAGAGTGTGGGAGATGAGGCCAGAGGGATAGGCAGGGGCCAGATTATGCAGGGCTTTGTAAACCAGAGTAAAAAATTTAGATTTTGTTCTTAAAATGTGAGGAGAAACTATTCCTAGGATGTGGAATGGGGCAAGGGGAAGGTGGCATGCTCTGATTTGCCTTTTAGAAAGCTCATTCTGGCTGCTGTCTAGATAATAGTTTGGGCGTACAAGATGGAAGTGGGCTGTTACAATATGTTAACTGAGTGAGGATGCCAAGGGTGGTTATAAACGCAGATAATTCAAGAATTATTTATATTTATGTCTGTGAGAGGTCTCTTTATCCTCGGTTATATAGAGGTGGCAGGAAAGTTGTTTAATTCTATTTCTTCCTCTGTCTGAGTTAGCTCCCTTTCATCATGAGAATGGACTTAATTTATTGGCTCTTAAAGGCTGTTGTCTGGATTGGTTATGTAAGAGTCATCCAGAAAGCTTGTTTAAAATGGATTCCTGGGTTGTTTCTTTTTAAGATTGGCACCTGAGCTAACAACTGTTGCCAATCTTTTTTTTTTTTTTTCTGCTTTTTCTCCCCAAATCCCCCCAATACATAGTTGCATATTTTAGTTGTGGATCCTTCTAGTTGTGACGTGTGGGATGCTGCCTCAGCATGGCCTGATGAGCGCTGCCATGTCTGCGCCCAGGATTCGAACCAGTGAAATCCTGGGCCGCCAAAGCGGAGTGCGAGAACTTAACTACTCAGCCACAGGGCTGGCTCCCATGGATTCCTGGGTCTTATTCCCTAAGAGTTTGATTCAGGTATGGGAACCCTGGAATGATTCATTCATTAGATATGCTGGAGTGGCATATCAGCTCAGTTCTGAGTCTTCAAAATGAGTAAGATATGGTCCATGCCCCTAGTGGGACAAGTGTGTGTCTTTTTTTTTATTCAACAGATATTTTCGAGCCCCGTCTATATACCAATGATTCAGGTGAGAAATGAGGTAAGGAAGAAATCCAGCGAGGACAGAGAGAAGGGACAGATGCTACCAGTGTTAAGGAGTCAGAATCATTTCAACCAGAGGGAAGAATTTAGAATGATTCCCAGATTTCTGACTTGGATTACTGATTAGAAAGGGAATATAAAAGAGAAGATAAGTTTTGAGAGACAGATAAAGAATTTAGTTTTGGATGTAGTTGTGAAATATCATTCGTGTGTGGTTTTTTTCTTCCCAGTTGGATGTATAGACTGAAGCTCAGGGAATAGCCTCAGCTAAAGATAAATCCCTTTTGAGCCATCAGGGAATAGAGATGGTAGGTGACATCGTGGAAATGGATGGGTTTGTGCTACGGAGTCTGTAGGGTACGAAGAGGAAGAGGTCAGTGACTGAAGTCTGGCAAACTTCAATCTTAAAGGGTGGAAGTGGGTAGGGAGGTTAGGTCAACTGAGAAGAAATGTCACCTGTAGAACAGCCAACAGAGTGATGTTACATAAGTCATGGTGATGAGTGAGAAGCAATTCATTATTATTTTACATTTAGGTTCCTAAGATTCTGTTGTTTAGTAAGTGTCTTTGTGACCTTGAAGTGAAGACAAAACTTTGAAGCCTAGAAATCCCAGGGAGAAGGAAGAGTAACCAGCAAAAAAATTCCAGAAAGAATAGTTAGAAAGGATGGAGAAACATCAGAGACAGACTGTGCCATAGAAACCAAAGGAGGAAAGGTTTTTAAGGAGAAGGCTTAAGAGTATTCAAAGCCTGGAAAACAGTTTGATATTTCAGACATGGGGTCAGAAGACCTGGCTTCAGATTTGGATGCCAGTTTTGTCACTGGCTAACAAGTTAATTAACCTCCACAAGCAGCTGCTGTTTGTGTATAAGATAGATTTATAGTACCAATCTTAGAGGAGTGAAATATAAAGGAAGTACGTATGAAAATGTCTACTGTAAACAAAGCTTGGTATGTTATAGGTGTTCAGTAAATATTCATTTTTACAGTTAAATTTCCTGAAAGTAAGATTTACCTTGGATAGTCCATAGTAAGGGAATTGAGAAGAGTATAGTTTTTAAAATCTCTACAGTTTATGAAGTTCTTTATGAATGTTGTCAGTGGGATCTAGAACATTTCAGTTTAAATAAGCAGAGAATTTATAGAAGAAAAAATGAAAATGGATACTATGTATCTGGAAAGATAGCTTTGCTAATAATCAGGGAAATGTAGTTGAAATAAAGGACCGTTCTTTTTGCTCACCTTCTGACAAAAATGTAAAGGATTTCGAAGTGCTTTTATGAGTATGGCAAAATGAATAGTCTTATACTAGTGGTGAGAGTATAAATTGGCACAGTCTTTTTGGAGAACAATCTGACAGCAGTTGTTGAAAGTTTTAAATGCACGTAACCTAGAATCTAGACCTCTTTGTCAGTAGGTCTGTAGCCTAGAGACATAATTGTTTATGATACACAATAAAATATTTACTAGGATTTTCAGGCAACACTGTTATAGTAGCAAAAAGTTAAGCCAAATATCATAAGTAGGGGAATGGTTAGTTAAGTAGGGTACATCTTTTAGGGAACAACGGTATGTGCTGATTAGAAAGAATGATACAGATTTTTAGGTACTGAGTTGGAAGAAATCTTTAAAACTATTTTAGAAAAAAGTGCAAAACAATACTTGTATGAACTTGTTTTTTTTTTTGTAAAATTTTATTTTTTTGCTTTTTCTCCCCAAAGTCCCCTAGTACATAGTTGTGTATTCTTCGTTGTGGGTCCTTCTAGTTGTGGCATGTGGGATGCTGCCTCAGCGTGGTTTGATGAGCAGTGCCGTGTCTGCGCCCAGGATTCGAACCAACGAAACACTGGGCCGCCTGCAGCGGAGTGCACAAACTTAACCATTCGGCCACGGGGCCAGCCCCTGAACTTGTTTTTTACAAAATTTTTTTTCTTGTGATAAGTGCTTTTAAGATTTACTCTTAGCAACTTTCAAATATGCAATACAGTATTATTAACTATAGTCACCATGCTGTACATTACATCCCTGTGACTTATTTATTTTATAACTGGAAGTACCTTTTGGACCCCTCTTCACCATTTCACCCACCTCCCCAACCTGCATCTCTGGCAACTACCAGTCTATTCTCTGTAACTATGAGCTTGGTGTTTTGTTCTTTTTTTTAATTCCACATGTAAGTGAGATCATATGGTGTTTGTCTTTCTCTGGCTGACGTATTTCACTTAGTATAATGCCCTCAAGGTCCATCCATGTTGTTGCAAGTGGCAAGATTTCATTCATTTTTATGGCTGAAGAATATTCCATTGTATATACACACACCACATTTTGCTTGTCCATTCATCTGTTGATGGACACTTAGATTGTTTCCACATCTTGGCCATTGTAAATAATGCTGCAGTAAACATGGGAGTGCATATATCTTTTTGACTTAGTGTTTTTGTTTTCTTCAGATAAATACCCAGAAGTGGAATTGCTGGATCATATAGTTCTATTTTTTGTTTGTTTCTAAAACCCCACAAAATGATTCCTACATGTAGTTATTAATCAGTAAATGTATAGATGGATAGATCACTGGATAGCAAGGAAGATTTATTTGCATAGTTAAACATTTAAAACAAAAAAGAACCATCTTTAAAGCTCAAATTGCACTTATTTTAAAAGTGAAATCAAAGCTATAAAAGATAATTTTAAATTTCAGTTTGTGGAAAACTCTTAGTTATTATTGTAACTTTGTGACATGCAGGAGGAAAATAATCTAAGTAAAATAGATTTATCTAGGTTTGGATTGTTCAAAACTCACGTTTTTCAAGTATATTAATTATCTTTGTATCTTTATAACATACATAGAAATAGGGAAGTAGGACAGTAAAATTATATAGACCTTTGTCTAGCTGAAAACACATATAAATAAACAAAATCTATTATGGAAATGAAGAGATTTTTACAAGTTTAAAATTAATTTTGGTCAGAGGAGGAGATGAGTATTCCAAATAAAACTGTATTAAGAAATGTTCAGTGTTTTGTACGAGTGCATAGAACCTCAAGGCAAAATATTCTTTGACGCCTTTCCAAATGAGTTAGGTATGTGTTGTTTCTTTTGTCCTTTTTGGGGGGCCAATATTAAACGGAGATACATTTTTTGAAATTAGCTGTCTTGTTTATGTAGAATTTAATTTCTAAATTGAATGGTTGACTGAGATTTTAAAAAGTAGCCTTGAGATTAAGTCTTAAACTGTCAATTTGAAGATATTTCTTTAAAAAAGAGATGAAAGGAAATATTGTATTTCCTAAAATTGAGAGTATCTCAAAGGACCAAACCTTGAGCACTGTAGTAGTTCTTCAAATATTTGATCAGTCTGTAACTACTGTAGTAGTTATCTATTGAAATATTTGGTCAGTCACCAAATACTGACAGAAGCAGTTTTTGGTGAGAACAAACCCAGTTTGTTCCAAGTCTTTTAATTTGGTTTTCCAGATGGGTGTTCTGGCTGGTTAGTAATCTTAAGGATGCCATTTTGCATTTAATAACCATGGATATATCTTTTTCCTTTTAAAAATTTTAATTATAAAAACTATAAAGAAAAACTGAAATTCTAGATGAGATACTAGTTTATAAAAGACTTCTGAAGGTAAGAAAAAAGATTTAAAAGTAGGAAATTGGAATAGCTTATTAATATTTAACTGTGTATTTCTCAGTGGGTATAAGCTTTAGGTTAAGCTTAGTCAAATAACCTCCTTATTTTTCATTAGGGGAAGGAAAAAAGGGACAAAAAAAATTAAACCTAAACTTACTTTTCAAATTATTTTCTAAGATAAGTTAACAGGCACAGGCTGATAAATAAGCAAAAAAGTCTATAAATGACATATTCACTTTTAGTTAAGGGGAAAAAAATGGAGAAATGATTATCACCAGTTCCTTTTATAAACCCAAAGTGATTGAGCATTAATTTAGAAGTAAGTGATCCTCAACTCAGAATTGCTTGACAATGAAGGTTTGGTTTTATTTCAGAAAACATTATTTCTTATGTGCTAATCACTTAAAATTGCTATACGTTTCATATGCACAACATGTTTTTTATGTAGTTTTTATTTTGCCTTTTGATGAAGAAATGCATAACTTCATCTCTGCATCTGTACTTTTAGGTTCTTAATCATATGGTTTATATAATGATATCTATATTTATATTTAAGACTTTTTTTTAAATAGAATCCTCTGATTACTTCTAATTAAGACTGACTGATTTTAGGGCTGCTGCATAGCTGTCATACTAAGATTTCTTTCCATTGTACTCCAGGGATAATCTCACTTTTTCTTAGATACTATTATTTCTTTTAACCCGTGTGTGTTTATTTCTGAAACAAACTTTCCAGAAATTGTTTCACACCTGGAAAAAGTTTTCGTAAGAGAGAAGTGGTGGTACGTTTCCTCTCTCCCATTGTGAAGAATGCGTTTCCTTTGCACTCACACTTAAATGTCATTCTCATTCTTTGCTACTCAGTGAGTACTTTCCATCTGAAGGCTCAAGTCTTCAGCTTAGGGCAATTTTTACCTGTTATTTCTTTTTCTCCATTCCTTTTTTTTTTTCTTTCTGGCATGCTTATTGGATGATATTATCAGGATCACCATCCACAGAAAACCTGACTGACATGGGACTGGACAGATAGTTTACTTTTCCTGTTTGGTGAAGAAAGATGAAGTTGGCACTACAGGACCAGTGGGTCAGTGATGTCATCAAGGACCTAGGCTCTTCTCTTTCTTCCATCCTGAGGCTCTCATCCTCCTTGTTACAAGGTAGCTGTTGTACTTTGAGGCATCCCATGAGCCTTCCAAGCAGGAAGAAGAGGGAAGGGCAGAGAGATAAAGGGGCATGCCAGCCATGCTTATGCCCTTAAAGAAAAATCTTTCTGAAAACCTTACCCAATTCCACTGACATGTCATTGGCCAGAACTAAATTTCATGGCCACTTCACTGCAGGAGTCTTGGAATGTGTATATCTTAGCTAGGCACCTTGCCTTCTTGAGCAGAACAAGATTCTCTTCTTGATGAAAAGGGGGAAGTGAATGTTGGGTGGATAATTAGCAATTACATCATAGATAATTATTAGATTTGTTGGATTTTTCCTTCATTTCTCTTCATTTACTGTCACATATTCTCTCTCTTTGTCCTTTTGCCTTGTTCCAGGAAATTTCATTGATTTCCCTTTCTAGATCTGTATTTCTGTCTTCAGACACGTCCATTATTTAGCTTGTCTTTTGCGCTTTAATTTTTAGCAGTTCATCTTGTTTTCTGATTTCTTCTTTCATAAAATCTTATTTTTATCATATCTTTTATTGTGGTAAAATATATGTAACATAAAATTTAGTATTTTAACCATTTTATGTATACAATTCAGTGGCATTAAGTACATTAATATTGTGTACTTAACTATCACCACTGTGCATCTCCAGAACTCTCTTCATCTTCCCAAACTGAGACTCCATATCCATTAAACAATAGTTCCCCGTTCCCCTTCCCTACTGCCTCAGGTAGCCACTGTTCTTTCTGTGCCTGTGAATTTGACTACTGTAGTTACCTCCCATAAATGGGATCATGCAATATTTGTCCCTTTGTGTCTGGCTTATTTCACTTTGCATAGGGTCTTTGCAGTTCGTGCATGTTGTAGCATGTGTCAGAATTTCCTTCCTGAATAATATCCCATTTTATGTATATATCACATTTTGTTTATCTATTCGTGCATTGCTGGACGCTTGAGTTGCTTCCACTTTTTGGCTATTGTGAATAATGCTGCTAATGAGCATGAGTGTACAAATACCTGTTCAGTTCCCTGCTTTCATTTCTTTTGGAGATATGCCCAGAAGTGGAATTGCTGGATCATATGATAATTCTCTGTTTAATTTTCTGAGGAGTTGCCACATCTTTTTCCATAGCTGCTGCACCATTTTACATTACCACCAGCCACGCACAAAGGTTTTGGTTTCTCCACATCCTCACCAACACTTATTATTTTATGTGCTTTTGATAATATCCATCCTAATGGGTATGAAGTAATGTCTTGTGATTTTGATTTGCATTTCCCTATTTATTAGTGATATTGAACATCTTTTCATGTGTTTATTGGCCATTTGTCTCTCTTCTTTGAGAAATGTCTATTGAAGTTCTTTGCCCATTTTTTAATTGAGTTGTTTTTTGTGATTGAGTTGTAGAACCTGTTTTTGTTCTGGATGTTAATCCCTTATTTGATAGATGTTTGCAAACATTTTCTCCCATTCCATGAGTTGCCATTTTACTCTGTTGATAGTGTTCTTTCATGCACAAAAATTTCTAATTTTAATGAAGTCCTAGTTGTCTATTTTCTTTTCTTGCGTGTACTTTTCGTGTCATATCCAAGAGATCATTCCCAAGTCCAATGTCATGGCACTTTTCCCCTGTTGTTTTTCCTAAGCATTTTTGTAGTTTTAGCTGTTATATTTAGGTCTTCAATCCATTTTGAGTTAGTTTTTGTATATGGTATAAGGGTTAATTTAATTTTTTTTGTGTGTGGATAGCCAGTTTTTCCAATACCACTTCTTGAAAATACTGTTCTTTCCTCCTTGAATTGTCTTGGCACCGTTACTGGAAATCATGTGAATATACGTTTGAGGATTTATTCCTGAGCTCTCTGTTTTATTTTGTTGGTCTGTATGTCATATGGCAGTCCACTTTTTTGATTACAATAGCTTTGTAGTAAGTTTTGAAATCAGGAAGTGTGAAACTTCCAACTTTGTTCCTTTTCAAAATTGTTTTCCCTATTTGGGGTCCTTTGAGATTCCATATGAATTCTAGGATGGAATTTTCTACTTCTGCAAAAGAGTCTTATTCTTAATGGTATAATCTCCTCTCATATCTCTCTGAAGGTATGCATTAGAATGTTAGAAAATATTTTTCTTGTTTCCTGAACTACCTGTGTTCCTCCTGTTTTATCTTGTTCCTTCTCTCTCACACTTTGTTTTCCTCAAATAGCTGATAATCCTTAATTGTTGATATTTATAAATGAAGGACTTCATTTATCACTGGAGATAACTTGCATGAATATCCTACACTGTTTTAAAGGTCTTTTTTTTTTTTCTGCTTTTTCTCCCCAAATCCCCCCAGTACACATTTGCATATTTCAGTTGGGGGTCCTTTTAGTTGTGGCACGTGGGACACTGCCTCAGCGTGGCCTGATGAACGGTGCCATGTCCGCACCCGGGATCCAAACCAGCGAAACCCTGGGCCCCCAAAGCGGAGCATGCCAACTTAGCCACTCGGCCGTGGACTGGCCCCAGAAGGTCTTTTTTGACACCAGATCTCTTTACTGTATAATCGGGAGGAGCTTATTGGCAGGCTTTTAGATGTAAATTAGGTGAGCTGGGGGCAGCTGTTGAATTCCATGATTGCCAAAATAAGGAAAGCTTCGTTCTAGGGCAGAGTGTGGAATCCCTTAGAGTATTTCATTTTTATGAGGAGCTGCCTTTGTTTGTTTGTTTCTTCTTTTCTGTGTTGTGGAGGTTCAAAGTTCTCTTAAACGTTGCTTAGTTCACGAGAGAGCTTTACTTCCTTATGTCAGTTGCTCTGTATACACAGGCCCAACTGTTCAGCAGTAGTCCTAAACGTAGTTATTCTGATGATCACCTTGTGGCCTGTTCTCCCTTACTGTACTGTTTGTCCTGTCCTGGGAGTATCTTTGGGAAGAACAGCTCTCCCTTCTATAGGAGCCATCTCTTATTCCTATTTTGGATTACAGTTTGTTCTATTCTGGTTTCTTAATCAGAATCTCTCAGCCTGTTAGTTTGCTGAAATTCTGTAGTTTTGGATCATTAATAGTACCCTTTCCTTGTTTCCAACTCTGCAGATTTATTTTCCTTTTTCCCTTTACTTTTTACCTATGTTTTAGTTTCATTTCAATGGTATCGTGAGAAGGTGGTGAAATAAATGCATGTGCTCAGTCTGATTTTATTTATTCATCACCACTTACTATGAGTAGGTAACATTCTAGGTTCTGTGAATAAGATAGACAAAGGTGTCCCAGCTTTCATAGAGATTATATTTGGATGGGGGGGACATATTGAGCATATAATTAAAAAAACGACAGCTTATAGTAGTAGATTATAGTAGTAGTAGTAGTAGATTCTAGAAGGTAACATGGGCTGGGGGGGGTTCTGGGGGTGACCTATAAATTGACAGCTGAAGGAAATAAAGCCTGTCTCGTGAAGAGCCTTGGGAGGAGAGCTTTAGGCAGAAGGATTAGCAAATGCAGAGACTCAAGGAGAGGAAGGAGCCTGTTTTATTAAAAGGAAAGCATGTCTGGGGTGCAGTGAACAAAGTGGCTAGTGGTGTCAGATGAGATTGGAGAGAGGTGTCAGTTCTTGTAGGGACTTGGAGTCTTTGGTAAGGAAATTTGACTTTATTTTAAATATGGTGAGAACCAAACGAAAGGTTTTAGAAGGGGAGCCATACAGTTTGTTTTTGTTTTTGTTTCTAAGATAATTTTGGCAGCTCTGTAGGGAATGTATTTGATTTGGATGTTGCCCGTGGAGGTGGAGAAAAATGAAGAAATTGTGGATGTATTTTGCAAGGAGTATCTTTGGACCTTTGGATGATGTAAGCTTCAGTAAACTGAGCCACAAATGACAAGTTATTTGGCTTGTCCAACTGGTTGGTGCTGTTTACTAATATAATGAAGGTTGGGGGAGGAACAGATTTGGATGAAGGAAAATCAAGAGTTATTTTATTTTATTTTTCCTGAGGAAGATTCTACCTGAGCTAATATCTGTTGCCAATCGACCTCTTTTTGCTTGAGGAAGATTCTCTCTGAGCTAACATCTGTTCCGGTCTTCCTCTCTTTGTATGTGGGTCGCTGCCGACGAGTGGTGTAGGTGTGTGCCTGGGAACTGAACCTGGGCTGCTAAATCAGAGTGCACCCAGTTTAACCGCTAGGCCACGGGGCTGGGGCCAGCCCAAGAGTTATTTTTTTGATACATTTGAAATGCTTGTGATAGAAGGTGAAGCTGTAGGTAGGCAGTCTAGAATTTTGGGACGAGGTCAGAACTGAAAGTATAAATTTAGAGCCATCATAACAATAGTGTTTATTGTTTTGGGTCTATAGATTATCTAGGCAGAGTGTCAGTAAGAGAACAGGGCTTAGGGCAGAGTCGTGAGGCTTTCATATTAGAAATGAAGAGGAGAAGACAGCAAAGGAGATGGCTGGTGAGATAGGAAACCTGGAGAGCCTGAAAATCAAGTGAAATAATTTCAAGGACAAGAGTAGTCATCTTTGTTGAATTTTTGAGAGATGATATTAAGATGAATAAAGAGCAATGTCTGTTGGATTTGATAACAGATTTTTGTCCTTCTTGATGATCATTTTCATTGTGTTGGAAACTATACTGGAGTAGATTGATGAGTGAATGGGAGGTGAGAAACTTAAGGCAGAAAGTACAGGTTCCTCTTTTTTGAGAACGTTGGCTGTGAAGAAGGTTGCAGAGATGAGTGGGTAGCTGGAGGAACACACCTAAATTCAGTGTCAAACTTTAAAAGGCATACTATAAAAAGCTTTACCTATTACTATTTCTTTCAACTTTTTTTCTTTGAGAAATTCTAAGCATACACAAGAGTGGAAAATGGCCAACCCTGACACATCCACACCCACATTTACTCCTTCCCTTGCATATTATTTTTAAGCAAATTTCATATAGTTTCAGTTATAAATATTTCATTCTGTTTTTAAAAGATAGACCTTTAAAAACATAAGCACAGTAAAAGATTAACAATAATTCCTTAATATCAGTGTCCAACTGGTGTTGAAATTTTCAGGTTTCTCATAAATGGTCTTAAGGCTTTTAGAAACGGATTCCAAATGAGATCCACACATTGCATATGGGTGCTATCTTTATTTATTTATTTATTTGAGGAAGATTAGCCCTGAGCTAACATCTGCCGCCAGTCCTCCTCTTTTTGCTGAGGAAGAGTGGCCCTGAGCTAACATCCGTGCCCATCTTCCTCTACTTTATATGTGGGATGCCTGCCACAGCATGGTGTGCCAAGCGGTACCATGTCCGCACCCGGGATCTGAGCCAGTGAACCGCGGGCTGTCAAAGTGGAATGTGCAAACTTAAGCACTGTGCCGCTGGGCTGGCCCTGGGTGATATCTTTTCTTAGCTCTCTTTTTATCTATTTTCTCTTTTTTTTCCTTGCAAATTATATGTTAAAAATCTCCATCACCTGTCCGTCTGGATGTGCTGTTTGTCTCTCCATGGACTTCTGTTTTTCCTGTGAATTGTAATTTGGATCTAAGGGCTTGATGAAATTTGATTTTTTTTTTTTTTTTTACAAGAGTACTTAATTAGGGAAGTCTTCTATCAGGAGGCACATAAATTCTGCTTTATCCCTGTTTTTGTGATGTTAGCAGCTGTTGATGTTTATTTAGTACTTAGATCCTTTAGTTCATTTCAGGTTGAAAATGGTGATACTCTGATTTTGTCACTCCTTCTTCATTTTTTTAGCTGCCGTAATTCTAAAATGAGAAACTTCCCTTCATTTGCTCTTTGGTTACCCAGTGAATGGTACAGTTCTAATAGAAAAGGCAGGCTACATGCTTTATTGTTTTTCTTTATTTAAGTTTTCAAAATGGTGAGTTGGTTCTTTAGCGTCTTCCTATGGTGACCAAGTAATTTTTGCTTTTGTTTTTGTGTTTAATGTCATGTACTCCTGGTTTTAAGTATATTTGATATGTTTCAGTCTGTTATAGTTACTGTTTTTATTGATGTTCGAATTGTCGTCTACTGGTCAATGGGAGCCTCTTCAAGTTAGCCATTGAGTCCTTTAACTAGACCCTGTTTTCCTTGATAACTTTCTTGCAATCAGGAATAATTAAACACATCATCTGGTATATATCTGATCTGAGACCTGGAATTAACTAATTCTCCAAGGATATGGTATTTGAAAATAACTGTTACATATTTTACTTAAATTTTTTTTTAACTTTACAGTAGCCTATTGAACATACTTATTTGACAGTCTTTTAAATTGTTCCCTTTAGTTCTTGGGATATGAATGTTCTTATTTGTTTTGCCTCTTTACTGTTGTGATTTTAGGCATTTGGGAAATTCTCTTTCTTGCTTTTGCGTTCAGGTATGTATTAAAGCAAATTTTTGGTTTTTAGTTTGTTGTTTGTCTTATCCAACATTTTGATTTGTTTGGAGTGAAGGGGCTGGCTTCTTGCGTTACTTAATTAAATCACCATATTGACTAAAGTTCTCCTGTTGCTATTCCAGTTAGGGATTAACATGTTCCTAGAATGTCAGAAATGATGTCATCTGTGGCTAAAGTGAAAACTAACTGCTTACTTCCCTAGTGTTTTTATATTTGTTATGGATGCTTTCTGTTTGCTTTTTATTGGTAAGCTTAATATATTATGGTTAAGGTCAGTTTTGCTTTTGCATATTTGACATACTTCAAATCTGTAATTTGGGTAGGGGACAAAAAGAAATGGAATTTTTTTCCCTTTTCTAATACTTGACTATTTTTAATTGGAAGCAGAGAGAAGGAAAAAGGCAGAAAGGTCACTGTGAAATTGTGTGAACTTGTAGGGGTTGAAATTAAATGTGCCAAATAAAGAAACTTGTCTTCTGTTACAAGATTCCTCCTACCTATGTGTTAATGTGGATCTAAATTCCGTTGAATTTCTGTTTTTCCTGTGCGGGTGTGAGGGACATAGATGTTGTGGTTATCATTTTATAAAATATGCCAGCAGCAAACTCTAGTGCTATTTAGAAGGAAAAAGAAGGCATTGAGAACTTGGGCAGGTAGTGCTTGCTAAGCTCTAAAGTATATCACTTTTACTCGTCCGTACAGAAAACAAGCATGAGGCCAAGAGGAGGCGGACAGAGAGAGTTAGGCGAGAGAAGATAAATTCTACAGTAAATAAGGATTTAGAAAACAGAAAGAGATCTCGAAGTAACAGCCATTCAGATCATATCAGACGAGGAAGAGGAAGACCTAAGAGTGCGTCTGCCAAAAAGCACGAGGAGGAACGAGGTATGAACAAACCCAAGCAGGTTTTCCAAGGATGAAGTTTGTCTCAGATCTTCATTAGATGGTAGTGAAGAAAGTGTTTGGGAGGCACTGAACTCCTGGACTGAAATCACAATCATATTTTAGTTTGAAAGCATTTCCTCTGAGGTAGATGCTTGTTAAAAAACACAGAAATTTAATTCTTACTGGAAAGCTAAAGGCTTAAGTAAAACTCACCTTGCTATAAACTAATAGAGTTCAGAGATGATAATTTGTAAATGGCTTCTGGAGAAGCCTATTAAAATGACTGTACTTTGGAGTTTATTTTGTTTTTTTAAGGATAGATCTGAGTTCTGTTCAGACTTATTTCAAATTGTTATACTATGTGCTTTAAAAATTTACTATTGAAAGTGTTCCTCAGTATGAGTTTTTAGATTGGTTATTGTGTCCTTCCTACTTTGAAGCAGCTTTTAGATAGTTAGGTAAATTCCCCTTGGTCCAAAATGTGTTTATATTTCTCCTTACGTATCTTCTCCTTTCTTCTGATAAGTAATGTGTCTACCAATAACTTGTTTTTAACCATACTAAAGCTTTAGCTTCTCTTCTTTGATTTATACATCTTTTAAAAAGCTTTTTATTATGGAAAATTTAAAAGATTACACAAGAGAAGAGAGAATAGTATAATGAAACCCCCATGTGCCCATGATTATCTTTTTAAAATTGAGACTTTGAAGCCAGTTATTAATGAAAAAAAAGGATAGTTGCTCTTTATAATTCTTTAAAAACCTCTGCCAATATAATTTCTTCTTTAGTGAAATGTGTTTATAATTTCTGATATTATTTGTGAGTTATGCTTTGCTTTTTCAAGTAGTCAGTCTTAGGTATTCAGGTATTCAAGCATAAATGTAGATTTCTCGTATTTTAGATGCTGAGAATTTTTTACCCAGTCACCATTTCTGTCTGCTTTGTGTGCTTTTATTTACATAAAGTTACTGCTGCTGGGGAAAATAACTTCACTGGTATAGCTGTCCCTAAATTTTATCAAAGTTAAAGATTTTTTAATATTGTATGGCCAAAGGAATAGCGTTTATGTTGTATTTGACTGTATCCTATGAAGACCGTACTTAGATACACCTTAATTTCTTGGGTAATTTTATTGCTTTTTCTCTTTCCTTCTATTATACTGCTCTTCCAGAGAGTTTGAGTTATTTTCTCAATTTGAATGTGCTTTTTTAACAATGGGATGATCAGAAAATCTATGCAAAAGACTGTTTCCGAAGGAAACGAAAAGTCAAAGAGGAAAGAGAAAAGAGGGAAATACTGGTTGGCCTAGAAAGCAGAACATTCTTTTCAATTGAGGTAAAGGGAATATAACCCAAAGAATGGAGAAGGAATGCTTCTGGTGGTGCTTGAGAGGAGATGAGAAAGCAGATGATGACAGTCTTTTAGTGGGGAAATGAAGTTGATAGAGTTGTGCTAGGACTCGATATATGCAGATTTGAACTTTTATTTCATGTTAACTTGAAAAAAGAAGATTTATTTGGCTGTAAGTTTTTGTCAGGTATTTTCAGTTTATTATAGAAAAGTTTTAAGAAAGCTAGTTCTAGAGTAAGATATGCTTTTATTTGCTTTTAGTACAAACAGGAAAGTGCTCAAGGCAATTTTTGGAGAATAAACTGGAATCTCCAGGTCCAGGGGAGTGAGCAAACTTTTTCTGTAAAGAGCCAGGCAATAAATATTTTAGGCTTTGTGGGCCTTACAGTCTTTGTCGCAGCTGCACTGCTTTGTCGTGGTGGCTGGAAAGCAGCCATAGACAATATGTAAATGAATGTGCATGGCTGTGTGCCAGTAAGACTTTATAGAAACAGGTGGTGGGCCAGATTTGGCCCCTGGGCTGTATTTTTGCCAACCGTTGAGGCAGACCATGTTTTCTAAATATAATGCGGATAGAAAATATGAACTTTTGAAATATCTGTATATTTTAGAATAGACTTCTTTGATAGGTTTCTTAGTGTTAAGTAATTAGTTTAAATCAGTTTTGATTCCCTCTTCATAGGCAGTTGAAAAATTTGAAGCAAGCTTTACTTTTATTTTAATAAGGAAAACCTGACAATGTGTCTGAAAACATGTTTTTAATTGACTTTATTGTTTTCTGTATTTTGAAAAAGAGTAGGAAAAAGAATGGAAAAGGAAAGCTTGTTAGACACCTAGATAATAACAAATAATAAAAACAAACCTTTAAACTTAACAATTTTTGGTCAGTTTAAGATGTTTTTATATGTGGGGAGTATGATTATCCTGGATATTAGTAATGTAGGGGTGATATTTTAACTGATTAAAGTATGTTCTGCAATTCTGAGTGTTTTATTAGTGAACATATAGAATTAATGTAGACTTCAAGTTAAAGATGGTGGATTGAATAAAAACATCTAGCTCTGTACCCTACCAGATCCTAGTAAAATCACAGTAAAGGGATTTTTTTTTAAAGGGCAAAACCCCCAAGGACAAGGAATGGAAGAGGCAGCAAAATTCCAGGAGGTGAAAACTGTTTGAGGAGACCCATGAAACCTAATTGTAAGCTCCTTTGGGGAGAGCTAAGAAAGAAGCTGATTTTTATTACACAATTGCCTTAAGGCAGGAATTTGTGCATCAGTTATGTCTGGAAGTGTAGAGGTGAAGGTGAAGCTAAAAACAAGATTGTTTGGAAGTCTCTTTTTTAATAGCCCCCTAGGACTGTTTACCTCATCCTCCCTCCAAGTTTATCGTTTGGGAAAGATAAGATAAAACAGAGTTTCTGGTCTAGGGAACACCAGGCATCAGTGAGGGCAGGGGTACTATGTGAAGATCAGGAAGATTAGGTGAAAATTTGAGATGATAAATATTGAGTTCAGGCTTATTTTATATCTTTCAGGTAAGAGATTAGAAGTATCTTCTCTAGGATACCAGATACAGATACATTCATTTGGGATTTCACAAAGAAATGGCCCAGTCAGATCATCCTAAAGTGATGACCACAGTCAAGCTCCACATATGTGCATGAGCTAATTAACTTTTTTTGGTCCCGCCCCTAAACATGAGCACATTACCAAGAATTACCGAGATATACAGAAGAAAGCATCTAGTATCAAAGGCTAAGACCAAATCAACAGGGGAAAAAATAATTTGGATACAACAAGTTTTTGCAGGGAGAAGAAAAAATTAAAACTATCATTAATATTCTTCGCAAGAGAAGATATTGTAGTCTTGAAACAAGAGTAAGATGATATTTAAAAGGAAATTGCAAATGTCAAGAAATTACCTGGAAAATGAACTTTAAAATGTGAATCTTGGGGCCAGCCCCGTGGCTGAGTGGTTAAGTTCGTATGCTCCGCTTCAGTGGCCTGGGGTTCCTCAGGTTCAGATCCCAGGCGCAGACATGACACTGCTCATCAAGCCATGCTGAGCCAGCATCCCACATAGCACAACCAGAAGGACCTACAGCTAAAATATATAACTATGTACCAGTGGGGCAACAGTTGTTAGCTCAGGTGCCAGTCTTTAAAAAAAAAAAAGTGAATCCCCCAAAAAAGTGAACATATATATGTATATATGTTCATATGATTTGCAGAAATGAAAAACTTTAACAGAAGGCTTATAGACAAAATTGAAGAAATGTACCAGAACATAGAGCAATAGGAAAAGAGATGAAAAAAATAAAATGGGAAAGATAAGAAATTTAGAGGACCAGTTTGAGATCAACATCTGTAAATAATTGATGCTGCAGAAAATGAACATAGAAGATGGAGGAGAAGGAAGTCATCAATGAAATAATTTAAGAAATTTTCCCAAACCTGAAGGACGTTCAGTTTCCATGTTGAAATGGCCCACCAGATTCCCAGCCCAATGGATGGTTAAAAGTAGAGATTATACCAGAGCATTTCATCATAAATCAGATCTCTTTGGTTAAAGGGAAAATCCTTCAAGTGTTTAGAGAAAAAAGAATCAAATAATATTGGAATTAATACAGTGGGAAAAATACTACCCAGCCAGGAACAAACTATTTATATGTGAGCAACGTCAGTGAATTTAAAAAACATGTTGAACGAAGAAGCTAAACACAAAACAGTACATACTATATGATGCCATTTATATGAAGTTCAAGAACAGGCAAAATGAATCTATGGTGGTAGAATCGGAACAGTGGTTGCTGGGAGGGTGGGGAGGGATTGACCAGAAAGAAGCGTGAAGAATTTTGTATGTCTTGATTGTGGTGTGGGTTACATGGATGTGTATGTTTCTCAGAACTCATCCAATTGTACACCTAAGATCTGTGTATTTCACTGTATGTAAATTGAGCAATAATTTTAAAAATAAAAAAAGGTATTGGGTTTTCTTTTTTCAAGATTTTATTTTTCCTTTTTCTCCCCCAAACCCCCTGGTACGTAGTTGTGTATTGTTTTTAGTTGTGGGTCCATCTAGTTGTGGCATGTGGGATGCTGCCTCAGCATGGCCTGATGAGTGGTGCCATGTCTGTGCCCAGGATCCAAACCGGTGAAACCCTGGGCTGCCGAAGCAGAGCATGAGAACTTAACCACTTGGCCATGGGGCCAGCCCCAGTATTGGGTTTTCTTAACAGTGGCACCAGTAGTAGTTGGCAGACAATTTTTTGCCTTCATGATCCTAGGGGGATATCTACGAGTCCTTTGTCAACCACGCTATGAGTTAGTGTAAAGGTTGACCAAAGACACTTTCTGACATTTAGGGTCTCAAAAAATTTGCTACCTGTACTCCCTTTTTCAGGAAGCTACTGCAGGATACATGTTATCAAAATGAAGACATAAACCAAGAAAGTATCTTGGGATCCGGGTCACAGGGTCCAACTCAAGAGAGAGATGAAGAGAATCTGCAGCATGGTGTTAAGAGATTCAAGATAACAGTTGTGTAACAGACCTGGAAAACAACCGTTTCAGATTGGAGCACATCAGATGACTTGGAGAGATTTCTTCAAGACGATAACATTGATATAATACATAATATGTCTAAAATTCTGAAAGACACACATAACTAGGAGAGAGTTTGGGTTGAATTAGTAATGAAAACCTAAGCAAATGAAAAAAGAGAATCCCTTCAGGGAAAGCAATGTGCAGGAAAAGGAAAATAATTTACATAGAATAATGTAAACATTGAATATTGATCTCACCGAAATTGTGATATAATGGGGAGAGTGTGGTACAATACGTGGAAAACAACAAAATCCTAATTTTCCATGGGAGAAAGTCACTTAATAATGCCTAAAATCAAAAAACTAAAAAGTAACATCATATAAAAAATATTAGAGATAGAGACATAAAAACAAAAAGGAACAATTGAAGAAAAAAGTAGTTGCATTTGGAGAGTGGGAAATGTATATGGGGGGAGGACTTCTGTTTTTATAGCAAGTTTGGTAAAAATGATTTGACTCTAAATTATGTGCATGTTTACCTTTGATTAAAAGGTCAAAACAAAATTAAAAAACAGGAAAAAGTAGAATCATAATAGAGCCTGAGAAAATTTGGAAAAATGTACACAAAGCTGTTAATTGTGACTTTAGCTGGCTCATGAGAAAATAGATGATTTTTATTTTCTTTTTTGTTTTTCTATATTTTTCAAATTTTCTACCATGAACTTGGATTACATTTGTAATCAGGAGGGGGAAAAATAGACATAAATGTTCATTATTCTTATTTTCTGTAGCAGGGCTAAGGTGAAGAAGTTAATATATTCATAAAGGCACCACTGATGTTCAGAAGGGACCATCTTTAGGGTGAGAAAATTCATTTTGACCAAGACAGTGAGCTCATACTAGTGAGGAGAAGGAAATGTTTGAGAGTCTTAGAAAAATGATGTAGCTATTAGACTATGTATAGAAACATACATCATTTCCATTTAGTCTTAGAATTTAGTTCATGGCATTTCTATAACTCTTTTGTGTAATTTTTAAAAATTTTCAGTTCAGTAGCATACTTTATAACAGTGTACACTGTAGTATAACGTATAATATTTGTCATTTAAAGAAATACTTGAAAGCTTTAAGTTTTTTTAAAAAAATTACTACATCTACTGCCTTTATATTAAGCTTCCCCTTTTTCTTTTAACAGAGAAACAGGAAAAGGAAATTGACATCTATGCTAACCTCTCTGATGAAAAGGCTTTCGTGTTTTCAGTCGCCTTGGCAGAAATAAATAGAAAAATTATCAATCAAAGACTTATTCTTTGATATTTGTCTGAAAAATGTGTCGAAACTTTCTTCAGGATTACATCAGCAAATTCTCGAACAGTCACGGACTCTCAGGAGCGTTCTGACTGCATCAATAAGGGCCATCGATTGTTTTTTTCCCCCGCTGTCATTTAGCCTGTGCCACATTTGGGAGCAAAACTCTAGGCTTGGACTATTTTGGGATTTCCTTGTTTACCAAGGAGTGTTGTCAGTGTTTTGTGTTTGGGACATAAGTAAGTATATATTTACCACCCCTCCCCCCCCAAAAAACTGGATGGCTATTAAAGGATAAAGGGGTAGGGGTGGGAGTGGAAGTGTGAAAACTAGGGAGATAAATGCTTAATAGTATTCGGGTTTGCCACCAGAGATGCAATATTTTAAATACTTTGAGAAAGAGTGACTTTTAAAAGTATATATTTCAGATTTTCAGCAGTAACAGATTGCATATATACAGTTCAATTACTTTTAATAAATTGGCAATTGATATTTTATTGAATGGGGAATTAAGAATATAAACTGTAAATTTTGTCTTAAATTGATTTTTTTCTTGGCCTTTATTTTTATGACTTAAGGTATGAGTTGTATTTTGGGAGATACTTTCTAAACAGTTTGGAAGTTTGGGTGCTACATGAAGAAAAACGTTTAAGGATATATCATACTTTAGATATAAACACCTTGTTTTCTTGAATGTAATTTATTTATTGGTTAAAAAAAAAACTTTTCTGCTCTCAAGATGGTGCCTGTTAACCTAAACATAAAATATATTTATTACTTACAAAATATTTCTTAGATAGCCACTTTTAAGCAGTAATGTTTTATCTGAATGGGTGTTCATTTATACATCCTGATAATTATTTAAATTGTTACTTAACCCCACTCTGGAAGAAAAAAATAAATTTAATATTGAAATTAATAGATTAAATAGTGTGGTGTAAGCTTTTTGTTCTAGTGAAGTTTGTGAAATATATTTGACTCAATTTTTCTAGTGTTAAATGATATTTATAGTTGATTTATTTTGTACTAAATGTTTTTACATTTTTGCTTATCAATTTAATGATTAACATATTCAGACTTGACAGTAACTCCCTTATTTTAAGTGCTCCCCACCCCCAAAATCTGTTTGGAAGTCCTACCTTGTTAGGGAAGGTAGTCATCAGTTAGACTTAGCCCTTAACTTAAAAGAATTTCCCTTTCAGTTTCAGCAGTAGTGTTGTCAGCTTCATCATGCGTCTCTCATCCATCACTTCCCAAAAGAAAAAAGGTTTACCTTTTTTTCTACTTTATTTAAATGGTAGCCAGCAGAGGGAGCTTAAGAGGTACTCTAGGTAGAATGTAGAATTTTCCTAAGAATTCCTTTTCTCTCAATCCCCATATTTACCTGCAGGTACTAGTACAATTATCTTGTATACATTTTAAAGCCCTAGTAATAAAGTTTATTCCCAAGAATACTAGTGTGATTTTATTTTTGAAACATAAGAAAATAAAATTTAAAATTACAAATAACTTAAAAATTCAGGCAGAGTAAATTCACATTTCTTGAAGTTTTGGAAAAACTTTTAAAAATAATGATTAGTATGGCATGATATCTGTATTACTTCCTCAAAGTAATATGTCATGAGTATTTTTCCTGAGATAAGCATTCAAATTGAAAAGTATTTGACTTTCTAAACTCTGGTAATTACACTTGATTCTGTAATTCTGGCTGTAACAATGTCTTAGCAGTATACTTAATTTTTACTCTCCTTTCAACCTGCATGTTTATCCTTTAAATGTGGAGAAAGTAAGCTCTTTATACACTTCGTACAAAAGTATTCATCAAATTTGTTTGATTCTGCATACAAAAATATGCTCTAGGTACAAGTCATCACACTGCCAAATGGAATATATTCTTCCCTAAGATATTTGTCTATCATTCTTTGAAACTCCTTTAAAATTATTATTTCCATTTTACCTTCTGGTTTTGATTTGATACCTTGTTTTCTTGCTAATTTTCTTTAAATTTCACTGGTATTTTCTATCTTTTTAGCCTTTTATGTTTTTTATAAATGAATTGCTTATTTCACTTTGTACGTTTTTTATGTATAGCTGTTTTTTTTCCCCTCTTTTACTACTGTTATTATAAGCCTTATTTTTAGTTTGGAGATATATATATTTATCTATATATACACACACTTTTTTTTTTTCTTACCATTTCTAGTTATTCTTTTGTGCTGTTTCTACCCACTTATTTTAGTTTGTTAGTAGTGTTCATCACTCAAATATTACGACTGTAATAATGAGTATCCTAACATACAAAGTGAACTCTCCGGAATAACAAGTATGACACACATAATAGAGGCTGTAGGCTGAACCAGAATAATTCTTTTTACCACGGTCAAAAGTTTTCCTTCTTATTATTAAGGAATCTGCATTGTTCTCTTATTGTTGAGGGTTCCCCCCCCCCCCGCCCTTAATGTGTTATCAGTTTACAATCTGTATGCCTTTTAGTTTTTTTCCTTGCCTCTTTGCACTGGCAAGGACTTCAGTACAGTGTTAAAAAGAATGGTGAGAGAGGAGCTCTTTGCCTTGATTCCAGTCTTAGAGGGAAAAATATTCAGTCTTACACCATTAAGTATGATGTTAACTGTAGATGTTTATTGTAGAATAACCTTATCATATTAGGGAATACCCTTCTATTCCTGTTTGCTGAGAGTTTTTATCATGAACAGATGTTGCATTTTGTCAGACGGTTTTTCCATATAAATTGATATGATGTTGTTTTCCTTTAGATGTTAATATAATGGATTACGCTGATTGATTTTTGATGATTGAAGTCAGGCTTGCATTTTTGATATAAATCTTGGTTGTGTTGTATTATTATTTTTATATATTGATGAATTCTTTCTTGAGAGTTTTTTACTCCTGTGTTCTTGAAGGATATTGAGTTATAGTGTTTTTCTATTGTCTTTGTCTGGCTTCGGAATCAGGTGATACTGGTTTCGTATAATGAGTTGGGAAGTATTTCATCCTTTTTTATTTTCTGGAAGAGATTGTGAGAATTAATATTATTCTTTAAATGTTTGGTAGAGTTTGCCATTGAAGCCATCAGGGCCTAGAGATTTCTGTTGCAAAAGGATTTTACTAAGAATTCAGTTTCTTTAATAGTTATTGAACAATTCCAGTTATCTGTTTGTATTTGGGAGAGTTTTGGTAGTTTGTGATTTTCAGGGAGTTGGTCCATTTCATCTAAGTTGTTGAATCTGTGTGTCTAGAATTGTTTGTAGGATTCCCTTATCTTTTTTCTGTTTTGGGGAGCAGTGGTGTTCCCTCTTTCATTCCTAATGTTAGTAGTGTGTGTCTTTTCTCTTTTTCTTTTTTTGTTGGTCTTACTAGAGGTTTTTTAATTGTATTGCTTCTTCAAAGAGCCAGCTTATGGTTTAGTGATACTCTCTGTTGTTTTTCTAATTTCCATTAATTTCTGCTCTTTATTTCCTGCCTTCTGCTTGCTTTGGGTTTATTTGTTCTTCTTTTTCTCGTTTCTTATGGTGGAAGCTTAGATTGTAAATTTTAAACTTTTCTAACTGAAGCATTTAATGCTATAAATTTGCCTTTAAGCAAAAACTGTATTTGCTTTATCCCACAAATTTTGTTGTGCTGGATTTTCATTTTTGTTCAGTTCAGAATATTTTCTGATTTTCTTTGACGTTTCTCCTTTAATTTCCAAGTATTTGGAGGCTTTTCCACTTATCTTTCAGTTATTGATTTTTAGCTTAATTCCATTATCATCAGAGAACATATTTCGTGTGATTTCAGTTCTTTTAAAATTATTTGAGTTTGTTAGGACCTAAGGATACAATCTGTCTTGCTAAGTGTCCGTGTGCATTTGAAAAGAATGTGGAGTCTGCTGATACTGTTCACTTCTGTATCTTTGCTGATTTTCTATTAGTGTTATGTATCACTGAGAGGAATGTTGAAATCTCCAACTATAATTATGGATCTGTCTGTTTCTCCTTGTAGTTCTGTCGATTTTTGCTTCATGTGTTTTGAAGCTCTGTCTTTGGGTACATAAATATCTAGGAAAGTTATATCTTCTTGGTGAGTTGACCTTATTATTAAAAATTGTCTGTCTTTCTTCCTGGTAATTGTCTTTGCTCTGTAGTACTTGGTCTGATATTAGTACCTTATAACCAGTCTACTTTTCTTTGGATTAATGTATACATGGTACATCTTTTCCATCCTTTTACTGTTAACCTACCTCTATCATTATATTTGAAGTGAATTTCTTGTAGAGAGCATATAGTGCTTTATGTTTTAATTTTTCTGATGTCTGTATTTTTATTGGTTTATTTAGACCATTTGTATTTAATTATATGTTTGAATTTAGAGCTGCCATTTTATTGTTTTCTACGTGATTTCTCTGTTTGATATTCTGTTTGCCTTTTCCTGCCTTTTTTTTGATTTCTTGAATATTTTTTAGTATTTTGTTTTAACTATTGCATTTTTTTACTATATCTCCTTGTATAGTTTTTTTAGTGGTTGCTCTAGGTATTACCCTAAACTTTAACAGTTTACTTGAAATCCATATTTTACCAGTTCAAGTGGAACGTAGGTCCCTTTATCTTTTTCTGTTACAGTTGTCTTATAAATTACAAAACCCATTGGATAGTGTTTTATATTTTGCTTAGAACTATTGTACATATTTTTAAGAACTCAACAGCCCGTTATATTTACCCAGATATTTGTCATTTCTGTTGCTCTTCCTTAATTCCTGATGTTCTGAGTTTCCGGTGGTATCATATCCTTTCCACCTGGAAAACATCTTTTACCGTTTCTTTTAAAGCTGATCTGCTGGCAATTAATTCTCATAGTTTACCTTCATCTGAGAACGTCTTTATTTTACCTTAATTCATGAAAGATATGTTTGCAGGATGTAAAATTCTAATTTGACAGGTTGTTTTTCTTTCAGCACATTCACAATTCCGTCACTTCCTTCTGGCTTCCATGGTTTCTGGTGAGAAGTATGCAGCCATTCAAATAATATTTCATCTGTATGAAACATTAGTTTTCCTTGGCTGCTTTCAGGAGTCCTTTGTTTGTCCTTTTTATCAGTTTGATTATGATGTGTCTGGATATGGATTTCTTTTGAGTTTACCCTCTTTGGATTTGCTGAGCTTCTTGAATATGTAAGTACATATCTTTCACCAAATATGTAAAGTTTTCAACTATTCAAGAATTTTTTCGGTTCCACCTTCTTTCTCCCCTGTGCCTGAGACTCCAGTGATACAAGTGTTAGACTTTCTGATATTATCTCACAGATTCCCAGAAGCTCTCTTCCTTTATTTTCAGTCTTTTTTTTTTTCCCTGTTCAGATTGGGTAATTTCTGTTGATCTATCTCAAGTTCACTGACTTTTTCGCTTTTGATCTCCATTCTACTTAGTCCGTCAGTGAATTTCATAGTTTTATTTTTGTATTTATTTCTAAAATTGCTGTTTGTTTTTTATTTTTTCTCTTTCTTGAAACTTTCTATCTTTCCATTTGCTTCAAACATGTTCACCCGTAGCATATAGTTAAAATAGCTGCTTTAACATCTGTCTCTGATTATTCTAACACTTGTGTCATGTCGTGATTGGTTTCTCTTGATATTTGAGTTGTTATTTTCTTGGTTCTTTGTATGCCGAGTAATTTTAGATTTCATCCTTGACATCTTGAATATTGTGTCTGAATCTCTGGATAACTAAGGATTTGGGTTGTTTTAGTAGGCAGTCAGCCAGGTTAGGTTCAGGCCGCACCTTCTGATGTGCCTCTATGAGCTGTGGTTCCAGTATCAGTTCAGTTTCTAAGTGTTGGCAGTACTATTTGGATCAGTCCTGCATGTGTACTACCTAGTGGCTAGTATGGGACCTGGGCCGTAGTCTACCCTGTAGCTCATTTCTCAAAACTTGTGCTGTGTTATTTAGGGTCAGATCCATGTATGTACAGCTCAGAGTAGAGCCCAGTAATTCAGACAACTTTATGGGATTACACTCTTCATTTTCCTACTTGTCACACTCTGCTTGATACTTTCTGGCTCCCTAGGGCCTCCCTTCCCAGTGCTTCATCCAGAAAGCAGAGGCTTTAGTTTCCCCTCTTTGCTCTGTACACGTGTGACTGCATCTGTGGCCAAGAGGTAACAAGACAGAGCGGGAAGAAAAGCAGTGGGGATCTCCTCATGCTCTTGGGATCATAGCTCTTCTGGTCAGAGAGGAGGGATCCACTCAGAACTCTCTGAGATTTAGGTGCTGTGGTATTTTCTAGGGGCTGAGGTGGAAGAGAAGGGAGAAAAGAAAAAAAAAGGAGATACCCCACTCCCTTTGACCTTTAGAAGTCTCGTTTCCCATTCTTCAGATCAGAAAGGGAGGGCTTCTGTTGGCCTGTTTTGTGTGTGCTTGGTGCACGTTTCTGTGTTTCAGCCTGCCTTTGGGTGTAGGCCAGGCAATAACTTAGGAAAAAGGGTTAAAAAGCCTTTGCTAGTTCTGTGGAATTTAAAATTCGGGTCTACTTTCCCGATCTGCCTTTACCGTTTACATTTCAGAGTCTTCATGTACGTGCTCCGTGCATTCTGTCTGGGATTTAAAGTTGCATTTCATGAGAGAAACAGATGTGTACTTAGTCTATCTTCCCTGGAATTGGAACCCCACAGTTTTTGTTTTTAATTCAAATAAGGTCATACTGTCACTGCCTATATATGTCTTAGAGTTCTTCCCAGGTCTCAAAGGGTTTTTACTTTGGAATTTTATGAATATAATGGAAGATTTTGTTGAGTTAACTGGACTTGCTCCATAAATGAGAAATACAGAATTTACATACTCATATGCATGGATAAATATAGCTAAAGGATAATATGACAGATTAAGGAACTGATTTCCAATTTTTCCTCACCAAGAAACTAGTGATAGTTTTTGATTATGGTAAAAAAACTTTCTGGGGGCCGGCCCCGTGGTGTAGTGGTTAAGTTTGCATGCTCTGCTTCAGTGGCCCAGGGTTCACAGATTTGGATCCCAGGTGAAGACCTACACACCGCTCATCAAACCATGCTGTGGTGGTGTCCCACACAATGGAGGAGGATTGGTACAGATGTTGGCTCAGGGACAATCTTCCTCACCAAAAAGAAAAAAATAGACTTATTCTGGCTCAGCCTAGAACTTCTGTTATATAACTCAAGTGTTTGTATGTTAGGATACTTATTATTGTAGTTGTAATCTTGACCAGTGGACAGAATTGTTGCCCTCCAACATGCTTTGCAAAATGGTGGCTATGTGATGCTGCATCTCTAACTTGAGCGTTTAGTGCATTTCTTTGGCATCAGTGTTCTCGGTGGCAGTGGTCTTCAACCTGGGAAATGAAAAAACTTTCCAAGGGGATACACAGGTACTGATAATTTTTTTAACACTTTTATTAAGATACAATTCACATACTATACGATTCACCCAGTTAAAGTGTACCTTTCTGTTGTTTTTGGTGTGTACCGTCATTTTAAGAAATTGTGGTAAAATATGCATATCAAAATTTGCTACTTTAACCATTTTTAAGTGTACAATTCAGTAGTAGTAATTACATTTACAGTGGCAACCACTGCTACTTATCTATTTCTAAAACTTTTTCACCCCCCAGATAGAAAACCCTCTTAGGCAATAACTTCCTATTCCTTCTTCCCCTAGCTCCTGGTAAGCTTTAATCTACTTTCTGTCTCTATGAATTTGCTTATTCCAGATATTTCCTGTAGGTGGAATTAGATAATATTTGTCCTTTTGTCTCTGGCTTATTTTACATAGCTTTTCTTTTCTTTTCTTTTTTTTTTTTGAGGAAGATTAGCTCTGAGCTAACATCCACTGCCAATCCTCCTCCTTTCTTTTCTTTTCTTCTTCTTCTTTTTTTTTGCTGAGGAAGATTGGCCCTGAGCTAACGTCTGTGCTGATCTTCCTCTATTTTATATATGGGACGCCTGCCACAGCATGGCTTGATAAACAGTATGTACGTCCGCACCCAGGATCTGAACTGGTGAACCCCAGGCCACTGAAGCAGTGCATGTGATCTTAACTGCTGTGCCACCAGGCTGGCCCCCACATAATTTTTTCAAGACTCATCCATGTTTTATCATATATCAGAATTTCATTTGTTTTTATGGCTGAATAATATTCCATTTTATGTATATACTACATTTTTGTTTATTTATTTGTGGATGGACACCTGGTTTCTTTTAGCTATTGTAAAAATGCTGCAATGAACATTGACATACAAGTGTATATTGGAGTCCCTCTTTCAGTTCCTTTGGTTGTATACCTAGGAGTGGAATTGCTGGATCATATAGTAATTTTGTGTTTCACTTTTTGAGGAACTGCCAAATTGTTTTTCATAGTGGTATCTGGCGCACCAGTTTACATTTCCACCAGCAATGTATGGGATTCAGCGGTTTCTCCTTGTCCTTGCCAATGCTTGTTTTATTTTATTGTTATTATTGCTGTCCTAGAAGAAGTATCTCATAATTTGGACTTGCATTTCTCTAATGACTGATGATGTTATCTTTTCATATCCTTATTGGCCTTTTTAAAATCTTTTTTGGAGAAATGTCTATTCAAGTCCTGTGTCCATTGGCTTGTCTTTTTGTTGTTGTAGGAGTTCTTTATATATTTTGCATATTAAACCCTTATCAGATATGTGATTGGCAAATACTTTCTCCCATTCTGCAGATTGCTTTTCGTTTTCTTGATAATGTTCTTGGTGCACAAAAGTCTTTAATTTTGATGAAGTTTAGTTTATCTGTTTTTCCTTTTATTGCTTGTGCTTTTGGTGTCGTATTTCCAAATCCATTGCAGAATCTAAGGTCATGAAGAATTCCCCCTATGTTTTCTTACAAGTATTTTATGGTTTTAGCTCTTATGTTTGGGTTGTTGATCCATTTTCAGTTAGTTTTGTATGTGGTGTGAGGCGGGGGTCCACCTTCTTTCTTTGTGTGTGTATATCCAGTTGTCCCAGTACCGTCTGCTGATGGGGCTGTGCTTTCCCCGTTGAACACACTTGGCACATTTGTCGCATCAGTTGGAGATAGATGTGTGGGTTTATTTCTGGGCTCTCAATTTTATTCCATAGGTCTATATGTCTTATGTTTATAGAGAAGTACGAGTGTTCCAGTTGTGTTCTTTTTGAAGATTGTTTTGGCTATTCAGAGCCCCTTGCAATTAAATTAAACATGAATTTGAGGATCATCTTTTCCGTTTCTGTAGAAAGAAAAAAAGGCTGTTGGAATTTGGATAAGGATTGTGTTGCCTCTGTAGAGAGATTTGGGTAGTATTGACATTTTAACAGTATTTAGTTTCCTTATTCACGAGCACATTGTCTTTCCATTTATTTAGGTTTTCTTTAATTTGTTTCAGCAATGTTTTAGTCAGTGTGTAAGTCTTTCACCTCCTTGGTTAAACTTATTCCCAGATATTTTATTCTTTTAGATGCTATAGCAAATGGAATTGCTTTTTATTTTTTATTTTAATTTATTGATCTTTGAGGAATGTTAGCCCTGAGCTAACATCCACTGCCAATCCTCCTCTGCTTTTGCTGAGGAAGAGTGGCCCTGAGTTAATACCTGTTCCTATCTTCCTCTACTTTATATGTGAGACGCCTGCCACAGCATGACTTGATAAGCGGTGCATAGGTCTGCACCCGGCATCTGAACCCGTGAACCCTGGGCTGCCAAAGCAGAGCATGCAGACTTAACCACTATGCCACTAGGCCGGCCCCTGGAATTACTTTTTAAATTTCTTTTTCAGGTTGTTCGTTACCGGTGTATGGAAGCACACCTGATTTTTGTGTGTTGATTTTTGTACTCTGTACTGAATTTGTTCACTGTAGTAACTTTCTTGTGGATTCTTTAGGATTTCCTGTGTATAGAATCATGTCATGTGCAAACAGAAAGTTTTGCTTCTTTGGATGCTGCTACTTTTTTCTTCCCTGTCTAGTTGCTCTGGCTAGAACCTCCACAACAATGTTGAATAGCAGTGGTAAAAGTGGGAGTTCTTGTCTTGTTGCTGATCTCAGGGGGAAGGTTTTCAGTCTTTCACCATTGAGTATGATATTAGCTGTGAGTTTTTCGTAAGTCCTCTTTATCATGTTGAGGAAGCTCTTTTCAATTTCTAGTTTTCTGAGAATTTTATCATGAAAGGTGTTGAATTTTGTCAAATTCCTTTTGTGCCTCAATTGAAACGATTATGTGGGTTTTCTCCTTTCTTCTATTAATGAGATGTATTATGTTGATTAATTTTTGTATTTTGAACCACCTTTGAATTCCTGGGATAAATCTCACTTGATCATGATGTATAATCCTTTTAATGTGCTGTTGAATTTGGTTTGCCAGTATTCTGTTGAGGATTTTTTCATCTATGTTTATAAGGGATATTTGTCTGTAATTTTCTTGTGATGTCTTCCTCTGGCTTTGGTATTAGAGTAATGCAAGCCTAGTAGAATAAGTTAGGATATGGAAGAGTTTGAGAAGAATTGGTGATAATGCTTTTTTGTTGAGATATAATTGATATATGGTATTATGTTAGTTTCAGGTGTACAATATAATGATTAGATATTTGTATATATTATGAAATGATCACTGCAGTAAGTCTAGTTAACATCCATCACCAGACATAGTTACAAATGTTTTTTGACTTTTAAGATTTACTGTCTTAGCAACTTTCAAATATGCAATACAGTATTATTAAGTATAGTCCATGTTGTACGTTATATCCCATAGACTTATTTATTTTATAACTGGAAGTTTGTGCCTTTTGACCCTCTTCACTCATTTTGCCCATCCCCCCATCCTCCATCTCTTGCCACCACCAGTCTGTTCTTCAGATCATTGAGTTCTTTTTATTTTATTTTTTTAAGATTCCACATGTAAGTGAGATCACACAATGTTTGCCTTTCTGTCTGACTTATTTCACTTAGCGTAATGCGCTCAAGGTCCATCAGTAGTGTCACAGATGGCAAGATTTCCTTCTTGTGGTTGAATAATATTCCATTGTATTTATATTTTACATCTTCTCTATCCATTCATCCATTGTTGGATACGTAAGTTGCTTCCGTGTCTTGGTTATTGTAAATAATTCTGCAGTGAATGTGAGGACGCATATGTCTTTTCATTTAGTGTCTTGGTTTTCTTCAGATAAATGCCCAGAATTGAAATTGCCAGATCATATGGTAGATATATTTTTAATTTTTTGAGGAACCTCCATACTGTTTCCCATAGTGGCTGCACCAATTTACATTCCCACCAACAGTGTATGAGGGTTCTCTTTTCTCTGCATCCTCACCAACACTTGTTATTTCTTGTCTTTTCGATAATAACCATTATATCTGGTGTGAGATGATATCCCTTGTGGTTTTTATTTGTATTTCTTGTGATTAGTGATCTTGAGCACCTTTTTGTGCACCTGTTGGCCACCTGTATGTTTTCTTTGGAACTATGTCTAGTCAGTTCTTCTGCCCGTTTTTTAATTGGATTGTTATGTGAGTTCTTTATATATTTTGCATCTATATAATAAAATATACCTTATCAGATACATGATTTACGTATATTTTCTCCCATCCAGTAGGTTGCCTTTTCATTTTGTTGATGGTTTCCATTGCTGTGCAGAAGTTTTTTAGTTTGATGTAGTCCCAACTTGTTTATTTTTGCTTTGGTTGCCTTTGCTTTTGGTGTCAAATCCAAGAAAATCTTGAGCTTACAGCTTCTGTTTTCTTCTAGGAGTTTTATGGTTTCAGGTCTTACATTCAAGTCTTTAATCCATTTTGAGTTAATTTTTTTTTTTTAAAGATTTTGTTTTTTTCCTTTTTCTCCCCAAAACCCCCCGGTACATAGTTGTATATTCTTCGTTGTGGGTTCTTCTAGTTGTGGCATGTGGGACGCTGCCTCAGCATGGTTTGATGAACAGTGCCATGTCCGCGCCCAGGATTCGAACCAATGAAACACTGGGCCACCTGCAGCAGAGCACGTGAACTTAACCACTCAGCCACGGGGCCAGCCCCATTTTGAGTTAATTTTTGTGTGTGCATTAAGATAGTGGTCCAACCTTATTGTTTTGCATGTGGCTGTCCACTTTACCCAGTACCATTTATTGAAGAGACTGTCCTTTCCTCCTTGTGTGTTCTTGGCTCCTTTGTTGTAAATTAATTGACCATGTTTGCTTGGGTTTATTTTTTGGGTCGCTGTTCTGTTCTATTGGTCTGTGTGTCTGTTTTTATGCCAATACCATACTGTTTTGATTATTATAGCCGTGTAATATAGTTTGAAATCAGGGAGCATGATGCCTCCAGCTCTCTCCAGTCATTTTCAAAGATTGCTTTGGCTGTTTGGGGTCTTTTGTGGTTCCGTATAAATTTTAGGATTGTTTGTTCTATTTCTGTAAAAAAATTCCATTCAAATTTTGATAGGAATGGTATCAAATCAGTACCTTGCTTTGGATAGTATGGACATTTTGACAACATTGTCTTCCAATCCATGAGCATGGAATATCTTTCCGTTTATCTGTGTCTTCTTCAATTTCTTTCATGAATATTTTATAGTTTTTACTTTGCAGGTTTTCACCTCCTTGACTAAATTTATTCCTAGATGTTTTATTCTTTTTGATGCAGTTGTGAAGGGGACAGTTTTCTTAATTTCTTTCTGATGGTTTGTTTATAGTGTACAGAAATGCAACAGATTTTTGTATATTGATCTTGTATTCTGCAACTTGACTGCATTCGTGTATTAGTTCAGACAGTTTTTTGGTGGAGTTTTTAGGATTCTTTCTATATAATATCAGGTCATCCTCAAGTAGTGACAGTTTTACTTCTCCCTTTCTGATTTGAATGCCGTTTCTTTCTTTTTCTTGCCTGATTGCTCTGGCTAGGACTTCCAATACCCTGTTGAATAAAAGTGGCAAGAGTAGGCATCCTTGTCTTGTTCTTGATCTTAGAGGAAAAGCTTTTAGCTTTTCACTGTTGAGAGTGATGTTAGCTATGGGCTTATCATACACGTAGTTTATTATGTTGAGGTACGGTCCCTCTATACTCACTTTGTTGAAACTTTTTCTCATAAATGGATGTTGAATTATGTCAGATACTTTTTCGGCATCTATTGAGATGATCATATGATTTTTATCCTTCATTTTGTTAGTGTGATGTATCACATTGCTTGATTTGCACGTGTTGAACCATCCTTGCATCCCTATAATAAATCCCACTTGATCATGGTGTTTGATCCTTTTAATGGTCTGTTGAATTTGATTTGTTAATATTCTGTTGAGGATTTTTGCATCTGTGTTCATCAAGGATATTGACCTGTAATTTTCTTTTCTTGTAGTATCCTTGTCTAATTTTGCTGTCAGGCTGATGTAATGCTGGCCTTGTAAAATGAGTATAGAAGTGTTCCCTCCTCTGCTGTTTTTTGGAAGAATTTGAGAAGAATGGCTATTAATTCTTCTTTAAGTGTTTGGTAGAATTCACCAGTGAAACCATCTGGTCCTGGACTTTTGTTTGTTGGGAGGTATTTGATTACTGATTCAGTCTTCCTACTAGTAATCAGTCAGTTCAGATTTTCTGTTTCTTCATGATTCAGTCTTGATAAGTTTTATGTTTCTAGGAATTTATCCCTTTCTTCTAGGTTGTTTAGTATGTTGGCATATAATTGTTCATAGGTGTCTCCTATGATTCTTTGTATTTCTGTGGTTTCAGTTGTAACATCTCTCGTTTCTAATTTTACTTGAGTCCTCTCTTTTTTTTCTTGGTAGGTCTAGCTAAAGGTTTGTCTATTTTGTTTATCTTTTCAAAAACCAGCTCTTAGTTTCATTGATATTTTTTATTGTCTTAGTCTATTATATTTATTTCCACTCTGATCTTTGCTGTTTCCTTTCACCTACTAACATTCGGCTTAGTTTGTCTTCTTTTTTTCTAAAAGATCATTCACTATGATCAAGTGGGAGTTATCCCTGAGATGCAATGATGATTCAACATAATGAAAATATACAGCACACTGCTAAAGGTAAGCATATAATCAGATTCAGAATACAGGCATATCTCGGGAGATATTGTGGGTTTGTTTCCAGACCGCCACAATAAAGCAAATAGGACAATAAAGTGAGTCACAAATTTTTGGTTTCCCAGTACATATGAAAGTTATATTTATACCATACTGAAGTCTACTAAGTGTGTAATAGCATAAAAAATCAATGTACACACCTTAATTAAAAAATACTTTATTGCTAAAAAATTCTGACCATCATCTGAGCCTTCAGCGAGTTGTAATCTTTTTGCCGGTGGAAGGTCTCATAAAAAAATGCAGCAGCCACAAAGTGCAATAAAGTAAAGCATATAAAACAAGGGATACTTGTACCCTAATGAGGTAATGTGGTGATGTACTACTTAACTCTAGAATAAAGGTTAAATGACAAAAGTATTAAAAATAGCTATAGCTTCAACAATTTGTTACTGGATACACAAAAAAATGTGAATGGTGACATCAAAGACATAAAAGGGAGGAGTAAAAGGATAGAATATTTGGCATATTTGTATCTGATCAAAGCTAAACTGTTATCTATAAGATGTTTTATGTAAACGACATGGTAACCCCAAAGCAAAAGCTACAGTAAATACACAAAGGATAAAGGGAAGAAAATCAAAGCATGCAAAACATCAGTTTACAAAGGAAGACAGCAAGAAAGGAAGAAAAGACAGCCAGAAAACAATTTTAAAAATAGGCTTAGTGAGTCCTTACCTATCAATAATTACTCCAAATGTTAATGGTTTGAATTCTCCAATCAAAAGGCATGGAGTGGCTAGATGGACAAAAGAAAGAAGACCCAACTATATATTGCTTACAGAAAACTAACCTCAGCTCTAAGGATGCACACAGATTCAAAGTGAAGGGTGGCAAAAGATATTCCACGCAATTGGAAGTCAAAAAGGGCAGAGTAGGGGGCCAGCCCAGTGGTGTAGTCATTAAGTTCACGTGTGCTGCTTTGGGGTGGCCTGGGGTTCATAGGTCTGGATCCCAGGCACAGGAATTATTCAGTTCACTTATGGTTGAGTCTGCTTTTGAAACTCTCTATTGAATTATTCAGTTCAGTTATTGTATTTTTCAATTCTAGGATTTCTGTTTGTTTTTTTTTTATGATTACTATTGCTTTGTTGAACTTGTTTTGTTCCATGCATTGTTCTAATTTCGTTTAGTTCTTGTAGTCTAAACTTCTTTAAGAGGATTATTCTGAATTCTTTGTCTGACAGTTCATAGGTCTCCATTTCTTTAAGATCAGTTATTTAGAGCTCTCTTAGTTTCCTTTGGTGGTGTCCTATTTATCCAGTTTTATGTGATCCTTGATTCCTTATGTTGGTATCTATGCATTTGAGTAAAATTGGGTTCCTCTTCCAGACTTAACAGATTTGCTTTGACAGAGACAGATCTTCATCAGTCAACTCAGTTTGGATTTCTGGGTGTGTCTGCTGGTAATGTCCTTGGGCAGGTGTTGCCTGCTGTTATGGTCTGTATTTCAGTGAGGCAATTGCTTGAGTTTTGAGGTTGGGGATGGGGGTTATGACACTGGCTGATAACAGTTGGATAGGACTGCTGGTTTTGTTCCCTGTCAAGTGAGGCTGTAGGATGGGCTCCATGATTCCCTGGATTCTCTGGTTGGGCTTATTAAGATGATTGGAACTGTGTACTATATTCACTAGTAGATGGGGCTGTGACTTAGCTTCCCTGCCCTGGCATGGCATCCAGATGGGACCCAGGACCTGAATGGTTCTTTGTTTGGGAACCCAAATCAGGCAAGAGTTTGGACTCAATTCCCTGGTCAGGTGATGCCACCAGTTTTGCTCTGCAGATGGGGAAAGCCATGGGCTGTGCTCTCTGTTCAGGTGCCACTGTAAGCAGGGATGTTGGATGGGCTCTGTAGCTTCCCATGTGCTCTGGTTGCATTCTCTGGTCGGGCAGGCTGGAGGCTGTGTTCAGCCATGAGTGGGGCTACAAATTAGTTTCCCTGCTGCCCGTGTGGAGTAGAAGAAGCAGCTCTACTGCCAGGGAAGCTCTTTGCTTTCTTAACTCAAGCCTACCCATGCCCCAAATTCCCTGGCCAGACAGGTCTACTGGCTTTGCTCCATAAACTGTCGGCTCTGCCTGCCGTTCTCTCAGCTGGAGTGCCACTGGGCTGCACAGCTTCTAGGTGTTCTCGCCAGCCCTTCTGGTCAGATGGGGCCAGGAGAGTAAACGGTCTTTAATGTGGAGTTTGATATTAATCAGCTTAGGAGTTGGACTGTGTTTAATGTTTGCTGTAGTGGTTGTTGCCAGAAGCTTCAAAACTCCTCTGTTGTCCTTGTGTTTGTCTCCACCATTGGATTTCCCTAAGAACTGCTCCCGAAATAGAATATGTACCTTACAGTTCTTTCAGCTATAATCCAGTGTTGTTAACACGGGTGGCGAGGTGTCGGGGGGCGGGGGGAGGCATTCTGTTACATCTCAGTCCTTTAGTAGAGGGACTGTGTCCCTGGGCTGTTACTGTGTCAAGTGTTTCTTAGCTTTTATTTTTCTCCCTTAATTAAGTGAGAGGAAGGCTCAAGAGGGCAGGAGTTGGATAAATGTCCTTCCCTTTAGATGGATAAGGTTCTGGAAAAGGCTTTTCCTTTGGAGTGTAGGCCTTTGTTATGGAGAACAATCTTGTTGTATTGCAAGATGGATATTTTTTTGCCTCCCTCCCAGAGCTGTGAGGGGATTTTTTCTTGGTTCTTAACCTGGAGAACCTGGTGATTCTTGGAGTACCCATGAAAGTGTGCCCCTCTCTCTCCCTCCCAAGACTGCAACCCCAGGATTTTCTCGCTCTCACAGTAGTCCATACAGCTTCCAGCATTCATCAGAATTACCGTGTAAGTGTTCCTGTCTGTTTATGGCTTCAGAGGTGTTTGCTCTAGGTAAGCAGACCATTAATGTGGTTCTCTGTATTTGCATATCTTTCCAGATTTCAGGGTGGCAATTTGCCCCTTAACCTCAATTCTCTGATGGGTCCAAGAAAAGTCATTGATTTTTCAGTTTCTTTAGCTCTTTTCTTGTAAGGATGGGAGCGATGACTTCCAGGCTCTTTACATGTCAGAACTGAAACTGGAAGTCTGATTATGGACTTTAATCACATCTACAAAATAGCTTCCTAACAATACCTAGGTTAATATTTGAATAGCTAGGGACCGTAGCCTAGTCAACTTGACACAGAGAGCATAGTCTACCCCTTGTCAACTTGCTACCCTTGCACATGTCTTCAAGCCATAGTTAATCTCAAATAAAAATAGTAACAAGGTCATACTTCTGCCTGACCTGGCACGACTCCCCTTCATATGTGTTAACCCTTACCCCAGAAGAGCATTCATGTTCTCCTTTGGTCCTGTAACTTGAATCTGTGACATAAAGTTAACTATTATTAATATGTCTTATGTTAGAGATGATAAGGGGATAAGAGAGGGAAGAAAACAATATCCCTAAGCCTTTGGATACCTTCCTTTATAGTATACCAAGACAATTTTTTATAGTATACCAAGGCAAGTTTCAACTTAATGTAGTTGAAACCTTTGGGTCCGTGGCTCAGCTGACCAGCCAAACTATTAGATCCCTTTCTAACTCCCTTGAGTTAAAACATTGAATTCGGAATCTCTGCTTAGTGGGCCCATATCAATATATTCAGCCTGATCCAACTTTATATTCCTTCTCCAGACCCTGAAGATCCATTCCCATATTTTACAGGTGTATTAATTGAAAAATCATGCAGGTCTTTTCGTGTGTAGTGCACCTTTTGTTGTGTGGGTCAAACTTTGTAACTCACCCTTTAGAGTATGCTGGGACTTAGATCAAGCTATAGGTCTAGAAATAAAGAAGAGTGGTGGGGCCAGGTCCTGGGGAGACTCAACAGTGCCTTGTAGGACAATTTCAGGAAAAGAAGGGCCAACTTCAGGCAGTGATGGAAGAGCTGTTTCTACTGAAAAAGAAGACCTGGGAGAATTTGGGGGTTCAATGTCCCCAGCTTCATGACCCCATTGCAATTTTTAGGATCCCATTCCTTCCCAGTTGATGCCCTGTTAGGTTGGGAGTTCAGTTTGCATTGTAATTCAGCCACTTGCAGGAAGAGCCACGGGGCTCTCTTTCAGGGCAGATAGAGTTTTCAGGTCAATGTGAAGCTTGAGCCTGGAATTTGAAGCCCTGAGCTGATCCTTGTCTTTTCCAAGTTTCTCCAGCACAGCTGGGACAATCAGCCAATCCCATAACACTGCTTGGTTTGACTAAAATACTCTAATGTAGCAAATAACATGGTCACCTAGAATCTCACTTTCTATAGGTATTTGATTAGGAGTGTCCAATGATATTTTGTGTATCGCTCTTGCCACGTCATGTTTTGGACTGAGTGTCCTCTTTGCCACTGGAGATAGAGCCATTAGTGCCTTTAATAAGATTAGAGAACCAATTCCAGAAAACCCAGAATCAATTCAGAAAATTCATCCTTAAGAAGCTCTTCCTCTAGTACCACTTCTGGTACCAAAGTCTCTATCAGTGAGGGTTCAACCAGAGAAATAGAACTAGAAGTAGATAGACATTAAGAGACTTATTGCAAGGAACTGGCTTACATGATTTGGGGGGCTGGCTAGGCAAGCCTGAAGTCCATAGGGCGGGCCATCATGAAAGGCAGGCTGGAACTCTCGGGCATGGGGTGAAGCTCCTGTCCACAAGTGGAATTTATTTGGGGAAGCAAAGTGTATAGCACAGTGCCTGGTAGGTGCTCAAAAAATACCGTCTGTAATTATTACATAAAAGAACATAGAGTAGAGGAGAAGGACGGGCACTGAGAGTCATGGAGTTGATCTTTTTGCCAGTCTGCCTTTATTATATCTGTTATTTATATATTCCTTTTTAAATAGGGATGCAAGAGAATCCATCTAATGTATAAACCTCCCAATCTCTGCCCTTATTTGGGGGGTCAAGGAAGGCTTGGGTTATAATAGAAGTATCTTTTCAATTAGATCCTTGTCATGGACTACACTGTACTTTGCTGAGTTCCCTGACAGCCCAGTGATGTTCAGAATGGTGGAGCCTCACAAAATTAGGACTCAATTCTTGACCACAAATTTCAGACTCTGGTATTAAAGCCCAAGGAATGTAGGAGGCAGCTGAGGATTGACTCTTGTCCTCCTTTCTCATCTCCCTGAAATGTGACAGCACGATGTTTGGGATAAGCTTGAATCCCACTGAGAAAAATCTCTCAGATCCTCAGAGGGATGATAAGGCCCTTGCTTAAATGTGTTTGCCCACTAAGCCTTCCATAGTATCCATTTGTAATGTCTTTGCAAATGATAATTCCTTTTGTTTGGGTATTATCTCTATCAACTGACTGCACTTGTCATTTAATCCACACTTCTCTAAGTCTTTTCTAAATCTCCCTACTACAGACATAAGCTCTCAGGTTGTCCCTAACTCGGCTCTCCATATTTCTTGCAGTTGAGGGTGAATTTTCACCTGGTTGACCCTCCAGTTGGTTGTAATTGACATCTGTATTCACCACTTGACCCTCCACTTGGCTGTAACATGCCCTCCACATATATCTTGGTCTGTAAAGCTTTCTGGATGTCACTGCTGCAAAGAACTGGCCAGCCAAGTCACCTGCCCACGGTCATGCTTGGTGGCCATGTGATCTTGAACAAATTACTTAATCTGTCTGCACTTACAAGGTGGACATACAAATAGTGCCATATTCATACAGTTGGAGAATTCAACGAGTTAATGTAAAGGACTCAGTACCTGGCTTGTTTTAGTTGCTGAGAGGTAGGTATGGTGATGCTGTTGCTGCTACTGCTGAATGCTTCGGCTTAAAAAGTTGTGCTTGCTAGTTTCTCTCATTGACACCAAACCTTTGCCTACAGAGGCCTTTCTCTTTGTCCCCTCAGCTTTCTTTCTCAGGAGCCCCAATCCTCTGGCTACTTGAGTGTATGTTGAGAAATGGAAAATTCCTATTATTTATTATATTTCATTATATTGGGAGTGGGCGGCTGAAGAGATAGAGGTGACAATCTGTTCTTAACCAAAATGCCAATGAAAGTGCCTTCCTGAACAAGATATTGAACTTCATTAAATCTAAGACACTCAACTGTAAGGCACATCCTTAACTTTATGTAATGCTAAGGAAGAAATAAGCCAATTAACATTTAGAACTTTAATTTTATACTTATTTGAAAGTTATATTGACAGAGTAGAATGGTGGTTAGCAGGGGAGGTGGGAGAATTGGGGAGATGTTGGTTAAGGGTACCAACTTACAAGCAGTAGATAAATAAGTTCTAGAGATCTGATGCACAACATAGTGATTATAGTCAGCAATTTTGTATCAAAACTTCAAAATTGCTAAGAAAGTAAATCTTAACTATTCTCAACACAAAAAAGAAATAAATATGTGACATGATAAAGGCCTTAGCTAACGTGACTGTAGTAATCATATTGCAATATATAAATGTATCAACCCAACACGTTGTACATCTTAAACTTATACAATACTGGATGTCAATTATATCTCATTTGAAAAAAAGAGAAAAAACCAGACTTGAACGAATAATAAAAAAGCTATTTTGGACTTAGACATAGAGGCAGTGACAATATGAACAGCTATGGCCAAATTCACTCCTGTGCAGACAGTGATAACAATACCACAGGCTATTGTCTGGCTCAGTGGGCAGACACCATTGATTATAAGATGCACATGAATTTCAGAAATGTTAAAATGTGAAAAATGAAATAGGACGCCTTAAAGTAAGTGAAATATGGTCTGTTTCAGCCAATCCCCTAGAATGTAGAAACTTTATTTTTCTTGGTATAGTCACATGTCATTGAGACATGAATTTCTGTAAAGTAATTTCCCTACCAAAGACTTCAGGTGTTTAAATTTTTCTAGCTTTGAGAGAAAATACCTTGGCTAAAGCAAGTGTTTGTGGTTGATTCTTATTGCAGGCAATATCAAAGGCTCTGTTACTAAGCTACTGAGCATACATATTAAAAATTTGGTCTTTTTCATTTTATCAGCCAGAAAAAAGGACTGAAAGTTTATATTCGTCCTGGTGAGATATATGCTGTTTGAGACTTAGCTATAATTTCATAACACTTCACATTTCATCTTAGTGTGGTATAAAGAACATTTTTTTTTTGTTGAGTTCATAGTAGTTTACATCATTGTGAATTTCAGTTGTACGTTATTCCTTGTCTGTCACCACATAAGTGCTCCCCTTCATCCCCTGTGCCCTCCGCCCACCCTCCTTTCCCTGGTAACCACTGAACTGTTTTCTTTGTCCGTGTGTTTGTTTATGTTCCACATATGAGTGAGATCATATGGTGTTTGTCTTTCTCAGTCTGGCTTATTTCGCTTAGCATAGTAGCCTCTAGGTCCATCCATGTTGTTGCAAATGGGATGAATTTGTCTTTTTTTATGGCTGAGTAGTATTCCATTGTATATATGTACCACATCTTTATCTGATCATCTGTAGGTGGGCTCTTGGGTTGCTTCCATGTCTTGGCTATTGTGATAGTGCTGTGATGAACATAGGGGTACATATGCTACTTTGGATTGTTGATTTCAAGTTGTTTGGGTAGATACCCAATAGTGGATAGCTGGGTCATATGGTATTTCTATTTTTAGTTTTTAGAGGGATCTCCATACTGTTTCCCATAGTGGCTGCACCAGTTTGCATTCCCACCAGCCGTGTATAAGGGTTCACTTTTCTCCACACTGTGTCCAACATTTGTTATTTTTAGTCTTAGTGATTATAGCCATGTTAACAGGCATAAGGTGGTGTCTTAGTGTAGTTTTCATTTGCGTTTTCCTGATGATTAGTGATGTTGAACATCTTTTCCTGTGCCTATTGGCCATCTGGATATCTTCTTTGGAGAAATATCTCTTCATATATTCTGGTTGTTCGATCGGGTTGTTTGTTTTTTTGTTGTTCAGTTGTGTGAGTTCTTTATATATTATGGAAATTAACCCCTTGTCGGATATATGATTTACAAATATTTTCTCCCAGTTGGTGCATTGTCTTTTTGTTTTGATCCTGGTTTCCTTTGCCTTGCAGAGCTCTTTAGTCGGATGAAGTCCCACTTGCTTATTTTTTCTTTTGTTTCCCTTGTCTGAGAAGACATGGTATTTGAAAAGGTCCTTTTACGTTCGATGTCAAAGAGTGCACTACCTATATTTTCTTCCAGAAGTTTTATGGTGTCAGGACATATCTTCAAGTCTTTGATCCATTTTGAGTTTATTTTTGTGTATGGCATGAGATAATGGTCTACTTTCATTCTTCTGCATGTGGCTGTTCAGTTTTCCCAACACCGTTTATTGAGGAGACTTATTTTTTCTCCATTGTATGTTCTTGGCACTTTTGTCGAAGATTAGCTGTCCATAGGTGTGAAGTTTTATTTCTGGGCTTTCAGTTCTGTTCCATTGTTCTAGGTGCCTGTTTTTGTAGCAGTACCATGCCGTTTGGATCACTGTGGCTTTGTAGTATGTTTTGAAGTCAGGGATTGTGATGCTTCCAGCTTTGTTCTTCTTTCTCAGGATTGCTTTAGCTATTTGGAGTCTTTGGTTGCCACACATGAATTTTAGGATTCCTTGGTCTATTTCTCTGAAGAATGTCATTGGGATTCTGATTGGGATTGCATTGAATCTGTACATTGCTTTGGGTAGTATGGACATTTTAACTATGTTTATTTTTCCGATCCATGTGCATGGAATGTCTTTCCACTTCTTTATGTCATCTATTTAAAGAACAACATTTTGAAGGCAGACAGTCTTGAGTTTATATTCTGGTTCTGCCACTTACGAGCAATGTGACTAGGTACATTACCTCACCTTCCTAGGCCTCAATTTCATCATCTGTAACCTATCATAGATTGAATAGATAGTGTTTGTAAAGTGTGAAGTGTTTGCCAGTAGTAGTTGTTCTGTAAACCACTGTTATGAAGAAAATGATGCTCATCTGGAGAACTGAGAATACATTCTCTGGAACCGGGATGTCAAGCCAGGCAGTAGTGTTACCAGAGCCTTGTGTGGAGTCAATGTGGACTGGAAGGATTGTTTTCTTATAGCTCATCCCTCAAGAAATGGTGAAGTGACTTTAACATGAGGCAAAAAGAATTAGTATTAATAAATGCCATATTGTTCAATGACAACATTATATTAATCTTGGAGCAAAAGGAAATGTTGAGATGCAAAAAGAATAGTTTTGATCATTTGAGAAGAATTTTGAAATAGGAATTTGTTCCTAAAGGTTAGGAATGGATGAAGTTATTAATTCATTCATGAAATGTGTATTGAGCCCCTTCTTAATGCTAGGTACTCTGCTTGGCCCTGGGAACACAGTGGTGAAGAATGCAAAGGGCCCTGTCCTTGTGGAGCTTACATCTGGGTGGCAGTAGGGATATGCAATAAAAAGTAAATAATTTTTAAAACAAGATAATGACATCATGGTACTCAAGGTTTAGTGGTAAGGGAATGCTTCTCTGAGGCGGTGATGTTTCAGCTGAGACCTGAATGATAAGAAGTGATGTTTCTTTTTTTTTTTTTAAAGATTGGCACCTGAGCTAACAACTGTTGCCAATCTTCCTTTTTTTTTTTTCTGCTTGATCTCCCCAAATGCCCCCTGTACACAGTTGTATATCTTAGTTGCACGTGCTTCTAGTTGTGGAAGAAGTGATGTTTCTTGTGTGTGGGGCTCATAGAGCTTCTTGTATCTGTGGGTAGTTTTCATCAAATCTGGAAAGTTTTTGACAGTTCCTTCTCTCCCTTTCCTTTGGAGACTCCAATTACGCATGCAGTAGGGCTCTTGAAGTCCCACAGTCACTATTGCTCTGCTCTCTTCTTTTTTCCTTTTTCAGTCTTTTTTTCTCTTTGTGTTTATTTTTGGTTTCTGTTGCTATGTCTTCAAGTTCACATATTCTCCTTTTTCTCTGGCTGTCCGACAGCTGGAGCAGTCACAGGGTTCACCTCGTTTGTTCGCTGTCTCTCACGCGTCACTGTCCTTTATTGCCTGTTTTCAGTGTCTTGAGAAGTCTTCTTTGCTGTATTTTGTCCTGATGTTTAGTTGTTTCAGAAAGGAGGGTAAATCCAGTCTCTGCTACATCTTGGCTGAAGAGGAGAAGTGAGAGTAGAAGTGCTTTGCCTCTGATTTAGCTCATATTTATTCTCAGGTTTTAAAATGTGCAAAAGGCCACATACTGGTTTTCACCAGTTGCTGTCAATAGAAAACACTTCAGATTCTAATTGTTCATGTTTTTCTGGTGTGTGATGAAGCCCACGCCCTCTCTTCGGTCTCTGAACTAATCTTCTTTCAGAGTCTGTTTATTAACAACATAACTATCAAAAAGCTGTGGTATTTTTCTTTTTTTAATTAAAAAAATCACCTCTGTTCTTATCAGTAACAGAAATCCGCTTGAGACCCTGTGGTATTTCTTATGCTGCTGTGGTGTTTCGTTCTGGGGCTGAGCTGCTCGCCGAATGTGGGTATTGAACATTTTTAATTACTGTTATTATTAAAGTTATTATAAGTAAAGTTACTTTAATAACTTTATTTTTAATAAAATGTAGTTATTAAGCATGTATGGAATTATTCATGGCCCAAGAACTTTAGAAGCCTTATTTTAGTTTTACTTGGGTTGAGGTGGGTTTATGTTTTAAACTTTACATAACAAAATTTACCATTTTAACCATTTTTAAGTGTACAGTTGAGTGACATAAAGTAAATTCACAATGTGTGTAACAGTCATCACTATCTACTTTTAGAATTTTTTCATTATCCCAGACTCTGTGCCCATTAAACAATAACTCCCCATCCCTCCTCCTTTCCGTCTTTGAGTTTGTTAGTCCGGGCGCCTCATATAAGTGGAATCATACATTTGTCCCTAAGTATCTGGTTTATTTCACTTAGCACAATGCTTTCAAGGTTTATCCATATTGTAGCATGCATCAGAATTTCATTCCTTCTTAATGCTGAATAATATTTCCTTGTCTGTATATAATGCATTCGTTTATCCAGTCATCTGTTGACGGATACTTGGGTTGTTTCTCCCTTTTGGCTGTTGTGAATAACGCTGCTATGAACATGAGGGTACAAACATCTGTTCCAGTCCCTGCTTTCAGTTCTTTTGGGGATATACCTAGGAGTGGAATTGCTGGATTATCTGTTAATTTTATGTTTCACTTTTTGAGAAGTCACCAAACTGTTTTCCATAGCTGCTGCACCATTTTACATTCCCCCCAGCAATGCACAAAGGTTCCAGTTTCTCCACATCCTCACCAACGCTTGTTATTTTCTGGGTTTGGTTTTTTGTTTTTTGAGTTTTTTTGTTTTTGCTTTCTTTCTTTTTCAAAATGATACCCATTCTAACGGATGTGAGGTGGTATCTCGTGGTTTTGATTTGCGTTTCCCTAATAGCTAGTGATTTTGAGCATTTTTTCATGTGCTTACTATTTGTATATCTCCTTTGAAGAAATATCTATTCAAATCCTTTGCCCATTTTTGAATTGGGTTGTTTGATTTTTGGAGGTAGTTATGTTTTAATGCCCAAATCTATCTACTCTCCAAAAGATCTTCTGGGATTTTTGATATTCATTTTGATATTTTATATCTAACATATCTAGAAAATGCTCCACGGAAAATTGTTTCATGTTTCTGTTATCATGTGACATATGTGACAGATCTTTCTTTGTAATACATGAAGCAGGTGATGATTCCATGTTGCTTCCTATGTACCCAGGCTGTTTTCAGAGGGTGCTCCTTCTATTTCTGTTTGCAAACTTCCAGAAGAGAATGGTTGACTGGATTAGTGGGATGTGGTTTGTGAGCAAGACTTCCCAAGGCTCCACTGATAGACCTGTGAAACTTTTCTTTGGGTTGGAAAATTTTCTCTCTCAGTGAAATACAAAACATAAACGAAACAAACCAAAACACCTTCACTCTGGTATCTGGTTCTAATTAGACTTGCAAATGAGAAATGCACTTTCTAAATTTCACGTCATCCTTCAGAGAATCTGCTTTAGCTCCAGCAGCAGCAGCTCTGACACAAGGTTGCCATGTGCCTCTTTTGAGTTGAGAGCTACGTATATTAGGTGGTAGAGATGTAGATAAATGTAACTTCTGCCCTTCGTCAGGAAGCTCAGGATTAAAGTTTTAAGCGTGATTTTGAAGTTGTAGGAATATAAAACATAAAAAAATGTCAAACTCATGTTTGTAAGGAAAGAATCAGTTGAACGCATCTGAGTACAATTATTTATGTCTTTTATGGTAGTGCCGAGGTTTAAGAGCAATTAAAAGGAACAATAGCAAAAGCGATAGAAAAGAGCTACCATTTATGGAGCAGTCACTGTGCCCAGGCGCGGCCAAGTGTTTGCCGTGTGTGGTTGTGTTTAATAATTGCGAATGAGGACAGTGAAGCTCAGAGATGGTTAAGAAAGCTGCTCTGGGTCACATACTGTCTGACGGCAGAGCCTGGAGACAAAGCCAGGCCAGTGTGACTCCAGTTGCGTAACAGAATTACAACAGCTTGTTCAACAGGAGAAAGGGGAGTACGTTTCAGACAGCTTAACATTAGTGTGACTGGCTAGGAAAGCAACGTGGACATCGTCTAGAAATAGGGGACTTAAGTAGATAGAAAGACCTTGTTTGTTTAACTGTTTTGGGAATATTACATAAAAGTGCAGAAAACTAAGTGCTCATTTTCCCCTTCCTGATAGTCACAGGTGTCCTCTCCAAGTGTGTTGCAGGTTTGCTTTTCAGATTCAAATTTTGGATTAAAATATTTTGTTCATATTTTAATTGGCTTTTATCTTGATCGCTATGGTCTCCTCATTGGCCTTACCACTTCCTCCTGAACAAAATAGCACTTCAGAAGTTTCTTTCCCAAAGAGTCCTTCCCGTGCCCTCAGCTGTCAACTCCAAGCTTTGACCGCTGCCTCAGCTTGTCTTGAATGGGTTCCACTTCTTCACTTGAGGTTTGAAAGTCTCCAGTTAATCGGCCTTTTCCCACATCATAGTTCTTAGCTCTTGACAAACATACTTTTGAGCTTTTTGTCTTGACCTCATTTATAGCTTTTTTTCCCCTCTGTCCTTTTCAATTTATGGGAGTTCATGGCCCTTCTCTTTAGGTTGATGCCTAAAGGCAGTCTCTAGAATCTCTCTCTCACCAGACCCATTTTCAGCTTTCTAGGATGGAAAATCCAATTGTTTCAAATTGATCAGAAATCTACTCTTGGGTTAGTCAGTCATGACCAGTTGGCTGGGGACCAAAATTCCATAGTACAGACATGGCTGCTGGGAGTCGACTGATGTAGGCTGTGTTAGGGGCATTTCTGGAAAAAGCAGAATGCTTACTAGCCAGGTACTCATCCAAGAGGTGCCTGCTACACTCTGTAGACCAAGGTGCTGGAAAAAGTCATGATGTCTTTGTAAACACGATGGAGAAACATGCGCTGAATCCTGGGAAATTGAGTGCAATTATAAGTAATTGAACAACCAGATCCAAAGGGAGTGGGCTGACATTAGCATGAAGGCAGGTCATTAGTGATGAGCTGAAGGGCTCTTCTCACCCTGCCCTGAGTTTAGCATTTCTCTCACTGGTTCAGATGAGCTATCCCTAGAGTGCAAGTGCCCACGAACAGAGGCTGTGCTGCTGGCTTCCTTGGTGCCATCAGGCCACATTAAGAAAGTGGTAGTCATTTGTCATTTTCTAGTCACCTTCAACTCGCATTCCTGAATATACCACCTCCTAGTCTTGATGGGAGTGTGGTCCAGGGGGCTCCCATCAGGGCTCTCCTGGGAATGAGTGATGCAAAGATGGCGAAATGGCTGGAGTTCCTTCATCCCTCCCTTCCCACTCCCAGCCTTCTCTCTATTCCCTTTTCCTGGGACTCCATTTAGTGAACATTGAACTTTGGGATTTTATCTGTTCTTTCACATTTTCACTCCTTTTATCCTATGCGCTGGGAGATTTCCTCTGTTTTATCTTACGATTCTTCTCATGAACATTTTATTTCAGCTCTCATACATATTTTTGTGTATGTGTGAAGAAGATTGGCCCTGAGCTAACATCTGTGCCAGTCTTCCCCCATGTTATGTGCGATGCTGCCAGAGTGTGGCTTGATGAGTGTTGCCAGGTCTGCGCCCGGCATCCGAACCTGCGTACCCCAGGCCGCCAAAACGGAGCCCATGAACTTAACTGCTATGCCACCAGGCCAGCCCCTCAGCTGTCATATTTTAAATCTCTAATCACTTCTCTCATTATTATTTTTTCAAATCAGCCTCTTCTGGTTTTATCAAATCTTTCTTAAGTCTCTCTGAGTCAAGTTTGCTTCTATTCCCAGATTAATTTTGTTTCTGCCAGAATTTGTTTTTCACGTCTGTATATCTTGCTCTTTCTTTCTCAAGTACTGGATCTGCTAATATCTTGGTGATTTTTGCTCGTCTGGTCGTATTTAAAAAAGAAGGTCCACGCAACTGGGGTGGTATCTCCCCGGTGAGAATTCTGAGCAAGTGCACGGGGCGTGGGGTGGGGAGGCGCGTGGGAAACTCATTTTTAGGCTGAGCCCACCTGATTGCCGGAAAGAGAATTGTAGTCTGAGGGCTCAGGCTGATGACTAAAACCTCAGATTCTCCAACATGAGTTGTTTAATTTCTGGAGAGAAGAGCTGTCAGAGACTTGTTCCTTAACTTTTGCCTGAGGCTAAATGCCAGCCGCCTGTACTTGTGGGGGGTGTGTGTGAGGGACTGGGGGTGGAAGCGGGTGGTGGAGAAAAGCAGGTGGGTACAGTTGGTCCACTGGGAGAGCTTGCCCAGGTTCCCTCAGACCGACTGGCAGCCCTCCTCTGCAGCCCTCCCAGCTTGTCCCGGGCCTGCTCTCTCCAGCGTCCAGGCGTCCTTTATGTCTTAACCCTTTCCCGTTAACTTTCTGGCTTCCAGATCTGTGCTGACTCTCATCCCCATGTGACTCCGCTCACCCTGTTCTTCAGGTTTGGGTTTACTCCTTTGTGTACTTCTGTTCCTTTAATGCAGAGTCAAGGCAGAGAGAGCATGTCTGGTTCATTAATTAAGGTTAAAAAACAACAATGCACATTTACTGTCTGCTATCCCACAAGTAACATTTCTAGGAAAAGAACTGTAAATTAATGTAGTGTTTCCATTAAAATAAATTATTTTTTATTGCTTAAAGTATACAGGTAATATACAAAAACACGATTCTTATAAAAATGCAAGGGGGCCGGCCCAGTGGCGCAGCAGTTAAGTGTGCACGTTCCGCTTCTCAGCAGCCTGGGGTTCGCCGGTTCGGATCCCGGGTGCGGACATGGCCACTGCTTGGCAAAAGTCATGCTGTGGTAGGCGTCCCACATATAAAGTAGAGGAAGATGGGCACGGATGTTAGCTCAGGGCCAGTCTTCCTGAGCAAAAGAGGAGGATTGTCAGTCGTTAGCTCAGGGCTAATCTTCCTCAAAAAAAAAAAAAAAAACAAATACAATAGCTTGTGGACTATAAAGGGAAATTAGCTTTTCCCTTCTTTTTTTTCCCCAGCTAGGTTCTGCTCTTTTCCCAGGAAGTAACTGCTATTAATAATTGGGTATATATCCTTGACGACTGCTCATCGATTTACATATCTGTGTCCATCTGTGTGATTATCAGGCTGTTTATCTTTTTAATTTAGACTGGATTAAGTTTTACATGTTGTTTTGTGAATTTTAACTTGGCCGTCTGGCTTGGATGGCTCTTCCTGGCAGTGGATGGAGAGCTATCATTCTGTCTCCTGCTGGTTGACATTTAAGTAGTTTCCTAAAAAGGCAAACTCTATTACTTTCCTGTTTCATTGACCCTTAGCGTGCTTCCCACCCAAATTGAGAAATCTTTGTCATATCTGTAAAGAATCCCAATGGATTAAAGTGAAAAACCTACCTGGATGAGTTATAGCAAGTCGAATAGATTATAATACCTGATAACATTTAGAAGTGCAATATTAAAACCTTTATTAACATTCATGTTATCCTAGCTCAGCTAATGAATGGAACAGAATCAAATCATATTTATTTTCTCAGGGTTAAGGAGGGAAGCCAGCTTGCATGTCATCTCTCAAACCTACTAATAACAACCACCTTTAAAACATACTTTAAACAAACAGGTTTAAAATGTCCTTGTTTTTCCTCTACTGTTATTTTCCTGCTGTTTCCTGCCTATTTTTCTTAGTTTATTCTCCATGCTCTAAGATCTTGATTTATTCTTTTTGTTATAGAACTTGACACTGGAAGCTGTTTAACCTCAAGAGAAGCATCACATTGCTAATTTCCAGATGAATCCTATTTATAACAATGTACAAGAATATCTATGGACAAACATACACATTTTGGGGGCCCAGATCTACATCTGACCTGGAGAAAGGTCACGTTCTCCACTTTTGAAGGGCAGAAATCCTTTGCATGGCCAGTTCTGGCAGTTCTTTATGTCGTTCCACACCAAAAGGTGGGGTTTTTTTCCCCTGGGAATGATTCATCCTGAGCTAACATCTTTTGCCAGTCTTCCTCTTTTTTTTCCTCCCTCCCCAAAAGCCCCAGTACATAGTTGTATATTCTAGTTGTAAGTTCTATGTGAGCCACCGCCACAGCATGGCTACTGACAGATGGGTGAATGTGCTTCTGTGCCTGGGAAGCGAACCTGGGCCACCGAAGTGGAGGGAGCCGAACTTTAACCACCCGGCCATCGGGGCTGGCTCAGAAGGTTTCAAGAGTCTACTGTGCTTGGTTAGCTTTGGCTTTCCTTGGCTCTGGCAGAATGACTTTTCTCCCTGTTTCATATTTCTTCATCTGTAGAAGCCTGGTGCTCACTGGCCTCCCTCTGCAAGGTCAGGTCAGAACTCCAGCTTATACTCTGCTTTTAACAAAAAGGACAAGAGTTACCATTCACTGAGCACTAAACTACTGCATGCAGGCACTATTGTACGCATTTCACATTCATTTAATACTCAAAACAATCCCATGCATTAGGCTCAGAGAGATTGAGTTACTTTCTAAAGTCACACAGTAAGCAAGTGGTAGAGCTAAGCTTCAAACCCAGGTCTGCTTAGCACCAAAGCCTGAGCTCTTAACCTCTATGCTACACTTTTACCACTTAGCCAATCAATGCTCGTGACACATGAGAAGAGCCACCTGAAGCCACTACTTACTATATGAGTGACTATCGTAGGCTAGATAATGGCTCCCCAAAACATATTCCCACCCTAATCCCTGGGACCTGTGAATGTTACTTTATATGCAAAAAAGGACTTTCAAGTGTGATTAAGGACCTTGAGATAGGAAGATTATCCTGGATTATCTGGGTGGACCCTGACTGCAATCCCATACATCATCATAAGGGAGGCAGGAGCGCTGACACACACAGAAGGGTTGATAAAGCGGTGTGATCATGGAGGCAGAGATTGCAATGATGTGGCCACAAACCAAGAAATGCCTGCAGTTGCCAGAAGCTGGACGAGGCAAGGAACGGATTCTCCCTCAAGCCTCCAGAGGAAGCTCGGCCTGCTGGCACCTTGGTTTGGCCCAGTGATACTGGTTTTGGACTTTTGGCCTCCAGAACTGTAAGAAAATAAGTTTCTGTTGTTTTACGCCACTAAGTTTGTGGTAATTTGTTACAGCAACCGTAGGAAACTAATATGGTGACCTTGTGACCTCTCTAGGCCTCAATTTCCTTATCTGTAAAATGAAGATATTAATGGCGCACCCCTAGAATTACAAAAAACTAATGAGTGTAAGATGTTGGCAGAGTGCTGGGCACAGGGTCAGTGCTCAAGAGAGACTGGGGATCGTTGTCACCAACAGGATCCAGTAGGAGTGTGTCTGGGGAGCTTTGGGAGCACACGGGAAGGAAGAACAAGTGACCCAGCCGCTAGTTCATATGGTGCATGACCATCCATAAGGTTAACAAGGCATTCTCGAGGCAAGGATATTGAAATTAATTAAAAGTGACAATATACTGCATTTACTGACCAAATGGCAGTTCACAAAAAACTCTCCACCCCCTGGGGCTGGCCCGGTGGCGCAGTGGTGAAGTGCTCACGTTCCACTGTGGTGGCCCAGGGTTCGCCGGTTTGGATCCCGGGTGCAGACATGGCACCACTTGGCAAGCCATGCTGTGGTAGGCATCCCACATATGAAATAGAGGAAGACAGGCACAGATGTTAGCTCAGGGCCAGTCTTCCTCAGCAAAATGAGGGGGATTGGCAGCAGATGTTAGCTCAGGGCTAATTGTCCTCAAAAAAAAAAAAACTGCACCCCCACTTTCTATGCCACCATCAGAAGAACACTTTTCAGGTGTTAACTCTTGTTACCTGGTGGACGCCTCAGCAACTTTCTTATTTTTCTAGCTCTGATTCTAAGTGGTCTTTCCAGGACACATGAATTAATGAAACAAAAATAAACACTTTCAATTAAAGTTGTTACATTAAAATAAAAATAAACAGGGCAACTAGGGATTGAAGTGCAAATTCAGTTGCCTGTCAGGAGTGTGATCAGTGACCTTCCCAATTTGTTGTATTGTCCATAGAAATGAGCAGAGGGAGGGCTGCACTGGTCGAGAGGCCGGGGTCCCAGATGTCTAAGGATTGTTTCTCTCTGAGGGCTGGACTGGAGTGTGGCCAGAGAGTTTGCCTTTGAGCTGTTCCCATTTGTTCACCCAGCTCCAAGAGACGTCATCGCCTTCACTGTGGGTTGCCCTGCACTGTGATGGAGGAGTTAGCAGCAGAGCCTGGAGTGGCTCTCAGTGGGCCGGGGCCAGCTGACACACGCCACTTAGGTTTCCAAGGAGCCAAGCTGTCCCCACTCACGCACGGCTGATGCACTTGTGGCTAAATGCAATGCAGCCAAGGGCCCCCGGCCAGATTCAGGGCAAGAAATAGAATGCCACCTCCATCACCAGGGAAACAATGGTCTGCGTGTATGACTTAAACCGGGGCCAACGAGAAAGCTCAAAGGGACGGTCAGAGGAAGGGAGGAAGGGAGACCAGAGGGCAGCTTGCACGGATTTTGTCTTGGGTTATAACTACTGGCAAGCCACTTAGCTGCCCCCATGTGTAAGTTTATCTGCAGATAAGATGGAGGTAACAACATTTATGCATCTCAGCGGGGACTTATGAAAACAGTGTTTCTGACCTCTTGGGATCCATGGATGGAAGGTGGTATGTAAGTGCAAATGACAAACTTACTGTGTGTTTGTGTTTTCAGCAGGTGCACTAGGGACGTGTAGACCCTCCAGAGAACACTTTTAGAGTCTGATCAAAAGCAAACAATAAAAAGCAGCAGTTTTAGGTGCATGTATTTGTCTTTGGTTTGGTGCAGATTTGGGGGAATTGCATGTGTAACTCAGACTCCAGAACTGTTTTCAAACTCCTTGCTGGGTCAGCGCTCCTTACAGGTGATTAAGTCATTTGAGAACGCTGTAGTCAGGAACCGTTGTTCCCAACGCTTTGCCAACTTTGCTCCAAAATATTCCCGAATTAATTCTACCGTGTAGTTTGTGAGTTCCATGTGGAATCCGGAGCATTGATTCCCAAGTTGGAAGGTGGCAAAAATCTATTTAACAAAACTCACATAGGGTTTGCTATTTCTGAGTCATCCTTCTGAGTCTGTTGTATGTACGTGTGTTCTGTTCATTTAAGGATAAGCAGTTGACCTCAGACCTCCCTATAAGGTTATTAAATGTTGTTTTCTGTCAGCTGAGGTCTTGAGGGAGCTGTCACTCTGTTCTTTGTTAATTAAACCCCTCTCTGGTGGATATTGTCTGTCTAGACTAATTCCTGTGCGTCCAGGTGAATGGCGACTATTACAGAAAAACAAACTTGTTAAATAATACACATTTTAAACAATTAGAAAAATGATATAGATGAAATATAGAAAATAAAGATCATCGGTAATTCTCTCATGCAGAATTAACCATACTGGCATATATCTATATATTTTAAACAAAAATGGGATTCTAATGTATGTGCTTGCTGTTTTGCGATCTGCCTTTGGGGTGAAGTCTTGGCCACTTGCATCTCAGAGGAACACCGCAGATCCTTGGCATCTCTGGCTTGTGGTGGGGAGGGTCCTACTTCTGTTGCGGGCGTGTGGGGTGGCGCAATGAGGGCCTCAGCATTTCAGTCAGCACTTGCAAAAGAACTTTCAAAGACTCCTTCTCTCAGATGTCACTCCACTTCCTTAGCACTCCTGTGTTTTGGCAACAGCATGCGTCCCAGAACTGGTAAACACGTGCTGATTTTAGCTTCTGTGTGGATGAGGATCCTGTGGCCTCCCAGTCCACTTGCACCTGCTGCCAGGGCCATTCGTCTTCCCTCCCCCTCCCTTTTTTCATGCTAATAGGACTTGATTAAGGCATAACTTACATGCAGCACATGCACAGATCTTCCAGCCTGTTGAACTTAGTACAGCAGACCTGTATGCACATATGCATACCCCAACGTGCCCACCCCCCAGGATCTAAAACAGCTCCAGCATCCCAGAAGTGGCTTTGTGTCCCCTCCGAGTCAATCCCCCCACCCCTAGGCAATCATTCCATCTATTCTTAAGCACTAATTTTATCATGTTACTTCCCAGCTAAAAACATTCCATAGGACTCTTGTCCCTATATCGTGCTGCTTTGGGTCTCTGCCTGATTTCCTGGTCCACTCTCCTAAGGGTCCTACTGCTGAATCATTTGGGCCTCCATCGGCAGCCTCTGGCCCGAGGCCACTGTCACTCCCACCTGCCAGGCTCCATGGAGCCTTGTTCACTCTGTGTCCTTCCTAGAACTGCCCTTTGTTGGCCTCCCCCATCTTTTCGAGGCTCAGCTCAAGTCCCCTTTCCTCCAAGAAGTCCTCCTTCTTTGCCAAACTTTTGTTTGATTTCTTTGCCCTCCCCCTACACCCTGAATTAGCTGACCCCACATGGCTGAGTTTCTACAAAGATTTGGGGCCACAGAAGCCCAGCCACTATGTCATTCCTGCTTATGATTCCCAAGGATCATTTATACCCTGCGGCAGACAATTTTCCAAACCCTCCCTACTTTCCTCACTCATTCTCTCCCACCATGGAGCTACGCCAGGTCTGCCACGCCCCAACCCCAGACCCTGCTCTGCCCCAGGCCCTCTCCCCACCTTTCCTTCCCCGCTGTTGGCACTTTGCTACCCAGCTCAGCCAAATCCTGTCCTCCAGACCTCAGGTCCCCCCTTCCCCTCATTCTTCAGATTTGACACCAAAAAGTCCTGAGACCAGCTCTCCTCAGAGGGTAGGGCTCGACTGAGGGGATGAAGAGGGCATTCTTTTTATCAGATAAGGAGGGCTGGAAACACTGGTATGTCATACAATTTTGCCCCATCCCACCCACATCATTTGTGGCCAGCAGTTAGTGACTGTCCCACGTTCTCTGTTGTTCCCATGTCTTAACCTTGCCCCTCCCCAGACTTTCTGCGTTTTCTGCGGTACAAGCAGAGTTCTGAGCTCACAAGAGTTAGCACAATCAAGGGGCTTAAATAATATATTGCAGCTCAAGTGGTTAGCGCAGGTCTGCATGTGGTCAGGCTCAGGGAAGTGAGCTGACATCAGACTGCAGCCCCTTCTCCGCTTCCTGTCAGCCAGGCCAGGTGGGTCGGGGTCCTGAAGTGGCGTGGGTGCGTATCTGTCTGTCTGTCTGCGTGCCAGTGTGTGCAGAGGCTTGGCCTCCTCCTAGGCACTCGGGGAAGGCCTGGCCAGGGAGCCTCCCTGAGGCAGGAGCTGCGTTGGAGCTGGCATCTCGCTCAGCAGAAGGCGCGGGTGGTGGCCTTCTCCCCAGAGCAGCACACCCCTCGTCTTTGGGGTATGTCTTCGTTGCGTCCTGAGTAGTTTTACTCGGAGAGGCAATAGCTGGACCTTCCCATCCTGGAGCTAACCAATCAGGCTCCCAGCCAGGGTGCAAGCAGCCCCCTGAAGAGAAGCGGTTGCCAACCCCTTCCGCTTCTGACCAGGGCTTTCCTTTGTCCTGGAGGACCGCCTGAAGGCGAGGATCCCAGCTCATCCCCCGGGCCCCTGCGCTCTGGGTTTTGAACCCAGGTCAGCTCTGCCCCAGGACTCCCTCCTTGGACCACACGGTATTTGTTACACAACTGGACACTCCACTAAGTGATGCAGGAAGTAGGCCCCCGGGGACGCAGATAGCGCCCAGCAAAGCAGATAACCCCGTGAAGGCTCCAGGCCTCTGCTCGGGGGCAGGTCAGAGACAAGCGGAAATGCCAGGCTTATCGCTGCCTCCCGCCCCGTTCTACAGAAACCATCCTGGTCGGCCAGCCCACCTCATTCTTAGCGCTCCGGGCAGTTGGGCATCTCCAGGCAGAGTAAACACTGAATTGGCACAGCTGCCACAGCCACGGGATGGGGACTCTGTGCCCCACTCCAGCACTTCGCAGTCCTAGCGCCAGAGGCCAGCAGCGGGCATCAGATTACACCCAGCTATTTGCGGTAAGGGCAGCTCTCGGCCGGTCTGCTTTGAAGTATGAGCCTGAGGAACGATTGTTAAGGTCACAGGACTAAGGGAGCCTCGGTGGCAATTGTTCCCCAGACCTGGGTCTTCTTGGACCAAGAAACTCAGTCAGGAGGAAGCTTTGGTTGGTGGGCACAGCCTGGGAGGGCCAGCTTAGGCCTTTCCTAACGAATGCAGAGCGTGGTGGGCAGAGAAGGCTGCGTGGCAGCTAACCCTGAAGATGTCCGCCTTGAACCCTCCGGGGCTTTCTAAATTCTGTTTCGTCTCTGGTTTCCTTTCCTCAGTAAGCTCGGCTTAACGGAGGACGTGTCTGCATTTTCTGAGTGCACGTCAGCTATCAGTGCACGCAGGGGAGGTGGCCTGCGCCCGGCTGGGTGCCTGGGGAGCTGATCTAGGATTGGGGAGACGCCCCCTCTTCCTCCTGCCCCCACCCTGTGATGAGATGCCTGAGTACCCTGTCCTTCTGTGGATGACCTTTGGGTGGGAGGGCTGGTAGGGGCGGTGAGTTCCACTCCCCGCCGTTTTCTCGTGCTCACCACGGGCCAGGCGCTGTGCTAAGTGTTTTACTAACAGCCCTGTGCTCCTTGCACCATGAGCACCTTCGCAGACGGGGAAAGCTGTGCTCGGAGAGGCTCAGTCGGCGCCCGGCCGCGCAGGGCCAGCCCGCCCATTCGTGTGACGTGGAGAAGCGCACCTTTCCTGGGGCCATGTGGCCCGCGTCTCGGAACAGTGCCGCGGTGCTTGATTGTCAGCACAGGGCGGGTCGCTGCCGCACCTGTGGTGGACACGCACCTTGCGCAGCGTCCGCCACGCTGCGCCCCCTCCATGCGGTGCCCTCGACCTCCGCCCCAGCCGCGGCCCGCCCGCGCGCCTGGAGCCCTGCAGCCGTTTCTCCTGTGTTCGCCTCCGCGTCCCTCCTCCGCGATTTTGTGCGTTATCTGTGGACTTCCTGTTAGGAGAAATAAAGATTCGGCTCTCGCTCTCCCCACTCTTCCTCTCCCACCCTCACAATAGATAGATCACTCTTTTAACTTAATGAAGCGTTTGCCTTATGGCTGTAAATATCATTTACTGCAAAATCAATTATGTACTTTAATCTCCCTCTTTCCTGTAAGACCCCTGGTTTTCTTGGAGTCTTGAATTCCTTTTGTTCCCCTTTTGCCCTGTCTGCCGGTATCATCCCAATGGCTAACACCTGAGCGCTCACTGTGCGCCCAGCACCGCGCGAGGCGCCTGGCCGCTCGGAGAGGAGGCGTTGTTCCTCTCCCGTTGCCGGCGGGAAGCGCAGGCGCAGAGCGGTGCAATCAACTGGCCCACGATCCCGCCTAATCCCTGCAAAGGCAGGAGTCAAATCCAGACCGTCAGACGCCAGGCCCTGTGCTCTTAACATTTTCCTGCGCGTCTTTAATTATATTATGTTGTGTACTGTTTTCTCCCCCTGGAGTTCTCCCTTTTGGGGACTCTCCATCCTCCTGCTTCAACTTTGGGCCTAAGTGGAAGCTGTTGTTTCCCAGAGCTCTGGTTTTTATTTGTTTAGCCCCTCATTTTGCTGGAGTATATCTTAAAGCAGCTTCCTTAGAAAGGCATACATTTTTTACATCCTTGCAAGTCTTAAAACTCTTCATTCTGTCCTCTGACAATGGTGCACTGTCCTCAGAATTCTAAGGGGAAATGCTTTCTCATCTAGAATTTTACATCAAGGCTGTCTTCCTGCATCCAGCTGTTTTTAGGACAGGAAGTCTGATGTCATTCTGAGTCCAGGTGTTTGGTATGTGATTTCTTTTTTTATTTTAAATTTTGGGGAACTTTGATCGTCTCTTTATTCCTGTGTTCTAAAATTGCATAATGACTGTAGTATTTCTCTGATAAATTCCTTCCCTCTTTCTTTCGTTTCTTCTCCTGAAACGCCAGTTAATTAGATGTGGGACCCGCTGGATCCATTATCTAACTTTCTTATCTTTTCTCTGTTAACCTACGTGTCTTCATCTTTTAGTTCTAGTTTCTGGGATGTTATCTTTATTTTCTAATCCCTATATTGGATTTAAAGTTTTTAATTTCACAAACTCTCCTTTATTCTATGCTTGTTCTTTTTCCATAACACCCTTTTCTGTTTTTGTATGTGTGTGAGGAAGGTTGGCCCAGAGCTAACATATGTTGCCAATCTTCCTCTTCTTTTTCTGCTTGAGGAAGATTGTCGCTGAGCTAACATCTGTGCCAGTCGTCCTGTATTTTAAGTGGGACGCCACCACTGCATGGCCTGATGAGTAGTGCTAGGTCTGTGCCGGGATCTGAACCCGTGAACCACAGGCTGACAAAGTGGAGCGTGGGAACTTAATCAGCACGCCACCAGGTCAGACCCGCTCTCTTATTTAATAGATGGAATAGCCTTTCACACTTTTCTGTGGCTACTAGTGAGAGCTTTTTTGAAACTTTCTTCTAGTTCTTGTTTTCCCTGTTTCTTCCACAATTATGTTTCTATCTGTTTTGGGCTTCCCTTTTCATCTTGGGTAGTTTCTTTGAATACTTGGTGATACTTTTTTGTCTCTGGATACTTCAAAATAAGGCACAAAAAGCTTAGGTGGGTGGTTCAGGCTGGTTGACTGCTTGGCTTTGTTGAGATGGCCAGATGGGAGCTCCCAAGGGACCCCCCAAGGCCCAGCGTAGAACTGTTGTATTGTGGACTGTTGAGTTTCTCCAGAAACAGACCTCTGATCTCCAGGGCAGGTGGGGGCGGTCCTAGCCGTGCCTGTCTGTGCAGGAGTCAGGCAGGAGGAAAGCCAGCGCTTTGGGATGGGCTCCTCAGCCTTGCGTTTCTGCTCCCCTCTTACTCCACCTGCAGTCTCAGGGTCCACAGCTCTCCCGGGGGTTCCACAGGGAAAGCTGGCTGTCACCAGAAAGACCAAGGAGGAGTCTTGGGGTTCAGTGTGTGCTGACCTCAGCCTATGGTAAGTCAGCCGGTGTTCTTCCAGGAGGGGGTCAGCTGCCCTGTCCTCACCCAGGAGAGATGAGGTGTCATTGGGTTTGCTACTCTGTGTCCATCCAGCTCAGCAGCCTCTTCTCTGGTCTGTGTGCTCTGGACTTGGGGGTGGAATGCCTCCCCTAGCCTCTGGTCAGTTACCATTGCTCAAAAAGAATTGCCCATGACTCTTGCCGTGCCCTGTGCAGCAGGGAGAGTTGGAGAGAAGCCGCACATCAGCCCTCGGAGAACCCATGTGCTCAGAAATTCATTTCTCTTGTGGAAGGAGGAATGAGAGGGATTCAAAGCTGGCTCTCTTGGCTGCTCCTTTTCATCAAAGAAGCCTCAGTGAATTCTCCTGTTCGCGTATTCGGAACTTTCTCCCACAGGGGCCCAGAGCGTACTTCTGGGAATTGTCAGGGTTTCCCACCCTGTGCTCATTTGATTGTTCTGGGAAACCCCAGCTGCTGCCTCCTCCTTCCCCAGCCTCCTGCTTCCAGCTGGAGCCTCCTTAGTTCATTCCTTCCATACAGTTGTACTGACACCCACCCTGTACCAGGCATGTTGGTGTGCCTGGGGGTGGAGGCAAGCCTAAGAGGCACTGTTCTGGCCTCAGGGAACTTCAAAGTGGTTCTGGAACAGTGGATGGCAAACCAGCCACATTTCTAGTATGCCAGCTGCCTTGCAATCACGTGTTGCTTAAGGGAGACCTGGGGCAAATCTTTTTTTAATTAAATAATTAGCTTTTGATGTAGATGTGTGTCTGGGGCATTTGTTTGTTTTCTGTGGGTGCGTCTGGACTGTCAGTTAACCTGGGGCTTGCCTGGATGCCAGTTGCTGTGAAGATCCCTTCGGCAGCAGTCATAATGAAGCAGGCCGTGGTGTGCGTTGGTGGAAGCTCTCTCCCAGAGACTGGGTCTGTCTCTTTAGACTGGTGGGGACTTCATTCCACAAATGTTATCTGCACCTACTAAAGGACAGACCCTGGGCTAAGAGCCAGACTTCCAGAGATTTCTCCAGGCACCCCACTTTCCAAAGTTTGAGCCAGGGAACCCTAGTTCCGCAGGGAAGTACTAATTGGGAAGTGCTGGGCACGGAGGGAGTCCCTGGCCAGAGGCTGCCTTCTTTCTGTGGAGATGAGGTCCTGCTGAGACGCATGGTGAATTCACAAGAGGGGCTGAAGCAGTCTTTCCCAATTTTCTTTTTCCAAGGAGAGTTTGTTTATTTGTGTGTTTGTTTTAAACCACAGTGACTATAACAGACCAGGGCTCTTTTGAGCATGCTCCAGGCTATTCCACCAGTGACATGCAGGACTGTGTTCCCCAGAAAAAGGTCTGGATTTCTACATGGGCTGCTTAGGGCAGCTGTCCCGATAGAGGGCAGATAATGAGGGGTGTGTGGTCAAGCTGTATTTGCATAGCAGGCACAGTGTGTTTAGGGCTCACCTGTAGCTTAAAATAGCAAAACGATCTCAAGGTGCTTTTAGCTATCAGATTTCCAGGAAAAAGTTTATTCTCATGATTGCTTTTATTCAGAAGGGGGAAGCTTGGGGGACACTGAAGTCTCCCTCCCTGGTGCCAGCGTTGGCTGCAGCTTCAGGAGGCCATGTGCCAGGGCGACCTTGGACAAATTCCCCCTCTGTCCTTGCTTTCTCTCTATGACCGCCTGGAAGAAAATGGTGTCAGTCAACTGCTCTCCGGCAGCATTGGGACTCTGTGGCGCCCCCTCACGTGCCCCCTCAATGCCAGCCTGCGCATCTCTTTTTGTCTGCTTCATTTATTGATGCTTTTGTGAAAGTTCTGTTCGAACCAAGGGTTTTGAGGCTAATACGTTTGGAAACCACAGGAAGCACGGGCCCCCTTGCTCTCCAGGGTCCTGCTGTGTCTGTTTCTGTTCAGAGGTTGAGTGCCCAGTACCTGCGTAGTCATTGTTGGGGAAGCGGGGTAAGGGCAGATGTGCCCTGGTTCGCTCTGCGAGGAGCATGGCCTGCAGATGGCACTTGGCGAGTAGCCTAGGCCATTGTCCCTCACTTCTATTTTTAGGTACAAGTGACTAGTGACTGAGGGCCCCGTGTGGGGAGAGACCTGCAGACTCACCCTACAGGCAACCTAAATATAAATATATGTTTGGGTCATCAGTGAAGTCGGGGCACCAAAAATTTGTTTTTAATTTGCAGAAGCATCAAAATTTTCATCATGGCAAAAATCAGAATGGCCTCATATTTATACTTGGTCTTGCTTTTTATTGTGAATTAGATGTGTGTGTGGCGGGTGGGACACCATCTGCTCCTCAGTGCTTTGGGCTTCTGAAGCTCTAACTCTGCCCTGGGATCCTGGAGGCCCCTTGTAGAGTCCAGCTTTCAGATCTGTTTACCTAAAGGACCCCTTCTCTTCTAACCTTTAGTTTTAGCTACACGAACTCCTGCCTGTGCCCTGGATAAATTCTTAAAATAATTGTCCATCAGCAGCCTCTCAGAGAGGAATGTTAAATGTTGCCATGATGTCAAAGGGGCCCCAAGGAGAAAGGTCTGGGCCAAACCCAGCCTGTCACTCCTGGCCCGCGACAGAGTGGGAGATAAGAAAGGCAAAGGCTCAGAGAGAGCCTGGTCCCCTGGGCTCCCTGAACAAGCCAGGCCCTCCGTGTGGGTGGTACTGCAGGGCCAGGCTGTTCGCTACCAAGAACAATGGACTTCCAGACACCACTGCCCAAGTGACACCAGGGGTCTGTGGCTCTTCCAGTTCCTCGCCCTTGTCAAGCCTGCATCAGGATGTCAGGAGCCTCCAACGATAGTTTGGGGACCCCGGGGCTGCCGGTGTCAGGCAAGATGTGCTTAACTACCATGGACAAAAAGCTTAACCTGCTGAATGAAAAGGTTGACAAACTCTTGCATTTCCAAGAAGATGTCACAGAGAAACTGCAGTGCATGTACCAAGGCATGGGCCACCTGGAGCAAGGCCTGCACCGGCTAGAGGTCTCCCAAGTTCTGGGCCCGGCTGGGGCCAGCCATACTCCTCCAGCTGATGCGCAGGCTGGGTGGCCAGAGGTCCTGGAGCTGGTGAGGGCTATGCGGCAGGATGCTGCCCAGCATGGCGCCAGACTTGAAGCCCTCTTCAGGATGATGGTGGCCGTGGACAAGGCCATAGCTTTGGTGGGGGCCGTGTTCCAGAACTCGAAGGTGGTGGATTTCATCATGCAAGAAAGTGTCCCCTGGGGGGAAGGAAGCCATACCGTTGGCCCTGCAGAGGTTGGTTCCTTCTTTCCTGCCCCAAGGCCCTTCTGGCTAGAAGGGAGGCCCAGAGGCCCCGGTTGGGAAACTAGCCAGCTGGCTGGTCTTAGGAGAGGTGGGGGGCTGTTGTCTCCTTCTTGTGCCTCCTGCATGATCTGTTGATGGGGAAAAGGAGAGATGGAACATTAAAGGTCATAGGTGGATTTCCAGACAGGACACTAACTGGCTGCTCTTCCCAGGGAAAAGAAGAGGAAGCGCCCTGGCAAGGTTTGTGGGGCCGTGGGCAGTCCCAGGGCACTTAGAAGTGGGGATAAACCGGTCATTAGAGAGAGCAGGACTATGATGCTCCCTGGACATCCCAGTGACTTCTCTCTGCTCCTTTCTGTGCCTTCACACCTGGGGTGGGAGACGGGTGGGGAGCGTCAGTTTACCCTGACCGAGCCCCCATTCAGGAACCCAAACCCTTCTCCCTTCCTGTCCCCAGCCTACTCTGTGCCAGAGTGGGCAGAGTGTGCAGCTGCCTGTGGGGAGAGGAGTGTTGACACTGACCCATGGGGGACACAGGGCAGGCGGGAGCCGGAGCCTGGGGGTGGAGTGTGGCATTTCTGGGAGCGGCTGTTCCCAAGGTTTGCATAATCAACTCTGCTGGCTAATGGAGGTTTGGCTGGGCTGGGGTGTTTGTGTGTGTGTGTGTGTGTGAGGTGTGTAGAGGCAACACTCTGTTTGGGAACAGCTAAGGATCAGCCACTTAGCAACACTCAGACGGCTTGGAGCCACCATTTCAGATCCCTGCAGCCACCCACCCGCCTCTGGCAGGAGGTAATCTGGGGTCTACAGGGGTCCGGCCTTCACCTGGTGTCAGCCACTGAGGCTTTCAGAGCAAGGCTGCAGGAGTTTGCCTTCTCTCCCCACCCCCAGCGGGCCGGGGCTCACCCTGCTGACCTCTTCTGTCCCTGCCCTGCAGCCTCTCCCAGAGCAGGCGCCCTGCACCCAGCCCCCTGCGTTCCGCACCTCCCCGGTGCGAGGTGTGCCTTCTGCTCTTACCGCTGAGAACCAACTTCAGCTTTAAAAAGGAGCATTAATCTAACATATGCACATGGCAAACACACTCCTGTGGTGTAGAGAGCCCACGCCTCCCTCCTGCCCGTCTCCTGGTCTCCGGGATAGCCATCCTCCTGAGCATCACGGGGCCAGTCCTGTGGGGCCGTCCGGCCATGGTCCAGCCATCAGCACATTGGTGTACACACCGCCTCTTCACTTTATTTTGTTTTAACTCAAATATTATTCACATTGTTCTGGCTTTGATTTTTCTTTTTTTACTTAATATATTTTGGACATTATTTCATATTTGCACCTAGAAAGCTTCCTCATTCTTATTTCTTAAAGTTGTAGAGCTCTCCATTTTGGGGTTATGTCTTCATTTGTCAATCAGTCCCATATTGTTTTGTGTCTATCGTTTCTCATTTTAGCTATTATAGATAACGATGCAGTGAACGTCTGTAGAAGTGTGAGTTATCTGTATGATGCACTCCCAAAGTGGCAATGCTAAGCCAAGGGGTGAATTTGTAAAACCGACCTTCCAAGAAGTCACTCTAACTTAGTCTCCTATTTATAACATATGGGAATAATTGTTGCCGCCACTTTTGGTAACACATATTATGCAACTTTTTGATTCTTTGCCTGTGTGGTGAATAAAAACTGAGATCTTATTGTGCATCTGCTTTTTTTTTTTTTTTTACATTTTAGCATAAAAATTTTCCAACGTTTATAAAAATAGAGACTGGTATAATAGACCCGGCGAGCCCATAACTGGAGGCCAATTTTGTTTCATCCCCTCCCCCACCCACTTCCTTCTCTCCAGATTGTTTTGAAGTAAATCTGGGACATTGGATCACTTCTTCCATAAATATTTCAGCATTTATGTCTAAAAGATAAGGGCTCTTTTAAAAATATAGTCATGACACCATTATCATACCTAAACAGTAACTTAATGCGACCAAAGTCAGTGTTCAAATTTCTTATGCTTTTTTAAAATTTGAGTCAAGATTCAAATAAGGCCGTCGGTTATATTATATACCTCTCAAAGCTAACTCTTTTATTTTACTTCATAAAAAAATGTAAAGTTCTTTTTAGGGAAAATTTCAAACATAACCGAAAGTAGGTAGAATGATGTATATCATTGTAGTTTTTAATTTGTATGTATTTTACTAGAAGCTTGAGCATCTTTCATAGATTTAAAACCTTTTGTATTTTTCTGTAAACTGCCTGCTCATGTGCTTTTCCCTCTTTTCTATTTCAGTTTTTTGCCTTTTTCTTACCGATTTGTAAGAGCCCTTCACATGTGCTGCAGGAATTTAGGCATTTCTGGATAGGATGAAGTCATAGAAACTTCTGTTTCTGAGTTCTCGTGACGTTTCCTGTCTGTACTGCTCCCCTGGCATGTGGTTGATCTCTCTTCTGGTCCTTGTGTTTAGGACGGATCTCAGTAACCATCTATAGTTTTGGATCTCATCTCCAGTCAGGCTGTCAGCTCCTTATTGGCGCAGGCCACGAGGCGTCTTCTTCCCTTTGTGTCCGGCAGCTAGGATGGGTCTCACAGGAGAGGTCAGAGAATGGGCTGTTAAGTAGATGAGATGAAGCCCCAGCTACTGATCACCTTGTTGGTACTGAAAACGGTGCATCATGGAGACTTTCTGGAGACCCTCTTTGTATTTCCTAAGAGAGTAGAGGCACAGTAATCATTTGTGGAACTGAATTAAATGCTAGCACTGGCTGTAAAATTTGAAAATTATGATGCCAGGATATCGTGAAGGTCCTCCTTGGGTCTTCTGAAGTGCCCAGTGGCACTTCATTTGGTTGTAATAATGAGTTCGATTATTACTAGAAGCCAGGTGCTTTCTCATGAAGGACAAGTTCAGACTTAGCCAGGGGTGGGCTCAAATCATGGGCCAGCTGTTGAGAAGACCCCAGTCCTCTAGAATGGTGTTTGGAGTCTCTCCTGCTTCCTCTGGGTGCGCCAGAGAAGGCAGGGACCAAAGGTTGAGTCCTGAAGACAAAAATCAGCTTTGTGTGTGTGCGTGTGCATGTGTGGGTGTGCCTGCCCACACCAAAGACAGGAGGAAGGAGAGGACAATCTGAGCCCAACAAGGGCTGCCCAAGGACAGTCTGTTCGAGTCCCTTTCCACCTGTGGGGTGAGACGGGAGGCAGGCCGTGATGATGCCTCCAGCTCCCCCGCTACACGGGCGCGGGACAGAGTCTGCAGAAGGAGGCCCAGGGAGTGGTCTCTGCCGAGCAAGGCGTCCAGGTCACACTGATGACGCTGGGGATAATCGTGGTGACAGCAGCTGGCTTTATTTATCAAGTGCCCACCACATGTCAGCCGCTGGGCTAGGTGTTTCCACTGTTGTGTTGTTACCATTAGGAGGACAAAGCTCGGTGTCCTGGAATCCCAAAGGCACGAGCAGGTCACAGGCTGGAGGAAGGTGGGCACAGTTAGGAAAACAGCAGAACCAACCTCATCCTTAATGTCAGGGGACACTCGAGAGCGCTGAGGACTGTGGTGTCCTGGTTAGAGGGAACTGCTCTCGCCACCTTTTGCCATATGGGCCTAGGGTTGCCAAATCTTCAGATTTTTTTCAAGAGAAGCTGGGAACCTATACTTTTTTTCTAATCAGTTTTATTAAGGCATAATTTACGTACAATAAACTACACATCGACATACCAAATATGTACGGTTGAAGTATACAGTTCAACAAATGTTAAACACCCAAATCACCACCACCACAATCAAAATATAGAACAATTCTATCACCCCACAAGGGAAGTTAGAATTTTAATATAAAAATCTCCTAGATTTAAAATGTTGATAACATTTAACAAATTAAAAATTTAAAAATACTGTGCAAGCCAAACAAAATGCTTCTTGAACTCTCTTTGGCCTCTGGGCTCCCTGTTGGGGCCTCTGTGGACAAGGGCCTTCAGTGGGCCTTCGGGCTCTGGGCTGAGGCCAGAACTGCTGCTGTGACAAGTGCCAGGAAAAGTCTTAGGGGCTTCACCAGCCAAAGGCTCAGCACCCCCAGAAGCCAGGGGGACCCAGCAAGGGTCAGACCATCTAGAAATACTTGCACTTAGAAATACTGAGTGCTGCGACTGTTTCAAGAGGGAGAGCTCGTGTGAGCCACGCGCCCGTGTGGTGTGGGCCCTTCAGAGTTAAGGAAGAGCTGCTGGGAGCTTCTCTGGGCCGGGCTCCGAGTGTCCTTACATGATCAGCTTGTGGAACACAGACAACTCTCTGTCTCAGGCAGGAAAAAATCACCAGAGATATTGAGCACTTACCATGTGCTAGGCATGCCTCTTAGAACACTCCACAAATTAACTCCCCAACCCTCCCACTAACTTTATGAGAAGATACTATTCTCCCTATTCCACAGATGAGGAAAGTGTTGCAGAGAAGTTAAGAATTTTGGCCAAGTGGTAAAGGTGGAGTTTAAACCAAGTGAGTCTGGCTGAAGAGTCTGAGAGTCTGTGCTCCTGGCTCTACCTCTGTCCTGGAAAGGGGTGACCGTGGATCCACCTGTCCAGCTCCCAGGCAGGCATTGTGAATTGATAGTGGCACTCTTTCCCCACCTAAGCATGGATTTATCTGACTTCAGAATTCAACCCAAACCAACACTCTAGTATCCGTGACCAATTGATCTGAGTTGCCTTTTAAGATTAAATTTATTTTCCATCCATGGTCTAGGTACTTTGAGGTCCAGTCTATTTAGACTCCCCTGTCAGGGGCTGGCCTGCCCTTCCCTGGCAATATGGTGATGTATTGGGGAAGGACTTGATTCTGGGTTTAAAACTGGGCTTGTCCTCTTTTAAGTTTTATGATCTTGGGAAAGCCTCAATGTCTTTGTCTCTAAAGTGAGCATAGGAGTATCTACCCTCTAGTATTACTGTGAGACTGCGTGAAATAACCTCAGCACTTTTGTCTTAAGCACACGGCAGGTGCTCAACAAATATTTGTGGCCTGAATGATGATGATATTGATGATGATGATGGGGCCTTTCCTCTTGTTCTTTTAGAACAAAGAGCAAGTGGAAGAGAAAGGAGCAAAACCAAAGCATGTGCTGAACACCAGAGGCGTGCAAGCCGGAACCACGGGGCCTTGGGAAGGTGAGCGGGACCCCGTTTGCTTCTCCTACATTGCACACATAACAATATCAGAATAAAAATGCCACCACCACCAACAATGTGATTGTGGAAAAACTGTTGAAACTTCTTCCCTTTTTTTTTTGCGGTTCTTTTTGTCTTTTATGTATACCCCACGAGAGATGAGCAGTTAACTGCTATGTTTTAAAGTTACTTGGAGTAGTGCCTCTCTGTGTAGCCTGTGCCACCACCGTGACATTTCACTTTGCTTTAAATTTTTATGAATTGCTTTTTTTCTTTAGATTGGCACCTGAGCTAACAACTGTTGCCAATCTTCTTCATTTTTTTTTTTTCTGCTTCTTCTCCCCAAAGCCCCCTGGTACATAGTTGCGTATTTTAGTTGTGGGTCCTTCTAATTCTTGCATGTGGGACACCGCCTCAGCATGGCCTGATGAGCAGTGCCATGTCCGTGCTTAGGATTCAAATTGGTGAAACCCTGGGCCACCGAAGCACAGCGTGCAAACTTAACCACTCGGCCACGAGGCCAGTCCCTATGGATTGCTTTTTTAAACTTTAATTTTCTTTTATAATTTTGCATAATATTTACATGATTCCAAAGACAAATTGACCAACAAGGTATATTAAGAGAAGTCTAGGTTCTATCCTTGTTTCCTGTATCCTGCTTCAGCAGCCCCCACCATAGGTAACCATTTAAAGTTTTTGTTTTATCTTTCCTTTGAGGTCCAGTCTCGTTAGACCAGATTCTAAGTGGTTATTAGCATGTATGCATGAACACACACACATCCTCCATTGTTAGGTGAACAGAAGCATACCATACATACTTTTCTCCACTTTGCTTTTTTTCACTTACAGTATATTCTGAGATCACTCCATATGCACATATATTGGTATTCATTCTCCTTTTTTATAGCTTTTTGATGCAGCACCCCTTGCGTGAACCCAGCCACCTACCGGAGGTCCTTTGGGTTAGTCAGCCAGCCCCCTACTGAAGGTCATTAGGGTTGTGCCCAGTCTGGCTGTCATACACGTGCTGCACTGAACTGTCTTCGGCATGTTCTTTGCAATATCTTTGGCATAGATTCCTCGAAAATGGAGTGCTTTTTCTCCTGCCTATTTTCCTGTAGAGAGCCAGAAGGTGGACCTGCCAGAGGGGACAGTGGAGTGGCTGCCTCCCATCAATGCTTCAGGGATGGGATCTGACCTACTCACCCAGGCACAGGCCCTGCCAGGGCAGGGAGATGGAGTTCCTGGCCCAGCCCAGGTGCCCCCTGGCCATCTGCTGCTGCCCACAGAGGTGGAAACCAAAGCTCCTGGGGCATCCAGCAAGAACCCTGGGACTGGCCTGGAATTGTCTGCAGCACCCGAGGGAGTCAACGAGGGCCCCACCGGCCAGGAAGCTGCACCGGGTACAGGTCAAGGAACGTTGTCCAGCAGGCCCGACCCTCGGCCCTCAGAGTGGGGCATGAGGTTGACTTCAGGGCCGTCAGCCAAGACCAAGTCACCTTACGGTGGTGGGGAAACGCATCCGAGGTAAGGGGTGCTCTTCCAAGCTGAGCAAGGGAAGGAATTAACTGCAGCCCCTCAGCGGGAACACAGCCAATGGACTGGCTGCAAAGGTTGCGTGTCTACTGTCGGCACAGCACTGGGCTAGCCTCGTGAGGGGAAGACGGGAGAAGGTCTAGGCCCTGCTTTTGCCTAGAGCACTGGTTCTCACCTGGCACCCATTAGAATTACCTGGAAGGAATTTTTAAAATACCGATGCCTGGAGATTCTAACTTACTCAGTGTGGAGTGAGGCTCAGGCATTGGTTTTTTTCCTTTTTTTTTTCACAAGCTCCCTAGGCGATTGCAATATAGAGTAGGACTGAGAATCAGCAGCTCTTAGAGCAGTAATAATAGCTAAAAGCTGGGCTAAGCAAACACTTCCCACCTGCCAGGCACTGGCACAGCTCTTCACAGGCATCATCTCATTTTATTCTTACAACATCCACAGGAGGCAAGTGAGGTTGGTGTCCTTATTTGATTGAAGAGGAAACAGGCTCAGAGTGCCCAGGGCCACACAGCTGGGGATTTACAGAGTTGGAATCTGAACCAAGGCTATTGGATTCCAGAATCTGTGCCCCTAACCACTGTACCATCCTGCTCCCTTATGTCAGCATTTAATGAAGTCCTAAATACTATGGTGGGGAGAGAAGAATGGGCACTCAGAGGTGGGAGGTCTGTGTGGGCTGAGTCAATCCAGGAGGACTTTCAAGAGGATTACACTTGGGGTCCTGGAGGTGGGGTTTGACCTGACCCTTACTTAGCACGTGGGCGGGGCCTGCTCTCAGCAGCCACAGTGCAGGAGAATGAAGAGGCAGAACCTGCTGACTGACTGCCAGCCCTCGGGGGCCCTGTATGTGCCAGCCCCTGGGGACAGCGCCTGCGGCCCCAGGACAGCCCGCTGAGGGCACTGTGCCTCCTGGGCTTCTCTCACAGGGACCTGGTGCCCTCCTGCACCTGCCTGGCTGTCCTGACCTGTTCCTCAGCCCCCTGAGGCCTGGCTCAGGGAGGGGAGCTGGTGTCTGTGTGTGCTGCAGCAGCTGGCAGAGAAGCCCGGATCCTTTATCTGCCTTTGTTCTGGAAGGAAATGGGAACCGCCAGGAGACCTAACCAGCCAGAGGGAGGGATCCCTGGCAGGCACCCTGGACGCCAGCCAGGGCTCTAAATGTGGAATTGGGAGATGGGGGTGACCTTTCCATGAACTCGCTAGGGGCCCCAAAAAGGCTCTGTGTGAGGCGGAAAGGTCTCTCTGTCAGTTTTAGCCTGAGCTGAATTTCAGGCACACCAGCACTGCCCCAGGGCTCAGGAAGTGGGGAGATCACTACCTGCGCTTCCTCAGCTAGCACAGGGTCTGTTTTGAGGAAAACAGGTTTGAGCTCAAACATTGGCTCTGACTGGCAGTGGCCGCCTGTGTTGAGGATCCGGAGGTATAACTGGACTTGGTGGACTGAGTAGGGCCGTTGATTAGCAATGCCTGCCCTGGGCGCTGTGAGGGAGGTGGGGCAGCCCTGGGCACTCCCAGCTGCAGGGGAATGCACAGCAGTGCCTTTGGGTCATCCCGTGCCCCTAGGTATGAAGACCAAGGGGGACAGCAGGGCCTGTCAGCCTTCTCAGCTGCCCACCCGACCACCCGGGTACCCTTCCAGCAACTGGCTTCTTGTGGTTTCCCGTGTCCCTCAGTGAAGACGAGACCTGAGCTAGGCTTGGATGCCCCCTTTGCCATCCTACCCTGTCATCACTAACCCCTTCTCACTCCCAAAGGGCACGTGTTGGGGGGTTCTGAGGCCCCCCGCCCAAGGCTTGGCCGTGAACCAGCTGTTGAGGCAGGCGCATTCAGGAACAGGCACTGTCCTCAGGGAACCTGCAGTGGCTCAGAGAGGAGGCCTGGCCTTCAGCTGCTGGGGAAAGGCCTCACTCTGTTTTATTGTGGTAAAAACACATAATATAAAATTTACCATCTTAAGCATGTTTAAGTGCACAGTTCAGTAACGTTAAGTATATTCATGTTGTGGCACAGACCTCCAGAACCTTTTCATCTTGCGGATCTGAAACTCTATAACCATCAAACGACTCCCGTTTTCCCCTCCCCCCAGACCCTGCTAGCCCCCATTCCACCTTCCGTCTCTATGAGTGTGACTACTGTAGGTACCTCATATAAGTGGAATCAGTCTGTCTGTGACTGGCTTATTTCACTTAACATAATGTCCTTGAGGTTTAGCCAGGTAGTAGCATGTGTCAGAACGTCCTTTTTAAGGCTAAATAATATTTCAGTGTATGTATATGCCACATTTTGCCTATCCATTCATCCATCAATGGACGCTTGGATTGCTTCCACATTTGGCTGTTGTGAGTAATGCTGCTGTGAACATGGTGTACAAATCTCTCTTTCAGACCCTGCTTTCAGTTCTTCTGGATACATCCCAGCAGTGGGATAGCTGGATCATACAGTAGTTCTATTTTTAAATTTTTGAGGATTGGCCATACTGTTTTCCACAGTGGCTGCACCATTTTAGGCCTCATTTTTGGAGCCCGCCTGCATTTGTGCTTTCCTCTCTTAGTTGACTCTCAGTACATCTATGAGGTGTTACGTCCGTATTTGTCAGAAGAGGCACCTGAGGCTAGACTTGCTCAAAATGGTCCAGCAACCCAGTGGCAGAGCTAAGACCAGAATGGAGGCTGCCTGGCTCCCTCCTGAGACTCAGTCCACACCAGCCAGTCACCCCCTCACCCCTGGCCCAACACACATAGACCCCGGCATTAGGGTTGTGAGCGGCAGTCAGAGTTGAGGAGACTCTGAGAGGGAGAGTCTGAGGCCCAGGGGGTCGTGGCTTCCAGGGTCAGGGTCGTTCCCTCTGAATGTGAGGGCTCAGAGGGCCTTCCTGACCTCCAGCTGGGGTCCCAAGTCCCATTGCTGCAGGGTCTGCGGAATGAAAATGGATGAAGCGGGCCCAGCGGGCTTGCCAGGGAGCAGAGAGGCCTGTGGGGAAGTGGAGAGCTGCTCCTCAGCTATGCAGGCATGCAGGCCCGCCACAGCCAAGTATGTTTGCTCAAGAGAAACAGGAAGTCCAGGTTCTTATGAGCGATTGCCTGATTTTAATAAAATATGTCTGACCTGGGGCTTCCAGTGTGATGGTTGACTTGGTTCACTCTTCTCTTCATTTAACTGAAAGAGAAACTGAGGCCAGCAGAAGGTTTGGAAGAGCCCAGGCCTCCTGCCTGCAGGCGACAATCCTCCTGGGGCAGAAGCTGGTTTCCGAGGGGCCTCAGAGGTGGCTGGGCCCACCCTCGTTCACCACAGGTTGCTTCATGCCTTCCCTGAACCCTCATGCAGTGGAATCCTGAGAGACGAGGGCATGTATGTTACTGAAGCTGGCCTCTCCCCTGATGTCCTGTCTGGGCAGAGGTGGGCACGGACCCAGAGGGGCAGGGGTTGCAGTCTGTGGGTTCCAACCACAAGCTAACTCTGGCTATTGTAACAACCCTAAGGGGCCTGTTTTACAGATAAGAAAACTGAGGCCAAGCAGTCATGGTTGGGAGCAGCAGCAGCAGCAGGCATTTGAACACAAGACTCCCGAGTTTGTTTTTAACCTCAGAGCCATATTTCTCTCTGCACCAGGGTCTCCGTCCACGTGCAGGAGACGGATACTCCTGGGGAGCTGCTTGTGACACGAGGGGGCAACCTCAGCCCCACACCCCCTGCGGAGGCGCCTGCAGCCGCCCATCCAGGTGAGCAGGACCCACCTGGGCCCTGGTGCTGCCCCCAGGCCCCTGGGACTGAGTTGGGAAAACAGATCCCGAAAGGAGCCAGCAAGTTGTTGCTCCTGCGGAAGCGGAGCAGCGATGAGGGAGCGAAGGCTGAGGAGAAGCCGGGGCCTCGGGCCGAGCCCGTCATGGGACCAAGCGGGGCCTGGAGGGACAAGGGAGATGACGCTGGGGTCCCAGGCCTGCAGCAGGACAAAGGCCCAGAAGCAGGAAATCCTGAGCCCAGGAGGGATTGCATGGCCGGGGGCGTGGGCAGGGCCGAAGCTGGAAGGAGGACACCCCCGGGAGCCGAGGCTGGCCGCGTGGTTCTGGGTAAGTGAGGCCATTGCTGTGTGCCCTGAGGTGGTGGTTTTGGAGGGCCTACTCCTGAGAGGCCTCCCTGAAGCTTCCAGGGAGGATAATGTGGGTCTGGGGGAGTCCAGACTCAGAGCAGCCTGCCAGTATATCCCGGGGCTGGAGACAAAGGCACGGAGATGCTGCAGGACGAGCTTGGGTTGGCCTTGGCTGTAGGGGAGGAGGCAACCTGGTGGGGCTCAGCTGGGTGGATTTCTGAAAGCCACCTGCCAGTCTAGTGCTCTTGGTATCATTCTGATTGAGACAGAGAAGGCTCCTATTTGAAAGCAAATCCATTGACTGGTGTGCATAACCCACTATCAGCCATTTGCACCCAGTGAACTGACTGTCCCACAGGATGGGGAAGGATGGTGAGGCTGCTGACCTGCTTTCCGTCCCATTTGTGGTGGGAGGTCCTTGTGTTTTTGTCACCCAAAGGCTTCAATCCTCTAACCTTTAGGGTCATACCCGCCTTGCTCTGAACCCTCATTCCACGTGGCTGTAGGAAGGCCACCCTTTGCTGATTCCCTTCACAAGGATTTCTGGAAGTCCCTGAGGAAGGACCATGTGTTCTGCAGGTCATCCAGGTGTCCCTTTGCCACTTCTGGGCTCCGCAGTTGCCCTGTCATACTGACTTCCCCAGCTGCTTCCTCTTCTCCCCTAGTATGACTTGATCCAAATGTGGACACGGGCTCCTTTAATTCCTGAGACACAGCTGAGAGCAGGCTGTGATTTTAAAGTCTTTCCTGAGACTTGTGCTGGTGATGAAGCCCATGTTCACTCCCTGTGTGCCCAGCCGACGTTTACCCCACGGGCCTGCGAGCGGGATGAATGGAAGCAGAGGAGAGGTTAAGAAGCACACTCACGGCCGCGGGGTCAGTGCTGGTGGAGCCGGGCTCTGACCTGACTGTCTGGCTCCAGGACTGTGCGTGTAAACGTCGTGGCTGTATAGCCGCTGGGACAGAAGGCAGTTTACCTTGCGGCAAAGGAAACGTCAGCCTGGAATTCTAGATGTGGAATCTCCGTGACACACCCAGAATCCAGGCTCACCCAACCTTTCCGGGGGCCCAGAAAAAATAAAAACAACAGACTCCACAATGTGCAGACACAAAAAAGGATGAGCAACATGCTCGCAAAGCAAATTCAATATTCTACTTTGGCGAGCAGAAAGTTGCTTGTAGTAAGACAAACTAAGAGAAAAGAGCAGTATTTCCACTGCGCCAGGTGTGTGGTTTTGGAGGTGTCGGAGCTGTCCGTGGAACACTCTGAGGGCCCCGTGACAACCCCGAATAAATGTCAGCCCAAACCACTGCTATCCTGCCACTGCGTCTTCCAGCCCTTAACACACAAACCGGTCTATACCATTGTGTTTGGTGCATATTCACTATTCTGTTTTATTCATTTACTCTATTTCATGTAACATTCCTAGGTTCATATCACCTCTGAAGGACAAGATTTCTTTAAAAAACCTAAACTGTTTTCTCTTTCCGAGTCCTGCATTTCCCCTCCACACCCACTGTCCCCCAGCCCCACCCTGCGCCATGGGCGCTGGCCCGCTCTGGGCTGCATCGTGGGCTCTCCTGCCCTGTCAGGACACCTGGGGCTGGGGGGATGTTTGTATCCCCAGCTGTTTACCCATCACACCACCCTTGCTGGCCTCCATAGCCTTGCTTGTGCCTTTAAAATTAGGCCTGTCACTGAACTCTGCTCGATCGCCCTGTTCGAGTGTGCCTCTGTTTCCTGCAAGCCATGCTGATCCACCTTAGACCTGTTCCTGGCTTGACATAACGTCTCCATCTTACAAAGAGCACTGCTGGAGGTGCTGGCAGACTTGGGTTTGAATCCTGTCTGTCACTGACTCACTCTGTGACCTTGGGCCAGTCACCTCACCTCTCTGAGACTTTGCTTCCTCCTCTGTCAAATGGGTGACTTGAGTGAGATGATCCTTGAGAAGGGTGAAGAGCTTGTCACTTGAACCAACTGGGTTTTGGATGGGTGGCTGAAAGGTGCAGGCTGCACAAAGGAGGCTCAGAGGCTGTTGTCCCCTGAACAGATGACAGTCCTGCCCCGCCAGCCCCTTTTGAACACCGGGTGGTGAGTGTCAAGGAGACCTCGACCTCAGCAGGTTACACAGTGTGCCAGCATGAAGTCTTGGGAGGGTAAGTGAGCCTCATGACTTGATGAGGGGCAGAGCAGGAGGGGTGGGGGCAGAGACATCTGGAGGACTCAGCGGGGATTCTGCTGGATGCTTCCCGGGAACTGGGTGATTGAGCCAAGGCCAGGAGTGGGATACCTCATACAGCATGAGGGTGAATGGATAGCTCACGGAGAGTGGAAGAAGAGAATAGCCCATAGAGTGCAGGAGGGCCGCATGGGAAAATGAGATGGTGAGGGTGCAGGAGGGCCCACACGGGATGAGTGAGATGGCGTAGGGTGCAGGAGGGCCTGCACAGTGTGGGCATGGCAACCATATACTGGAGGTGGCAGCAGAGTCAACATTGGCTGGGGTAAGAGGGATGTCCTCTAGGATGTAGGACAGACTAGGTGGTATGGGATGTCCCCTGGGTGCAGGATAGACCACTGGGTGTGGGGTAAAGAAGCTCTTCTCTAGATTTCAGGTACTCCATGTGGTGTGAGGGTGATGACTGGGCTGCTTCTGGGTGCAGGGTCATCCCTGTGGTATGTGGAGCAGAGGTAGGAGCAGAAAGCCCAGGATATGGGATGAGGATGGCCCCCATGTGCGGGGTGAGCCTCTGGGCTCTCAGCCTGCTGTGTCATTGTGTCTCTGCAGGGGCCGGTTTGGCCAGGTCCACAGGTGCACGGAGAAGTCCACGGGCCTCTCTCTGGCAGCCAAGATTATCAAAGTGAAGAGCACCAAGGACCGGGTGAGGCATCTACTCTGGGCCAGCCAGTGACTCTGGCCAGGCTCAGGACAGCTTTACTTCCCTCTTGGCTGCCCTGGGCCCCACATTGCCCCAGGTCCCTTCATGCTAAGCAGGAAACCCGACCACTTCTCCTGCATCACACACTCTGGTCAACAGGCCACCTCACACCCTAGGCAACAGGGTCCTCCTGGACTTTCCAGTTTTCTTATTGGGCTTTAGGTTTCCTATCTCCAAAATGAGTGGGTTGGACTGAGGTCCCTTCTGTTGTAAGGACTGGGTTTGGTGGTGAGTTGAGGAGACCTGGTATGAGAGCAGGAAACAAGGGCGCAGGGCGGGTGGGTGTGTGCATGTGTCTTGGGAGGCGCAGCTGGCTCCTCTTCCTACCCATTTCTTGGAAACTCTTTCCCCTCTGGCTCCACAAGGAGGATGTGAAGAATGAAATCAACATCATGAACCAGCTCAGCCATGTGAACCTGATCCAGCTCTATGACGCCTTCGAGAGCAAGAATAGCTTTACCCTCATCATGGAGTAGTGAGTCTCTTGGGAGGTGGGGCAGTGGCTCTCCAGGCGGGCCAGGGCTTAGGGCTGGGGCTTGGAGATGGGATCTGAGGCAGAACTCTCCTTTTCCTTTCCCTCTCTGGGACATCCAGGGAATCTCATCGCCTTCTCTGCTTGACCTCCAATATGGAGCGTGGAGGACAAAACCATTTGTCACAAACCAGGGGCCAGTGAACCTAATTTGACCTGCAGATGTATGCTAGTTTGGCCAACACAATTTTCAGTAATTTGATTTATTAAACAGTTGGAAATTGGGAAATTTCACTTTAAAACCTAGATGTCTGGCTCTCTTGAAAATATAAAACATCTAGTAACACTGGACCTGCATTTCCAGCTGGAAACAGTGTCCTGGAGCTCATAGTGGCTGACTGTTATAGACAGGCCAACCGGTCTCCCATTTGCCCCAGTCCCCACCACTCCCAACTACCCCTGACACTGAGGCCAAGGGCTCAGGGGACATTTATTTTTGTGCTTGTGTTGCTATTTTCCTTCTGGTAGGGCTGAGGAGAGTGAAACATTTGTCATTCATTTCTCCATCAAAAGTAGAAAAACAGAAGACAGGCTAAGGGCTGTGTGTTTAAGAATACTTTTGTTTCACATCTGGTCTGATTTGCCCATTGGAGTTCTTGCTTGTAGGTACTAAGTGGCTCCTGTAGGCCACTGAGTTTACAGCCTTGGCCTAGAGTACCCAGAGTGAGCTTGGCTTATCAGCACTGAAGACAATCCCAGTCTTCCCTTTGGCTCATTACTCCCTTTTTACCATCCACACTGAGCTGAGAATGGGCCAGAGCAAGAGTCCCCGTAAGACCTTAGATGGCAGTGCACCCTTGGGCTCGCCTGGATTGGCCTCCTTTGGCCCCTGGCGATAAGAGTGGACAAGACTTCTGAGAGCCTTGCTCAGTCCAGTGCCTTCCTTTCCCTTTTCCCTGGCAGTGTGGATGGGGGTGAACTCTTTGACCGGATCACAGACGAGAAGTACCACCTGACTGAACTGGATGTGGTCTTATTCACCAAGCAGATCTGCGAGGGCGTGCATTACCTCCACCAGCACTACATCCTGCACCTGGACCTCAAGGTCAGGCTCTGCCCTGGGCATGTGGCGGGTGGGCCCCTGGATGTCTGAGCCTCTGCTGCTCTCTCATCTTCGAGAGCTCTAGCGACAGACAATCCTGGCTTTCTGACACTTCCTAGTTCTGGAGTCGAGGGCAGGCAAGTCGTGCTGCTTCTCTGAGCCTCAGTTCTTCCATCTGTAAAATGTGGATAACTGTACCTCTTTAAGTGTTATTTCAGATTAAATGATATAATGATCTTTTTTTCTTTAAAAATATCTTTAAGATTAGTTTTTAAAAAACTCAAATAGGGGCCGGCCTGGTGGTGTAGTGGTTGAGTTCGCGCACTCTGCTTCGGCGGCCCGGGGGTTTGCAGCTTGGTATCCCAGGCGCAGACCGCTCGTCAAGCCACACTGTGGGGGCGTCCCACATGAAATAAAGGAAGATTGACAGCAGATGTTAGCTCAGGACCAATCTTCCTTACACAGACACGAAAAACAAACCAAAATAGGAACACATGACTGGGGTAAGAAATATAGACAATATGAAATGTATAAAATACACAGGAAAAGTTCTTCCCTCCCCGTCTCTACTGAGCGGGCTTCTCCATCAGCAATTTAGCAGGACACAAAGGGGACCGTACTGTGCATCTTGTTTTTAAACTTGGCTTTTTGGGCTAACTGTACATTGTACACATCTTTTCTCACTCCCTTTAAGGGCTCTGTGATATTCCACTGAATGAATGCGTGACACTTTCTTTTGTCTACTTGACACAAAGTAAGCACGTGATATGTGACAACTGTTTCTTCTCTTTTTTTTTAATACATGGGTTTATTTCTGGGCTCTCTATAATGTTCCATTTATCTGCATGTCTGTTTTTATGCCAATACCATATTGTTTTGATTACTAGCTTTATAATATAGTTTGAAGTCAGGAAGTGGGATGCCTCCAGATTTGTTCTTCTTTCTCAAAATTGCTTTGGCTGTTCACGGTCTTCTGTGGTTCCATACGAATTTTAGGATTGTTTGTTCTATTTCTGTGTAAAATGCCACTGGAATTTTGATCGGGATTGCCTTGAATCTGTAGATTGCTTTGGGTAGTGTGGACATTTTCACGATGTTAATTCTTCCAGTCCATGAGCACGGAATGTCTTTCCATTTATTTAGATCTCCTTCAATTTCTTTCATTAATTTCTTTTAGTTTTCGGTGTACAAACCTTTCACCAACTTGGTTAAATTTATTCCTAAGTATTTCATTCTTTTTGATCAATTGTAAAGGAAATTGTTTTCTTAATTTCTCTTTCTGTTGTTTCTTGTTGGTGTATAGAAATGCAACTGATTTTTGTATATTGCTTTTGTATCCTAAAAATTTACTGAATTTGATTATAAGTTCTAACAGTTTTTTGGTGGGGTCTTTAAAGTTTTCTATATATTATATCATGTCATCTGCAAATAGTGACAGTTTTACTTCTTCCTTTCCAATTTAGATTCTTTTTCTTGCTTAATTGCTCTGGCTAGGACTTTCGATACTATGTTGAATAAAAGTGGTGAGAGTGGGCATCCTTGGTCCTGATCTTAGAGGATAAGCTTCCAGCTCTTCACTGCTGAGTGTGTTATCTGTGGGCTTGTCATCCATGCGCCTTATTATGTTGAGGTATGTTCCCTCCATACCCAGTTTATTGAGGGGTTTTTTTTTATCATGAAATGCATGTTGGCTTTTGTTGAGTGCTTTTTCTGCATCTATTGAGATGATCATATGATTTTTATTCTTCATTTTGTTAATGTAGTGTATCACATTGATTTATTTGCATATGTTGAACCATCTTTGCATCCCTGGAATAAATCCCACTGGATCATGGTGTATGATCGTTTTATGTATTGTTGAATTTGGTTTGCTAACATTTTGTTGAGGATTTTTGCATATAGATTTGTCAGGGATATTGACTTGTAATTTTCTTTTCTTGTAATGTCCTTGTCTGGTTTTGGTATTAGAGTAATGCTGGCCTTGTAAAATGAGTTTGGAGGTATTCTCACTTCTTATTTTTTGGAAGAGTTTGAGAAGGATTGGTATTAATTTTTCTTTAAATGTTTGGTACAATTCACCAGTGAAATCACCTGGTCCTAGACTTTTGTTTTTTGGGAGTTTTTTTTTTTTTTTTAAAGATTTTTATTTTTTCCTTTTTCTCCCCAAAGCCCCCCAGTACATAGTTGTCTATTCTTCGTTGTGGGTCCTTCTGGTTGTGGCATGTGGGACGCTGCCTCAGCGTGGTCTGACGAGCAGTGCCATGTCCGCACCCAGGATTTGAACCAACGAAACACTGGGCTGCCTGCAGCGGAGCGTGCGAACTTAACCACTCGGCCACGGGGCCAGCCCCTGTTTTTTGGGAGATTTTTGATTACTGATTCAATCTCCTTATTAGTAATTGGTCTGTTCAGATTTTCTATTTCTTCATTATTCAGTCTGGGCAAGTTGTATGTTTCTAGGAATTCATCCATTTCTTCTCGGTTGTCCAATTTGTTGGCATACAATTGTTCGCAGTAGTCTGTTATGATCCTTTGTGTTCATGTGCTATCCATTGGAACGTCTCCTCTTTTGTTTCTAATAGCATTTGAGTCCTCTCTCTTTTGTTCTTGGTAAGTCTAGCTATAGATTTGTCTATTTTGGTTATGTTTTAAAATTTTTTTCCCAGTTTTAGTGAGATATAGTTGACATATAACATTCTATTAGTTTAAGGTGTACAACGTAACGATATATGTATATTGCAAAGTGATTATCACAGTAAGTTTAATTAATATACATCACCTCACATGGTTAGTTTTTTTTCTTGTGATGAGAACTTTTCAGATCTCTGTCTTAGCAACTTTCACATATACAATACAGTGTTGTTAACTATAGTCACCATGTTGTACATTACATCCCCAGAACTTATCTGTTTTATGACTGAAAGTTTGTACCTTTTGACCTCCTTCACCCATTTCCCTCTTTCTGACAACCAACAATTTGTTCTCTGTTTCTATGAGTTCTGTTTTTTCAGATTCCACATATGACTGAGATCATATAGTAAGTGTCTTTCTCCACCGGACTTATTTCACTTAGAATAACTTCCTCAAGGTCCATCCTTGTTGTTGCAAATGGCAGGATTTCCTTATTTTGTATGGCGGAATAATATTCCATTGTATATAAATACCACATTTTCTTTATCCATTCGTCCATCGATGAACACTTAGATGGTTTCCATGTCTTGGCTATTGCAAATAAAGGTGTATTGAACATGAGAGTGCAGATATCTCTTCAAGATAGTGAATTGATTTCCTTCAGATATATACCCAGACTGGAATTGGTGGATCATATGGTAGTTCTATTTTTAATTTTTTGAGGAACTTCTATAGTTTTCCATAGTGGCTGCACCAATTTACATTTCCACCAACAGTGCACAAGGTTCCATTTTTTCCACATCCATGTCAGCACTTGTTATCTCTTATCTTTTTGATGATAGCCATTCTAACAAATGTGAGGTGACACTTCATTGTGGTATTGTTTTGCATCGCAGCTGTTTCCGTGATTTTTCTACTCTGCTGGGACAACAGGAGGGTGTGTCCTTAACCCCTTTCAAGAATTTCAGTGGCTCCTCACAGAAGATGGGAAGTAGGTTGGCTGGACCTATGTGTGTACACATTGCTCCTTCTGACCATCTTTCCTGATTGATATCAGATGATAAAGTTGAGGTAGTCAGAGAAATGGTAGAGATGATGGGGAATTGGCCTCAAGCTTCCCCTGCTCACTAGAGCTAATACCAGGGCTTCTGGACCGGTTGCTTGTAAGTTGAGCACTTAGGGGAAGCCTGGAATTCTGTTCTGTGGTTCCGGGTCAAGAAACAGCCTTTGGGGCAACTCCTGTAACCCTGCAACAGGAGGCAGTCATTGCCAAGGTCCATTTCTCAGTCTGAAGCAGAGCCGGTGTTAGTTCAGCCCCTTCCTGGATGTGAGATCTTGCATAAGTTGCTTGATCTTATTGATTGATCTTGCATAAGCTCATCAATTGCAAAATGGGGAATTATAACACCCATCTCCTAGGGAGGCTGTGTGAATTCAAATATGCAGAAATTGCTCCAGAGTTGTGTTGTTAAACACAGTAGCCACTAGCCACTTGTGGCTACTAAGTACTTGAAATGTGGCTAGTATCACTGAGGAATTGTATTTTAAATTAATTGGAAAACTTTTAAGTATAGTTAGAACAACTTTAATATGTGAATTGACTTTTAAATTATAAATTTCATGAAATCTAAACATAAATAATTCATGAATTCTAAATACATCTACAATATTTCTGATAAAAATTTAGTGTCTGGATTGAGATGTGCTGTAGATGTGAAATACACACTGAAATTCAGACACTTATGAAAAAAGAATGGAAAATATCTCATCAGTATTTTTTATATTGATAACCTATTGACATGATAATATTTTGGATATATTCAGTTAAATAAAATATTAAGATTAAGTTTTTGAAAATACTTTCAGATGAATGAAAATGAGAATCTAACGTACCAAAAGTTATAGGATATATCTAAACCAGGAATGAAAGTTGTAGCTGTAAAACTTTATATTGAAAAAGAAGAAAGATCTTAAATCAATAATCTAATACTCCACTTTAATAAACTAAAAAAGAAGAGCAAGTTAAACTCAAAGCAACCAGAAGGAAATAACAAAGAGTAGAGCAGAAGTAAACAAAAGAGAGAACAGAAAGACAGAGAAAAATCAATGAAACCAAAAGTGGGTTCTTTGAAAAGATCAATAAATTGTCAAATCTTTAGCTATATTGAACAAGAGAAAAAAAAGACTCAAATTACTAAAATCAGGACTGAAAGAGGGAACATCACTACCAGCCTTACAGAATTAAACAAAGATTATAAGGGAATACTATGAAAAATTGTGTGCCAACAAGTTAGATAACCTAGATAAAATGGAAAAATTTCTAAAAAGACACAAACTGCTGAAAACTGACTCAAGAAGAAATAGAAAATCTGAATAGATGTATAACAAGTAAAGCATTGGAATAAGTATCAAAAACTACCCACAAAGAAGAGTAGGCCCATATGGCTTCATTGGTGAATTCTACCAAATGTTTAAAGAATTCACACTAATCCTTCACAAACCCTTCTAAAAAGTAGAAGAGAAAGAGGTACTTTCCAAATCGTTTTATGAGGTTGGTCTTGTCCTGATACCAAAGCCAGACAAAGCCATCACCAGAAAACCATCAATATCCCTTATGAATATAGATGCAAAAGTTCTCAATTAAATATTAACAAACTGAATTTAGAAACATCCAAAAAGGATTATACACATCACAAAGTGGGATTCATCCCAAGAATGCAAGGTTGGTTTAACATATGAAAATCAATCAATGTAATCTGCCATATTGAAAAAATAAAGGACAAAATCACATGATCATTTCAACAGATGCAGGAAAAGCCTTTAACAAAATTGAAAAACTTTTCATGATGAAAACACTATTGTCCATTTTGTTACTAGGTATCGAAGAGAACTTCCTCGACCTGATAAAGGCCATCTATGAAAAATCAACAGTTAACATAATAGTTCACAGTAAAAGGTTGAATGTTTTCCCCTTAAGATCAGGAACAAGACAAGGATGTCTGCTCTTGCCACTCTTGCTATTAAACGTTGTACTTGAGGTTCTAACCAGGGCAATTAGGCAAGAAAAAAAATAAAAGACACCCAGATTGGAAAGGAAGAAGTAAAAGTCTTTCCATTCATAGATGACATGATCTTATATATAGAAAATCCTAAGGAGTATGGGGGGAAACTATTAGAATTAATAAATGAATTCAGCAAGTTTGCAAGATATAAAACAAATATAGGATGTCAGCAACATGGCAGCGTGAGCTCACCCAGGACTCTCTCCCCTCCAAATTACAACCAAAAAGAGCAGCTGCTTTCCAACCAAAAAAAAAAAAAAAAAATCCTAATAACAGAAATTGTCAGAGACCCACAGCAGCCAAATGATGGAGGGTGGAGAGGATGGAGCCGCCCTTGCAGGAGCTGGAACAGGGTAAGAGAGAACTTTGCTCCTGCCCCTAGAGACTGGGATCAGGGCTGCTGGTGAGGGAAGGAGCGGGGGAGGGGCCGCGCTTCTGGGGATCATCCAGGACTCCCACTGCCAGTGCAGCAGAAACCGTCTAATGGGGGAAAGCTTTCGTGTGGGCGACCCCATCAAGCTGGGGCCCCAGGAAACCAGAGAGCAAGAGCTGATCTGAATCCAGGTCGGTGGACAAGAGAAAGTGTCCCTCCTCCCCCAACCCGCGCTGCGCACTGTCATCGCAGCTGATGGTGGAGGGCTCAGAACACATGGCTCTCGACCCCCATCTAGTGGCGATAGGCTGTAACTGCAACAGAATAATAGCATCATGTGCAAAAACTGCTCCTCTACCATCCTGCAATTTCTAAAAGCTCTAGACCAGAAGGAAAACAATAAAAACACAGAAGTAGGTCCTGAGGACTTGAAAATAGGTAAACTAAGTGAAGATGAGTTCAAAATAGCTATCCTCAAAATATTCAATGAGGTAAAGGGAAATATAGAGAAACAAGTCAATGAGTTCTGGAGTTACGTCACAAAAGAGATTGAAACTATAAAGAAGAATCAATCAGAAATACTAGAGATGAAAAATACAATGAATCCGATAAAACAGAATACGGATTCCCTGAATGCACGTGTAGACACCATAGAGGAGCAAATTAGCATAATCGAAGATAGACAGGCTGAATGGCTCCAGACAGAGGAAGAAAGAGAACTAAGAATTTAAAAAACTGAAGAAAATCTCCAAGAAATAGCTGACTCAATGAGAAAACGTAACTTAAGAATCATCGGAATTCCTGAGGGTGTGGAAAAGGAAAATGGAGCAGAAAGTGTGCTCAACGAAATGATAGAAGAGAACTTCCAAAATCTAGGGATTAAGAGAGAAATGTGTGTGGAAGCTTTCAGATCTCCTAGATTTGTCAATGTAAAAAGACCTACTGCAAGGCATATAGTAGTAAAAATGGCAAAAGTGAATGACAAAGAAACAATACTCAGGGCAGCAAGGCAGAAGAAAATAACCTACAAAGGAACCCCTATCAGGCTTTCAGTGGATTTCTCTACAGAAACCTTACAAGCTAGGAGAGATTGGAGTGCCATATTCAAAACTTTAAGGGATAAAAATCTTCAGCCAAGGATACTCTATCCAGCAAAAATATCCTTCCGATATGAGGGAGAAATTAAATCTTTTCCAGACAAACAAAAGCTAAGGGACTTTGTAACCAAAAGTCCTCCACAACAAGAAATCCTCAAGAAGGCTCTCATACCTGAAAAAAGAAAAAAAGGGAGAAAAGGGTCACAAAACACAGAGTAGGGAGACAAATAGATAGAATCGGAATAGGATAGCAAATATTCAACTATAGCATTAGGATAAAGGGAAGGAAATCACCAAAGCAAAGACAATCTTATCACTCTAACCACAAACTCACAACACAAGTTGGAATAAAAGATGAGAATAACAATTTAGGAGGGGAGGAGGAAAGGGACTGAATCAGTTTAGGCTAAGGAAGTAAGAGACCACCAGAAAATGGACTATGTTATACACGAGATTCTGAATACAAACTTCAGGATAGCCACTAAAGTAAAAAACAGAACAGAGACACAAAACATAAATAAGGAAAAATCTAAGAAACCCAGCATAAGAAATTGCAGAAGTCAATGGGTAGGCTAAAACACACAGGACGAGAAACAAAAGAAGCACAGGAAAACCCGAAAACAAGCAACAGAAGGACAGCGTTAAGCCCTCATGCATCAGTACTCACCCTCAATGTAAACGGATTGAACTCTCCAATAAAAAGACACACAGTGGCAAAATGGATTAAAGACCAAGATCCACCAATTTGTTGCCTCCAGTAAACACACCTCAGCTCCAAGGACAAACACAGGCTCAGAGTGAAGGGGTGGAAGTCAATATTCCAAGCTAATAGCAAACGAAAGAAAGCAGGTGTCACAATATATATCAGACAAAACAGATTTCAAGATGAGGCAGGTAAAGAGACATGTAGAGGGCCAATACATAATGATCAAACGGACACTTCATCCAGAAGAAATAACACTTATAAATGTCTATGCACCCAACACAGAAGCACCAAAGTTCATAAAGCAACTATTAACAAACCTAAAAGAAGATATCAAAAATAACACAATAATAGTAGGGGGCCTCAACACCCCACTCACAGCAATGGACAGATCATCCAGAGAGAAAATCAACAAGGAAACAGTGGAGCTAAACAAAAAGCTAAAACAGTTGGACTTAATAGACTCATATAGAACACTTCACCCAAAAACAGCAGACTACACGTTCTTCTCAAGCATGCATAGAACATTCTCAAGGATAGACCATATGTTTGGAAACAAGGCAAGCCTCTACAAATTTAAAAAAATTGAAATAATAACAAGCATCTTCTCAGATCATAGTGCTATAAGGCTAGAAATTAATTACAAGAAAAAAGCTGAGAAAGGCACAAAGATGTGGAGACTAAACAATATGCTATTGAACAAGCAATGGATCATTGAAGAAATTAAAGAAGAAATCAAAAAGTACCTGGAGACAAATGAAAATGATAACATGCCATACCAACTCATATGGGATACAGCAAAAGCTGTATTAAGAGGAAAATTCATCGCAATACAGGCACATCTTAACAAACAGGAAAAATCCCAAATAAGCAATCTTAAACTACACCTAACTGAATTAGAGAAAGAAGAACAAAGTCCAAAGTCAGCAGAAGGAGAGAAATAATAAAAATCAGAGCAGAAATAAATGCTATTGAAACGAAAAAGGCAGTAGAAAGTATCAATAGAAGATAAATAAAATTGATAAACCCCTAGCCAGATTTATAAAGAAAAAAAGGGAGAAAGCTCAAATAAACAAAATTAGAAATGAAAGAGGAGAAATAACAACAGACTCCGCAGAAACACAACAGATAATAAGAGAATACTACGAAAAACTATATGCCAGCAAAATGGACAACCTAGAGTGAATGGATAAATTCTTGGACTCCTACAGCATCCCAAAGCTTAGTCAAGAAGAAGCAGACAATTTGAACAGACCAATCACAAGGAAACAGATTGAAACAGCAATCAAAAGCATCCCAAAGAATAAAACCCCAGGACCAGACAGCTTTCCTGGGGAATCCTACCAAACTTTCAGAGAAGATTTAATACCTATCCTTTTCAAGCTATTCCAAAAAAGTAGGGAGGATGGAACACTTCCTAACACATTCTATGAGGCCAACATCACGCTGATACCAAAGCCTGACAAGGACACCACGAAAAAAGAGAACTACAGGCCAATATTGCTGATGAACATAGATGCAGAAATTCTAAACAAAATTTTGGCAACCAGAATTCAGCAATTCATCAAAAGGATCATACATCATGATCAAGTGGGATTCATACCAGGGACACAGGGATGGTTCAACATCGCAAATCACTCAACGTGATACACCACATCAACAAACTGAGGAATAAAAACCACATGATCATCTCAATAGATGCAGAGAAAGCATTTGACAAGATCCAACAGCCATTTATGATAAAAACTCTGAACAAAATGGGCATAGAAGGGAACTACCTCAACATAATAAAGGCCATAGATGACAAACCCACAGCCAACATCATACTCAATGGGCAAAAACTGAGCACCATCCCCCTGAAAACAGGAACGAGACAAGGATGCCCTCTATCACCACTCTTATTTAACATAGTACTGGAGGTTTTGGCCAGAGCAATTAGGCAAGAAAAAGGAATAAAAGGAATCCAAACAGGGAAGGAAGAAGTGAAACTGTTGCTGTTTGCAGATGACATGATCTTATATATAGAAAACCCCAAAGAATCCATTGGAAAACTTTTAGAATTAATCAACAACTACAGCAAAGATGCAGGGTATAAAATCAATTTACATAAATCAGTAGCATTTCTATATTCTAATTACGAACTAACAGAAAACGAACTCAAGAACACAATACCATTCACAGTCACAACAAAAAGAATAAAATACCTCGGGGTGAATTTAACTAAGGAAGTGAAAGAGTGTAATGAAAATTACAAGGCCTTTCTGAGAGAATTGGATGGCGACATAAACAGATGGAAAGACATTCCATGTACATGGATTGGAAGAATAAACACAGTTAAAATGTCCATTCTACCTAAAGCAATCTTCAGATTCAGTGCAATGCCTATCAGAATCCCAAAGACATTCTTTACAGAAATAGGGCAAAGAATCCTAAAATTCATATGGGGCAACAAAAGACCCCGAATTTCTAAAGCAATCCTGAGAAAAAAGAACACAGCTGGAGGCATCACAATCCCTGACTTCAAACATACTACAAAGCTACAGTAATCAAAACAGCATGGTACTGGTACAAAAACAGGTCCACAGATCAATGGAACAGAACTCAAAGCCCAGAAATAAAACTACACATCTATGGACAGCTAATCTTTGACAAAGGAGCTGAGGGCCTACAATGGAGAAAAGAAAGTCTCTTCAACAAATGGTGCTGGGAAAACTGGACAGCCACATGGAAAAGAATGAAAATTGACCATTCTTTTTCACCATTCACCAAAATAAACTCAAAATGGATCAAAGACCATCAAAGACATCAAATTTGAGACCTGAAACCATAAGGTTTCTAGAAGAAAATGTAGGCAGTACACTCTTTGACATCAGTATTAAAAGGATCTTTTCAGACACCATGTCTTCTCAGACAAGGGAAACAACAGAAAGAATAAACAAACGGGACTTCATCAGACTAAAGAGCTTCTTCAAGGCAAGGGAAAACAGGATTGAAACAAAAAAACAACCCACTAACTGGGAAAAAATATTTGCAAGTCATACATCCGACAAAGGCTTACTATCCATGATATATAAAGAACTCACACAACTGAACAACAAAAAATTAAACAACCCGATCAAAAAATGGGCAGGAGACATGAACAGACATTTCTTGAAAGAAGATATACGGATAGCCAATAGGCACATGAAAAGATGCTCATCATCGCTGATCATCAGGGAAATGCAAATCAAAACTACACTAAGATATCACCTTACACCCATTAGAATGACAAAAATATCTAAAACAAATAGTAACAAATGTTGGAGGGGTTGTGGAGAAAAAGGAACCCTCATACACTGCTGGTGGGAATGCAAACTGGTGCAGCTACTATGGAAAACAGTATGGAGATTCCTCAAAAAATTAAAAATAGAACTACCATATGATCCAGCAATCCCACTACTGGGTATTTATCCAAAGAGCTTGAAGTCAGCAATTCCAAACGTCCCATGCACCCCAATGTTCATTGCAGCATTATTTACAATAGCCAAGATGTGGAAGCAACCTAAGTGCCCATCAACAGATGATTGGATAAAGAAGATGTGGTGTATATATATATAGAATGGAATACTACTCAGCCATAAAAAAGAACAAAGTCGTCCCATTTGCAACAACATGGATGGACCTTTAGGGAATTGTGTTAAGTGAAATAAGCCAGATAGAGAAGGACAATCTCTGTATGACTCCACTCATATGAGGAATTTAAACATGGACAAAGAGAACAGATTAGTGGCTACCAGGGGAAAGGTGGGGTGGGGGGTGGGCACAAAGGGTGAAGGGGTGCACCTACAACATGACTGACAGACAATAATGTACAACTGAAATTTCACAAGATTGTAACCTATCATTAACTCAATAAAAAAAGACAAATATAAAAAAATCAATTATATTTCCATACAGTAGCAATCAACAATCTGTAAAAGAAATTAAGGAAACAATTTCATTTACAACAGTATCAAAAGGAACAAAATACTTAAGAATACATTTAATAGAAGTGCAAACATTATTCTTTACAAACTACGAAAATTGTTGAAAGAATTTAAAGAAGACCTAAATATATTGAAAGACATCCCACAGTCATGGATTGGAAGAGTAAATATTGTTAAGATGGCAATACTCCCCAACTTGATCTACAGATTTCTTTTTTTCTTTTCTTTTCTTTCTTTTTTGCTGAAGAACATATGCCCTGAGCTAACATCTGCTGCCAGTCTTCCTCTTTTTGTATCTGGGCCACTGCCACAGTGTGGCCACTGACAGACAAGTGCTGTAGGTCCGCACCTGGGAACTAAACCCAGGCCACCGAAGTGGAGTGTGCCAAACTTAACCACTAGGCCACCAGGGCTAGCCCCGAACTACAGATTTAATGCAATCTCTATTAAAATCACAGCTGGCTTCTTTGCAGAACTTAATGATCTGATCGTAAAATTCAGATGGAAATTCAAGGGATCTAGAATAGGAAACACATCTTGAAAAAGAAGAACAAAGTTGAGGACTCATCTTTCCCAATTTCAAAACTGACTACTAAGCTACAGAAATCACGACTGTTATTGATCTAAGGATAGATGGATAGAGCAATGGAATACAATTGAGAATCCAGAGATAAACCCTTGCGTTTGTGGTCAATTGATTTTTGAAAACAGTGCCATGATAATTCAATGGGGGAAAGAATAGTTTTTTCAACAAATGGTGCTGAGATGCTGTGCTTCTATCCACATGCGGAAGACTAAAGTGGGGCGTCTGCGTCACACTATATACAAAAATTAATTCAAAATGGGTTATAGATGTAAATGTAAGAGCTAAAATTATAAAATTCTTAGAAGAAAACATGGGAGTAAATCTTTGTGATCTTTGATTAGGCAATGGTTTCTTAGATATGACTCAAAAGCACAAGCTAGAAAAGAAAAATAGATAAATTAGACTTCATCAAAATTAAAAACCTTTATGCTTCAAAGGACACCATCATGAAAGTGAAATGACAGCACGCAGATTGGGAGAAAATATTTCCAAATCATATATCTGATAAGAGACTTGTATGTAGAATATATGAAGAACTCTTACAATTCAATAATAGAATGACAAATTTAAAAATGAGCAGAGGATTTGAATAGACATTTATCCAAAGAAGATATACAGATGGACAATAAGCACATGAAGATATTCTCAACATCATTAGTCATCAGAGACTGTAAATCGAAAGCACAGTGAGATACTTGTACACGCATGTTCTTAGCAGCATTATGCATAATAGTCAAAAAGCAGAAACAACCGAATGTTCGCTAACTGATGAATAAATAAAATATGGTATATCCATACAATGGAATATTATTCAGCCATGAAAAGAAATCAAATACTGATACATGGATGAACCTTGAAAACATTATGCTAAGGGAAAGAAGCCAGATGCAAAAGCCCATATACTTTATGATTCCATTCATAATAAATGTCCAGAATAGGCGTATCTAGAGACAGAAAATACATTACTGGTTGCCAAGAGTTGAGGGTGAGGGGAGAATGGAGAGTGACGGCTGATGGCTACAGGTTTCTTCTTGAAGCGATGAAAATGATCTGAAATTAGATAGTGGTGAACTATCTACTGAAAACCATGGAATAGTATACTTTAAAATGGTGAAATTTATGATAGCATTATTATTTGTCTGTCAATAATGCTGTCGTAAAAATTAAGTTCACCTGTTTCTTTTTGCTTGTTTAACATGGCTATTAGAAAACATGTATATGAGGCTCACGTTATATTTCTATTGGACAGTGTTGTTATAAAGACCTTACAAAGAAGACATGGAGATTTTTAATCACCACTCCCCTGTACCCATCTTAGGAATTGCATAACCCCCATTGTAACATAAATAGCAATAAAACCTTCTGTTGGGGCAAATAGTGCCTGGCATTTGTTTCAGAATCTGTAAAGTGTTTCATACATATTATGTCTTTTGATCCTCACACCCTCTTAGGAGGAAGGCAGGAAAAGGTTATTATTCCCATTTTACAGGTGGAGACACTGAGGTTTCAGGAATGGGAAGGGGCTCATCTAGGGCTACAGACCCAGGCAATGGACCCCTGGACCTCGGGCGTTTGCCTCAGGTCTCCGGGTCCTTTCTACCATCAGCCCTCCATCTGCCCTCAGCCTCTACTCCTATCCAGATTTGTCTTGCACAAACAGCAGGCATTGTTTTAAGCTCCCTGAGAGCCTCAGAGCTGATCTGAAAGACAAGAGGAGAAGCGTGTCAAGACCACCATCTCCATCCAGCGGGTCACGGATGTCACCACAAAATGGCAGGTTGACATTTAGCGGCTTTGACCCACTTGGCCAGACTGTTGAAGATTTGGTCCCACCTCTGAGATTAGGATGCACTTGGTCAGGCTTGGAGCCCAGGCAGTGGGACTTCTGAGCGCTCTCTGATGATTCTAATGTGCAGCTGGGACTTAGAACCCCCCAAGTCAGCAGTCTCAAACAGGCAGCCTGTGAGCCAGCTCGGCATCACAGAGGTGTTTGATTCCCACGCTTGATGAATGTGTGTTTAAATGGGATTTTGTTGCCAACATTTAAAAGTGTGGAATTTTCACATAAAAACCTGGATTTCTGGCTTCTCTTGAGGGCTGAGGAACTCTGGCAGCTGACCCTGCAGTCCTGCGTGGTGGCCAGTGGCTGGAGCTGAGCAGTGGCTGCCCCTTTGCAAAGGGCAGGAGACCTCCAGTTGCCTTGCAGTCCACGCTGCTCCTTGTCTCATACTGGACCACTTCATTTGTTTTCAGTATCTATCCCTGTGGGGCTGCCCTGAGCTGTTCATTCCCCTGGAGGCTGGGAAACTGAGGCCTGTTGACAAGTAAGTGTGGGAGCTGCGGACCTTCTCAGCTATTGATTGAGCTAAGCAGACTTCTCTTTCTTTCCCAGCCGGAGAACATCCTGTGTGTCAGTCAGACGGGACACCAAATTAAGATAATTGACTTCGGGCTGGCCAGAAGGTAAGGAGGGGGTATTGTGGTGCTTTGACAGAGCTCCTGGGAGACTTTGTGGCTCTCTTGGGCATGGTTACCCACAGGTCAGCCAATTTTGACAATTTTTGACACAGAGAGCTCTCTCACTGAAAGGCTGGTGGCCTTTGATAGGCCTGTTACTACTGCAGGGGGTGACTTTATGCTCTGTGGGGTCCACTTCTCCTGGAAAGGCTGTGGAATTAATAGTCCTTCAAACCACCTGTGTGAGCAGAGAGGCGAGCCATGCTTAAAGGGCGGCCACTGCACAGGGGTGCTGGGCAGCTCAGTTCCATTCATTCGAAGCCTCCTGGGGCAGGATCTGCGGGGCTGTGTGATGTATCCATCACCATCCCTGCCCACTAGGAAATACTGGGTTAAAGAGGAAGGTGAATATGTGACAGTGTAGGGTGGTGCCGTGGGCACGTGGTTCTGGGCCACTCAGGACTGGGTTAGATCTTTGTAAAGTGGGCTTTCAAGGGAGTACCTGCTGACACAGGGCAGTTATGAAGTTAATGAGATAATACATCCTATGAGGGGGTTAGGTTCTCAAGTTTCAGTGTATAAAGTGAGCATTGTATATGATTTTTAAAACGTCTTGAAGTCCCTTAAAATGCCTGCGGCCTAGTGGAATATAGTTTTATTATTCCATCTGTCCAGTCTCATGTGTGACAGCCGCCGTGCCTTTGTGGGGCCCTTGCCCATGGCACGCACATTCAGTGCTGTGGGTTCTTAGCAGTGGCAGCAGCAGAGCCTTGGTGCTGGGGAGGGTGTCCCCTAGACCTTTGGGCGTCCACAATCTATAAATATGGCGGTAGTTGTGTGCCCATCCTCCAGGCTTCCTCCTGAATTCTTTTTCCACCAAGAATGACATTTCTCTGGGAATCACCTATTTTCAAGGTAGGTCTTCACATCACAACTGAATTTTCACTCTCAAAATGTTCTCTCGCCCCAATGGTCATTTTATTTTTGTCAGTTTATGAGCCTTACAGCATCCTCCACTCCATCCACACAGGGAAGAAAGCAGAGCCTCGTCCCCAGGGAGGCAGCGCTGCTCGCCTGAGCTCAGCCTCTGGGATCTGGCACCTGCCTCCCACAGGTGGTCTTCAGAACCACAGTGGTGGTCTTCCTAGGTAGCCCCGTGCTGGTTGAAGTGGTAAATGTTACCTTTTTGCAGGGGCTAAAGGTGTATTTTCAGTTCCCTGCTTGAGGGATGTCATGAGAGTAACAGCAGAGGGTTCAGATCAACCCTTTGTGCCTTCAGTGGACTGGATTTCATGAACAACACCAAAACACCACCCCAAATGCTTAAAAGTCCACATTCAGTCTATAATGTAAAAAAGTTGCTTAATATTTTCCCAAGTAAAGTTTTATAAAATTGGGATGCATCTTGATGCTTGCATGTCTTAGACACTAGAGCAGTGTTTCTCAACCTGGTTTTCAACATCACTGCCTGCCCCAAAGTGCCTTTTCAGATGTTTCTTTCCTAATTGCCAGGCCCCTTCCCCAAGAAATTTAACGCCACAGATGTCCTTTGTGTCTGTTTATGTACTGTGGCCCTTTGGAGAGCCACAAACCATTGTCATAGCTAAGATTACCCCTTCCCAAGAAGCAGTATTCACCCCTGTGGGGCAATGGGGCAATATTGTCTTCCGGAGAATACAGTGTCTGTAGTACCCTCCCAAACGCCAGAGGACCAATTGCCAAATGAGTATAGTAGTCCCCCCTTATCCATGGGGGACATGTTCCAAGACCCCGGGTGGATGCCTGAAAGCGCGGATGGTACCGAACCCTGTATATACTACGTTTTTTCCTATACATACATACCTATGATAAAGTTTAATTCATGAATAGGCACAGTAAGAGATTAACAAAAATAATAAAATAGAACAATTGTAACAATGCACTGTAACAAAGTTACCGTAGATCTCAGCAGCCTCAGCTTACAATATTTTTCTTCCCTTATTAAGTCGAGAACTTTAACCTTTTCACTTACAAGAAGCACTTTACGTCTTCTTTTTGGCATCCGAATAGCCAGCATCACCACTCAGGCACTCTGGGGCCATTACTGAGCAAATTAAGACTTACTTGAACACAAGCAGTGCAGATCCGGCAATGGTTGATCTGATAACCGAGAGGCTCCTAAGTGGCAGGCGGGTGGTGCCTACAGCGTGGACATGCTGCGCAAAGGGGTCACTCAGTCCTGGGCGGGACAGAGCAGGACTGTGTGGGATTCATCATGCTGCTCCAAACGACACAGAATTTGAAACTTACGAATTGTTTATTTCTGGAATTTTCCATTTAATATTTTTGGACCGCTGTTGACCGTGGGTAACTGAAGTCGCATACTGTGAAACTGCGGATAAGGGGGACTACTGTACTGAGGGAGCAAAATGTAACCACCTGAGGCTCCTGGAGTCTGGGAAGGTGTCTTTGAGCAGTCAGAAGGGATGGATAGACAGGGTTGTGTCACTTGCAGCCAGTAGTATGCTGGTAAATATTTAACAACCAGCTGTCGTAGGGGGGTGGGTTGAGAGGAGGTTGGGTGGATTTGTAACTTTTGCTAATTTTGGCCAAGTTCAAGCTACCAACATGATTTCACTGAACGCAGAGTTGGGAGGAGATGTGCACAATTGACTCTCGTGCACCCATGAGAACCGGCTCTAGCACAACTCTGCCTGGAGGGGAGGCAGGAGAGAGAGTGGGAGTTATGGGGCCGAGAATAGGATGTGCACTGCACATGAGCAGGCTCGTCCAGGGGAATGCAGGAGCTGTGGGTGGGATTGGGGGAGGAAGATACAGTAGAAAATCAGGGCACTAATACGGAGTTCAGAAGTTGGAACATTGTCCTATAGGCCAGTGAGTCCCACCAGGTGGGAAGGTGAAAAGGGCTGTAGGCCAATTTACAAAAAATCAGTTAGTCAAAATCTATTCAAAAACGGTCAGGGAATCCATCCAAAACTGCCAGACATATTTGTTAACCTAGTCAAGGGCACTGATGACAGTAATTTTGCTGGTGGGACCAGAGGTGGAAGGCAAGTTCAAGAAAGTGAACCCAGGGAGCCGCACTTAGGAGAAGGGCACCACATCACACTGGTGGGCCGTGGAGAAGGCAGGTGTCTGAAACACCTGCTGCTCAGGAAGCTGCGCTTGGTGGAGCTGGGCTGACAGATTCACAGGTGCCGGCTGTGAGATGAAAGGAAAACATTGAAACCATCCTCAATGGTCTGGCAAGCTGGTCATTTGGCAAAAGGATTGTTTGGCAAATTGGCTTTTGCCAAATTGGCCTGCTTCCTGGGAAGCATGTCCTTCTAAGAGGAAGGATCCGTGGGGGAAATGTGCAGGTTGAGACAGCATATTTTACACTCCAGAATAATTAAATGTTTGTAAAGAGGGAGAAAATGCCAATTTTTCCCTGTAATACAAACTATAGAAAGTGAAGTCGTATTTCTGGGTAGGGCTATTAGAAGGTGCTGAAGTTCTCGGTGGGGTGTGACCCCCAGGAGAGTAGGGGCACATACAAATCTTCAGAGGCCATGACATCTAGCAAGAGGGACCAGCATTACACTAGGCTGGGCAGTGAGAGCCATCAGTGGGTCAAAGTAGGGACACGTCAAGGGTCAAGGATGGGGCCAGGTTAGGAAGTATCTTGTGTTAGCTTAGTCTCCAGAATGTTGGGTGCAGGGTAGGCCTACTGGCTTCCAGTCCTGTGCTCAGATTGGAAGCCAAGCCCATGTCATCAGATCCTTTGGCAGGGCAGGGAGGTGCCTACCACAAACCCTATGGGGCTACAACCTCATGTGTGACCCTATGGTCACAGAGAGCCTTTGCTAGGAATCTGGAGAGGTCTTTGTGGATATTTTGACACAGCTTTGGGATTGGTATATTGTTAGCTATTACCACAAGACCGCTGTATAACAAACCACCCCAAAATGCAGTGGCTTAAAACAACAGTTATTTATTCTCATCCACACATTTGTGAGTCAGCTAGGGAGAGCAGGGTGCTGGACCCAACTCATGCTAACTTACGATAAGGAATCTTGTAAGCCAGTTGTTAAACATGGCCATTAGTAAAAGTTAAGCTGTTGGGGCTGGCCCAGTGGTGTGGTGGTGAACTTTGCATGCTCTGCTTCAGTGGCCCATGGTTCACAGGTTTGGATCCTGGGTGCAGACCTACACACTGCTAGTGGGGCCATGCTGTGGCAGCATCTCACATACAAAATAGAGGAAGACTGGCACAGATGTTAGCTCAGGGACATTCTTCCTCAAGCAAAAAGAGGAAGACTGGAAACAGATGTCGCTCAGGGCCAATCTTCCTCACCCAAAATAAAATAAAATAAAATAAAAATTTTTAAAAAATTAAGCCATATAAACTTACAATTAAAGAAATTATATTAAAAACAAAGATATTACATCTTTAAAACTTATCACTTCCTAATAATTTTTCTACATTTCACTATTGTTTATGCTCATGAGGTTATTTATATCTATTGTATCTGTATGGTGGAGATACTATAGAATGGTGTGCTATGGCGAATCTCTACTCTGCATTTGGTGACATCATGTGATACTTTGAAATCAACTGTGATGGTACAGTGAAATAAGTATTTACACCACAGAAACTGGCAAATGCTACAAATCAGCACTTTTAAAAAAAATCAGATAACTGGTTGTTAAACATTTGCCCCCATACCACTGGTTGGGAGTCACTGATCTTGGCTGAATTGAGCTGTGCTTGGATCCAAGACGCAGGTCAGTGAGGACAGGTCTGCTCCACGTGTCTCCCAGTCTCTTCTCAGGGTGTTGGCAGAGGAGCAAGAGGGCAAGCTCCTATGGCCTAGTTTGGACTTGGCCTACTGTCACTTGCACCCACATTCCATTGGCCAAAGCAACTCACATGGCCAAGCCCAGCATCAGTGGATTGGGGCAATATATGTCACCTCTAGTGGGAGAAACTACAGTCACATGATACAGGATGTAGGTATGAGGCGGGTGAAGCCGTGGAAACATAATGCATCCTGGGAGTGTGGCTTCCAGGGACTGAGAGCCTGGGTTTTCTCTCCTAAGGGGAAAGGCTGTTCCTCTCAGTTTGGGTCCTTGGCCCTGAGTCTCGGGTCAGTTGCCAGTTTAGGGGAGTGGCGGGCTGCCACAGGAGGGCTCGCCCTCTCTTCCCCTCCCTGATGTCCCTCCACAACACGGCCGTTGAGGTGATCCTTCTTGCTCTGTCACTGGCTGGGTGTTGGCTGTGTTCCCCCAAGTCTGCACCTGCCTGGCTCTCAGCGAATTTGGAAGAGACGAGAATGCATTTTGAAAACTTACTTCCCTGGTTAAGGGAATCAGGGCACATTGGCAGAATATTCATTTTATTCTTCTCTATTTCTCAATTGTCTCATCTGTAAAATGGGGACAATAATCTTTACTACTTCATAGGGCTGTTGTGAGGATGAAAAGTTTACATATATAAAACTTTCAGCACGGTTCCCGGCAAATAGGAAGTGCCCATTAAATTTTTTTTTATTAACACTTTTGGTTTTTAAAAGCAGTTTTAGGTTCACAGAAAAATTGAGGGGGAAAGAACAGAGATTTCCCATATACCCTCTGCCCCCACACATGTAAAGCCTCCCCCATTGTCACCGCTGATGAACCTCCATTGACATCATAACCACCCCAAGTCCATGTTTGCATTGAGGTTCGCTCTTGGTGTTGGACATTCTGTGGGTTTGGACAAATGTGTAATGACATGTATTCACCATTCCAGCATCAGACAGAATATTTTCACTGCCCTAAAAATCCTCTGTGCTTTGCCTATCCATCTCTCCCTCCTCCCTAACCTCTGGCAACCATGGATATGTTTACTGTCTCTATGGTTTTGCCTTTTCCAGAGTGTCATGTATTTGGAATCCTACAGTTTGAAGCCTTTTCAGACTGGCTTTTTTCGCTCAGTCATGTGCATTTAAGGTTCTCCCATGTCTTCAGGCTGGATAGCTCATTTCTTTTCAGCACCCAATACTATTCCATTGTCTGGATGGACCACAGTTTGTTTATTTACTCACCTCATCAAAGGACGTCTTGGTTGCTGACCATTAAATTTTAACTAGAGACCTTCTTCTCCTTCAAGAGCGACTCTAAAAACCACCTTTCATCAACCCCTTTCCCATTCAGCCATCAACCCTCTTCCCAGCCTTCCTGAACCTTCATGTCCAGAACCCTTTTTCTAATTCTTTTTCTCTTTGTAATTGTGTAAAATACACATAACATAAAATTTACCATCTTGACAATTTTTAAGATTAGTTCAGTAGTGTTTAAGTATGTTCACATTGTTGTGCAACCAATCTCGACAACTCTTTTCATCTTGCAAAACTGAAACTCTATACCCCTTAAACAATAACTCCTCATTTGCCTTCTGCCTCCAGCCCTAGCACCATCATTTTCCTTTCTGTCTCTGAATCTGACTACTCTAGGTACCTCATCAAAGTGGAATCATACAGTATTATCTTTTTTTAAATTGCAGTAACATTGGCTTATATTGTATAAATTTCAGGTGTACATCATTCTATTTCGATTTCTGTGTAGGTTACATAATGTTCACCACCCATAGACTAATTAAAATCCAAAAATACGGAACGCTTCACGAATTTGTGTGTCATCGTTGCGCAGGGGCTGTGCTAATCTTCTCTGTATCTTTCCAATTGTTTTTTTTTAGGATTGGCCCCTGAGCTAAGATCTATTGCCAATCATTTTTTCCCCCTTCTTCTTCTCCCCAAAGCCGCCCAGTACGTAGTTGTATATTTTAGTTGTAGGTCCTTCTAGTTGTGGCATGTGGGATGCCACTTCAGCATGGCTTGATGAGCAGTGCCATGCCCGCACCCAGGATCCAAACTGGCAAAACCCTGGGCCGCTGAAGCAGAGCACGCGAACTTAACCTCTCGGCCAGGGGCCGGCCCTGTGTATTGTTCTAATTTTAATATATGTGCTGCTGAAGTGAGCCAGTATTTGTCTTTTTGTGACTGGTTTATTTCATGTAGCCTAATGTCCTTGAGGTTCATCCATGTTGCAGCATGTGTCAGAATTTCCTTCCTTTTTAAGGCTGAAAATATTCCATTGTATATCTATATCACATTTTGCTTATCCATTCACTTGCCATTGACTCTTGGGTGGCTTCCACCTTTGGCTTTTGTGAACAATGCTGCTATGAAGACGGGTGTACAAACATCTCTTCAAGGCTCTGTGCCCACTTCTTTTGGACATGTGCCCAGAAGTGGACTGTTGGATCATACAGTGTAAGGAGCTGCTGTACTGTTTTCCACAGCAACTGCACCATTTTACATTCCCAGTAAGGGTTCCAAGTTCCACCTCCTAGCTAACGCTTGCTACTTTCTGTTTTGTTCTTGCTTTTTTATAGTAGCTGTCCTGATGGTATGAAGTGATATCTCATTGTGGTTTTGATTTGCATTCCCTGATGATTAATGATGTTGAGCATTTTTCTTCTTTTTGGAATTCTTACTGTCATCCCTCCAATCACATTGCACACACCAGCAGAGCAGTCCTCCACGCACAGCTTCTACCTGATTTGTTTGTGCTCATTCATGTGGCTACATGTTGAATAAGGTACAGTCATGTGCCGCATAATGACGTTTCCGTCAATGACACACTGTGTATATGATGGTGGTCCCATAAGATTAGTACCAAAAAGCCTACGCATGTAGTAGGCTATCCCATCTAGGTTTGTATAAGTACGCTATATGATGTTCACACCATGAGAAATCACCTAACGATGCATTTCTCAGAACATATCCCTGTTGTTAAGTGAGGCATAAGTGTATATTGATCTTCTCTCCTTTTCAGATTGTGAATGCCTAGAGGAGGAAGAGGACTGTGTTTTTCTGATTCTCCCCAATGACTTAGGAAAGTCTGAATTTGGGGCCTGTGGGTGTGATGATTCCCCAGTAAACCACATGTGTGGTGGGTTGTGAGGTCCAGACAACATGGCTGACAGGAAGGGTTGGGGAATGTCTAGCTCCCACCAGGAGTTAGTCCCAGGATCCACATCTTATCCCAGGGTTCACTCCCATGGTCCTCTGCACCCTCCCTCTCCAGGTACAAGCCTCGGGAGAAGCTAAAGGTGAACTTCGGTACTCCTGAGTTCCTGGCCCCGGAAGTCGTCAATTATGAGTTTGTCTCATTCCCTACGGACATGTGGAGTATGGGGGTCATCACCTACATGCTGTGAGTGCCCAGGGTCCTGGCTCCCAGTGGGGACGGGGGCCATCTGTCTTAGTTTCAGTATCCTTAGAAGCAGCAAAAATTTGAGTGTGAGCAGTTTACCGGGAAGGTGTTCCTAGGAAACACCAACAGAGGAGTGGGGAAGTGAGACGGGGAAGGCAGGCAGCCAGTGAAACATGTGTTATAGAGCCAGAACCACTGTGGGCAACTGGAGTTTTAAGCCTGCGCGGGAACTCTGGGTTCCATCATGGAACCCTCCCCACCCCCCTCAGTTATTCCATCTGAGAGGCGAGGAAGTTGGAGTATCTACACACCAACTCTTATCAATTACTGCTTGTGGGCTGATCCCGGGGCATTAATTCCCTGGAACTTCTGGGTGGATTAAGCAGCTTCTACTGGAGAGAAAGGCCTCTGGCAAAGAAATGCAAGTGCTGCGGTACAAGTGGGGCTGGAGTGCACTGAAAGGGCAAGGAGAGGGGATGGCAGGCAGGACACTGTCTGTGGCACCATCTTACCTTGTCCCTCCTGCCCTGTGCTCCCTGTTTTCTGTGGGCTGAGGAAGCAGAGTTAGGATGGACTGAGAGGGGATCTGTGCAGTCTAAATATCCTCCTCCCTCTCCAGCTGTGGATTTCCCTTGGCTATTTCCTCAGAAGCCCAACAAAGTCGTGCTTTGCTTCCGGTCTGACCATTATGGTGTAACTGCTACCCGGTCTCCCTGCACTTATATGGTTGTGCTGCACCAGGTGGGGAAACTTGAGGCCCAAGGCCAGTCGTGTCTTTCCACCCTTACTCTAGAGGAACCTAATAGAGCCAGTTTTCCTTTGGCCCCTGAGGCCTGGGTAGTATCTAAACCAGCCTGGCTATCTCAGGGACATGCTATTTGTAAATTAAGTCAATAGGCACCTGAAAAACAGACATATTGGATTGGGCTCCAACTTACTCTTTACTTCAGAGTAAGGGGAAAAGAGGTGAGCATGATGGAGGATTTATTCAAACACTGTTCCTGCCTTCAATTTTTCAATCCTTCCACTTCCTTCCCTAGCTGAAGGCACTGGACTATCTCCTGTGGAGTAATGGGTTCTGGTTAGTTCTTGATGCACGTTGGCAGATGTGGCTTCCGCACACTGACAGTCCTTTCTCTCTTCTGTAGACTCAGTGGTTTGTCCCCATTTCTGGGGGAAACAGATGCAGAGACCATGAATTTCATTGTGAACTGCAACTGGGATTTCGATGCTGACAGCTTTGAAGGGCTTTCGGAGGAGGCCAAGGACTTTGTCTCCCGGTTGCTGGTCAAAGAGAAGAGGTACCTTTTCTTGCTTGTCACCCATGATCCATTCTGATGGTGACCACTGACCTGGGTGCCATGAAGATCAGGCTGGTGCTGGGCTCAGCTGCTGAAGCTAACAGTCCTTCCTTCCTGTGGACCAGTTCTGTCCAGGATTTCTTAGTCTGCTGCTTCTTTGGAGTAAAAAAGATAACAGGGAAGAGGACAAGGGAAATCAATTAAAAAACAAACAACTAGGAGCATAACCTAGATAGAGTTTTAGAAAGGATCATATTAACAAATTAGTCCTATTTCCAAGTTATCACTTTTAATAGGCTAATGCTGAGAAAAAGTTGAGATATGCAATTATTTCCCAGAATAAAAGCCAGAAAACTTGACTTATTGGTGATGAAGGCCACTTTGTTTTCAGGAGCTATATCAAGGTCCTGGGCTGGGCCATTGAGTTTTTTGGAACTGAGACATATGGGAGTAACTGCAGGCGGCCCAGGCAAGGCCCACCAGTCTGGGCTCTGAGACAGCTTGTAGTCCCCTGGCCTTTACTGTGTTTTGTTTCTTCCGATTGTGAAAAGTGATGTGAGAGAAAATATATTTCTATTTCAGATGAATAAGTTGACATTATTCTCTGGAAGGAGAGATGGGCTTCTTTTGAGGCTCATGTTCTTTTGCTTCAGAGCAATTCCAGGCGCAGCTGGCCTTCCTACTGCCCTCCTTGATGCCCCAGCTCTCTCTGGGAGGTGGTGATTAATCCCTGGGATACATTCCCTCTGTAGACGGCAGGGAACATGTTGCTGACGACTTTCTTGCACTTTTAAGGAGAATTTTAGGCAGGACGGGGTGCCCTTTTTAGTGAGCAGCATGAATCTGCCTCAACAGTTAATCTGTTCTACTGACTCAGGCTTCCTAGCTAATTGAACAAATTTTTAGACAACCAGAAAAGGCAACCCCAACTAAAAGTCTCAATGCTGTTTGATTTCGCAGCTGCAGAATGAGTGCCACACAGTGCCTGAAACATGAATGGTTGAATAATTTGCCCGCCAAAGCTTCAGAATCCAAAGTTCGTCTCAAATCCCAACTATTGCTGCAAAAATACATGGCTCAGAGGAAATGGAAGGTATCTTTTTCTTTTAGGAAAGGCAGCATTTGTCTCTTAATATGTCCTTTAAAAGAATTGTAGCTACGTTTTTACTTACATTTTGATTCTAAATAGAGAGATTATTTAGGGGAAAAAAACCACCTCTCTTATGTCAAAACCTGTTAGCTTGATTAAAAAGTGCCACAGACCAAAAATGACTGGCATGAAAGTGGGATTTAGTTCATACTTATGTGGACACTTGAAGTGACAGAACAAAGTTTGAGTGTATGTTCCCAACGACGGCAGAGAAGCACTCTGAACCAACTGTTTGTGGCCTGAGGTCTGACTCCTCCACACTCAGAAATAGGAGCTGGGAGAGCCCTATGAGACTTTAAAAGCTTTATAATTTTGTTTACAATGGAACTCTTGGGTACCATGGACATAAAATCTGTCTTCAAAACAATTGTCCTGGGGCTGGCCCAGTGGCATAGTGGTTAAGTTCGAGGCTCTGCTTCGGCGGCCCAGGGTTGGCTGGTTCAGATCCTGGGCCGGACCTAGCACAGCACATCAAGCCATGCTGAGGCAGTGTCCCACATCGCAGAACTAGAAGGACTTACAACTGTGTACTGGGGCTTTGGAGAAAACAAACAAAACAAAAAGACCTGCTCTTTAAAAAAATAAAGCAATTGTCTTCCAGGGAAGTGGTTTTCCAACATTTGATATTGACTCAAATCCTCAGTGAAACACAAAAACAAAACACTTCACCTAGAGAGCCAGTGCACAGGTACACATGTGCATGTACACACATATATGAAACACAAATATCACGTTTGGTTCAGAGAGTGTGATGCACTCTATTATTTTCTAGTCTGTGATCCTTGGTTTCACGCAAAAAAATGCTGGTCATAACCCAGCAATTTGATTTCCTGTCCTGCTGGTGGGTTGTGAAGCACAATTGGAAGAACACTGTTCCAGGTGCTTTGTTTCTTATGTGAAACGGCAGGTGACAGTTCTCATTTCATACTTGCTCCAAACATGCCCCTGAAAGTCCTCTAACTGTTCCACCCCGATTTTGCTAGAATCTTGTTCTCCCCTTTAGGTTATCAGTTTTAAACAAACCCAAGTGGCTAAACTTGCTTAAGTCCTTTTATTGTTTCTTCTTAAAACAATTGGTCTAAAAATATGCTTTTTTCCTCTTTTTCTCTCCTTACCTCAAGAAACACTTCTATGTGGTGACTGCTGCCAACAGATTAAGGAAATTTCCAACTTGTCCCTAATCCTCAACGTTGCTGCCCCCACGGGCCCAGCAATTATTGAGACCGGTGGTGAAGTGATGACTCAAGATTTTAAATCATCTGGCCTTTTACTGATGTTGATTCCACTTATTTTGTAAAAAAAGGTTATGGCTGTTGCCTTCCAGAATTGTGGGTGAAAAGTGGCTGTAAGGAAAGTGACCTAAGAGCTTTTTTCTGCCTTATAAGATCACTAAGTTGAAGTGCTGTGTTGACTTTTCAAGTATCCCTACTTTTGGCGGTAAGTGTAGGCACGCTTTAGGTAGGTAGAAAAGCTTTTACTTTGCATCTGTTAAGTTTAAATTCTAGACACACTTGGATTAAAGAGCTCAATAGACTATTACATAGGGGCACGTTATTCAGAATTATCTCTTCCAGTACAAAGAATTCCTAGAATTTTGATTTGCTCAAGTGTGAGCTGACGTTTTATTGTGCTACTCCACTGTTGTGTAAAGCAACGTGGATTTAGGGCAGTGATCCTCAAACTTGTTTTTACTTGTGCTCCTTTTTGAGGATCAAAATGTGCATCCTTTAATAGTGTTTGAAATTTCAAAGTATACCAAGTGTCATGGCTAAATCACAACAATGATCATTTCGAATGTGCTGTTAAAATCTATACACACCTCCACCCTTTCCTAATTCTGCCCTGTCCTGATATTGGCAGTCTCTCTCCTGATCCCCTTCCTCAGTTATGAATCTACGGTCTAGGAAGTCTGGAAACTGATATGCAATATGTGAAAGAGAGATAAGAATGTAATGATATTCAGCTTTCTGGGAGAAACAGAATGAAACATCATGAGACAATAAAGGAAAACTGCTCTCCAACTTCTTCATTAAGGATAACCACTTTCAATGTTGTCATTTAACTAACATAAAATGATTAACACAGAGTGCTTTATTATGAGAAAGTAAGCAATTCTTTTAACTTCCTCCCTTCTAACCTGATTTTTGTGCTATTCTCACAACCTTCTCAGGTCAGCAGTTTTAGTTGGAGTACTTACTTTTAACTAGCCATGCAACAGTTGCACAGCTTTTCAGGATTTTTGTCCAAATATAGACCTTTTTTTGGGCAGAGGACATGGGTGTGGGGAGGGAGGCAGAAGGTGGAGAGGCTAATCCCGCTGCTGCAGTTCTCATGTGGTCACTTTCCTCTGGAGAACAAACCCTTGTCAGGAGCTAAGATTTTCAGGACCAGCACGGCCAGGCCTGCTCCAAACTGGCCAGTGAGTCAATGAACGTCAGAAGAGATGGCTGCTGGGACTGTCCCTGTCATGAGAGAGGAACAGTGATTTATAAAATGCTTCATTTTAAAGCATCAGTTAATCCTCTTAAAAAGTTCTGAGGGCAGCCTCCAGAAGAAGGTAGAGAAATATAGTTCTACCTAGTAGGGCGATTCCTACTCTCCCTGAGCCTTCAGATTCTTGGGAATGCTATGAATCTTCTCTCCAGAAAAATGTATGGTTAGTTATCCCAATCTAGAGCAGCACTGTCTGACAAATATAATATGAGCCATATACATAATTTAAAGATTTCCAATAGCTCCTCTAAAAAAACCCTGGTTAAATTAATTTTAATGATTTAACACAATAAATAAAAAACATTATTTCAATATATAATCAACATAAAAATTATTGATAAATTCTTTTTTTCATACTAAGTCTCCAAAATCTCGTGTGTATTTTAGTTAAAATACATTTCAATTCAGATGCTAGGTTTTCATGAGACATACTTAATTTATACTTAGATTTCATATAATTTACTGTAGAAAGATATACTCACATACTCAAGTTCAAAACATCTTAAGTGTTTTCTAATTGAATTGTGTCCATTTTTACATTTAATTAAAATTAAGTAAAATTAGAAGTTCGCCCTGCGACTGCATTAGCCACATTTTAAGTGCTCAATGGTCACATGTGGTTAGTGGCTTCCCCTGGACGGGGCAGATACAGGGAGAATCTTTTTATCAAATTTTCTTCTTTCCCTATATGCTGTTATTCTTTACCTAGAGAAACAACTTCTTTCCAAAGCCCCCTTGAGGGGTTTGTTTGGGTCAGACCCACACAATTGACTGGTAATGTGGATTTCAGCCTCCTTTATCTGAAATTTCAAGGGAGCTTTTATGAAGCTTCAACTTTCTGGATATTTTTAGTTCTCTACTTTGCTGGTGTATACTTAGCTCAAAAAATTTTTAGATTGCAACTGTGCCGGTATCAACTATTTCTAAAGGGACTTTTCCATTTGTATGAACAGTCATTGGAAATTGTGGGGCAGAGAAACTCTAAAACGTAGTCAGGACCCACTTTTTTCACCTATCAGATTGATGAGGGTATGGGGAAAATAGAATTCTTCCACTTTTGACAGATAGGTATCCCAATAAAAGTCATGCCCACACTATCACCCAGCAATTCCATTTCTAGAAATTCATTCCTCAGCAATAATGGAACAAGTGGACAGAGATTCATGCAAAATGATGTTCACTGTAGCACTGTTGCTAACGGCCCAATGAAACCAACTTACATATATGCCTATCAGTATGGGTTTAGTCCAATAACTTTTGCCACATCCATTTAGGGTAATAACTTGCAGCTGTTAGAGATAGACCTAGATGTGCCGACAACCATCTTTTCATTACAAAAAATTATAAACCATATACATGGCATTGTCCCGTTTGTGGAGAGATACATGCTTATATGTGCATTGAAATGTTCTAGGGTATACAAGAAGCTTAACATTGGGGTGTGGAAAGTGGGTGATGGGGAGGGGGAATTCCGCTTTTCACTTTATAAACTTTCTGAATCATTTGAATTTTTTTTTACATGAGCATGTATTGCTTTTATAATTAAAAATTAGCAACCCAATATCAAGTATGGACTTTGTTTTGACCCTGATTGGAGCACACAAACAATAAAAAGATGTTTTAGAGACATCCCACGGATATATCATTCTAAATTGCATACTTGATGATAGAAAGAATTTCTATTAATTTTGTGAGGTATGATAATGGCAATGTGGTTATAATGTAGGTTAAATGACTTCAGGAGAAAAGGAGATATAGTTAAGCAAGTGTGGCAAAATCTTGTTAACTGTTGGGTCTAGGTGATCCATGTGGGCTTTCATCATACTGTCCTCTTTACTGTTGTATATATTTGAAAACTTTCATGATAAAGAAGTTTTTTAAATCAGTTAAATAAACCATGAGCTTAAAGAACTGAGCTTCCAAAAAGTCTTTAGAACAGTTCTGAAACAGCAGACTCACTAAGTAGTAAGCTCCCATCCCTCGGAGTGTGAATGTGATGGAAAATTGTTATAGCAAGAATTCCTGCCCTAGGAGGGCATTTGGATAAGGTTGCTTTAAGGCAATCCCCCACTCCCCAACTAATTTAAGAAATAAACAAGTACCTACTACGTTCCAGATCCTCAAAATAATTACCATGACCTGCTTTAAAGGTATAAAGGGAAAAGAAAGTCACAAATAGTACTTATAATTTATTCTCATGGACTCAGCAGTGAAAAGACAAATTAATAAATGGGAGAAAATATTTGCAAATCATATATGTGATAAGAGGTTAATACCTAGACTATATAACTCCTACAACTCAACAACAAAACAGTCTGATTCAAAAATGGACAAAAGACTTGAATAAACATTTTCCATAGAAGATATACAAATGGCCAACAGCATTTGAAAAAGTGCTTACTATTCACTAGGGAAATGCAAATCAAAACCACAATGAGATACCACCTCACACCCATGAGGATGACTACTATCAAAAAATCAGAAAATAGGGGGCTGGCCTGGTGGTGCAGCAGTTAAGTGTGCATGTTCCACTTCGGCGGCCCAGGGTTCGCCGGTTCAGATCCTGGTTTGGACATGGCACCGCTTGGCAAGCCATGCTGTGGTAGGCGTCCCACGTATAAAGTAGAGGAAGACGGGCACGGATGTTAGCTCAGGGCCAGCCTTCCTTAGCAAAAAGAGGAGGATTGACAGTGGTTAGCTCAGGGCTAATCTTCCTCCAAAAAACAAAATCAGAAAATAACAAAAGTGTCCAAAAGATAAATGTTGGCGAGGATGTGCAGAAATTGTGGAGAAAACGCTTGTGTACTGTTGGTGGGAATGTTATATGGTGGAGCTGCTATGGAAAATAGTATGGTGGTTCCTAAAAAATTTAAAAATAGAATTAGCATATGATCTAGCAAATCCCACTTCTGGGCATATATCCACAAGAACTGAAAGCAGAGTCTCAAAGAAATATTTGTACATCCATGTTCACAGCAGCATTATTCACAATAGCTAAAAGGTGGAAGCAATTCAGGTGTCCACTGACAGATGAATGGATAAACATAATGTGTTATATTTGTACATGGAATATTATTTAGCCTTAAAAAGGAAGGAAATTCTGACACATGTTACAACACGAATGAAGCTTAAGGACATTATGCTAAGTGAAATAAACCAGTCACAAAAAGACTGATTCCACTTACATGAGGTTACCTACAGTAGTCAAATTCATAGAGACAGAAACTAGAATAGATGTTACCAGGGTCTGGAAGACGGGGAAATGGGAGCTTAATGAGTTTAATGGGTACAGTCAGCTACATGAGATGAAGAGTTGCTGAGATTGGTTGCATAACAATGTGAATGTACTTAACACTACTGACTGTACACTTAAAATAGTTAAGATGGTAAATTTCATGTATATTTTACAATTAAAGAAAAAGCGAATGTGCTTAATTTTACCTGGTGATGAGTAGATGGCTTTTGACCCAAAGCTAAAAATTTAAATCTTGGCACCAAATAAAAACAAATTATACACCTTCTTAAAATAAATGAGGAAAAGACTCACTTATCCATTTTAGATCAAAGTACTAACAAGAACTCCTGTTTAGTGAATGCCTTCTAAGTGCCATGCACTTCATAAATATTACCTTTAATCCTCACAAGGTAGATAAATATCTCCATTTTATAAATGCGGAAACTGAGGCTCTTTAAGGTTTTGAAATTTCCTTAGGGTATAAGTGGCAGAGTCAGAATTTAAGGGCCAGTGTATGTGTGTGGTTCCAAAGCTCAGAGTCATTCCCCTCTACCACAGGGCTGGCCAGACATTCTCCTGTGTTGGGAACAATTTGATTGTGGCATTTCTTCAGCCTTAGCCTACTAAGCATCTAGACATAAAACGGGCAGAGGAAAAAGAAATCACTCCTTTAGGGGGCTGGCCCCGTGGCCAAGTGGTTAAGTTTGCGCGCTCTGCTGCAGGCGGCCCAGTGTTTCGTTGGTTCGAATCCTGGGGGCAGACACGGCACTGCTCATCAAGCCACGCTGAGGCAGCGTCCCACATGCCACAACCAGAAGGACCCACAACGAAGAATATACAACTATGTACCCAGGGCGGGGGGGGGGGTTGGGGAGAAAAAGGAAAAAAATAAAATCTTTAAAAAAAGAAAAAAGAAATCACTCCTTTAGCACTCAGGTCTATGCAGCAGGTATTATGCCTTACTTATAGCAGATAAAAGGCAACAACTAGTATTAGTGATACCATTCTGAAAGGTTTTTAAAATTTGGATGTAATCACTTTATTGCATTCTTCATGGAAATATTTAATTAGATTATGTATTCTTTATTTTAGTTAAAATCATGTCTGGCACGATGCCTTAGAGCTCATAGCAACTTTTTATCTTCCATAGAAGACCCTTTCCCATAGTTTTAAAATAAGCAGTATTTAATAAGGTTATGTTTTTCAGTATGTGGATATCAAAGAAAATAAACCTTGGTCCATTTGATTTTTTAATGATGTTAATGCTAATTATACTTCATTATGTGAGACCGCTATATAGGAGTTTCTCTCTCTATTCGAATATTTACTAAATACTTATACCAGGTTCTGTGCTAAATGCTTTACATGTATTAGCTCAGATGCTGCTCCAAATTATTCTATGAGGTAGACACTGTTTTTAGTCCTGTTACAGATAAGGCATGAAGAAGTTAATTAATTTGCTCAAGGTGTCACAGGTGCTAAGTGGCTAAGCAGGGTTAAGCTCAGGAAGTCGACAAGAGTCTGTGCTCCAGGGAACAGTATGGTTCAGTGTGCAGCACTTGGGGCTTTTTTCCTGCTAGAGTAGACAGCTTTTGAAATAGCAAGGATTCCCCCAAAACTGATGACAAGGGCAACTTGAATGCATATAAAAATAACATTTATTAACTTAGACTGTACCATATATTGATTTCGTCAAACCAAGCAACTTACACAAAAACCTAAGTAAAATCCCTAAGACTCCATTCAGCCTGAATTTTATATTTTGGATAGGACAAGGGACTGTTTTTTGCTTAAAACAAAAGAGCAAAATGACTCCAATTCCATTTTGTAGGACAGTGCAGACCTGTGGGGAGCCAAGGCTACACCAAAATGACTGATCTAATGGATTTGTTGCCCACCTCAGGGGCAGCCTGCTTCCCAGAACTCAGCCCCGGGCTGGCTTCTATGCTATTAAGGCAATAGTCAGGATCCTAGTTCTAAAAGTTAAAACAGATTCCAAAACCCTCATGTCCTTGTTGAGGAGGCGGACGTACTGTGGGTTTATAGCACATGGCGGTCTGGAAGCTGAGGTCACTCTGCGGGAGCCTTTCGTGCTCTGGCAGCATTTTCCAAAATTTTCCTTTTCCACTCTTCATAATCCTGTGTCAGATCTTCATCTTTCTGAGGTTTATGTGGGATCTCTACCACCTTCTCTGTTTCTGTGAAAAAATTTTTCAAAAGTCTTTCAAAATTCTTATGTTTATAAATGAGATAATAAAAAAGGAAACTTGTTTAAAGTGTCTACTTTAATTAATTAAGGTAATAGGGAATAAGATACCGAAATGAAAAGTGGAAACAGCAGGTAACACGTCAGTTTTTTGCTCTCTCTCATACTCCAAGCATTCCAAGACATCCTGCTAACAGGGAGCGTTCATCAAGCACCTATCTTGTGCTTGACAGGCACTGAACCAAGTAGTTTAATAGTATTATGTCAGTTAACCCTCAATGCAATTCTTTGAAGTAGGTGCCAATATTAATCACATTTTAAAGATTAGGAAATTGAGGCTCACAGAAATTAAGTGACTTTCCTAAAATCACACAGCCAGTAGGCGGTAAAGCAGGATTTGAAGGTAAGCAGTTGGGCTTCAGATGTGTACTGAATTATACAATACTTCTGCTAACTTCCGTAAATGACAGCTTGGAAAACTGGTCTTATCCAATGATTAATTGTCAGGATTTATTAAGATCCTTGTCAGGCAAGCTGCTAAAGCAATACTGTATTAAACCCACGCTACACTGATCCATTGCACTGACTTCAGTGTCCGTCCAGTGTTAGCACGCCTTACCTTCTGCTGGAGGTTCAACCATCATCTTCTTTTTCTTCTGTGGTGAAGTAACTGAATCTCTAGGCGCTCCTTTAAGGAAAAAAAAATGTCATCAGGTTAATTTTCCCCTATCCTCAATTTTAGTATTTGGGCATATTTTGGATCACAAATAAAAATCAGATACCTTGACTGACCAATACTAGAATAAGGAGAAGGCACATGCTCTTGCTCTTCCCTTTGGCGTCTCTTGTCAGACTGGAGACTCACCTCTATTCCAACGTATGCATGTGGAGGGTGGCATTTAACATTAGAGCATGTTAAAAGAGAATCTATTTTCCAGGCATGGATTCATAGAATAACAGGTTTTTAAAAGTTATTAAGCAACTTTATTGAAAGATAGAAAAAATAATTTTCTAAAACTTTTCTGGTCCACATCAAATACAGAATTCAGAAAGAAGCCATTTTGCAAGTTTGGAAATATCAGACTTTTACCAGCAGGTTTACATTTTCAAATATACATTCTTGAAATAAGAATGAATACTCACTGTCCATCAGCTGCCCAATCTTGTCTAATTGTTTACAAAGTCGATCAAATATGGCTTTTTTTACACCAGATGTGGCTACCATTTTATTTTTATCCACCTTTAGCTTTAGAAGCCTACAAAATAATTTGATAAATTACGGTTTGTAAGACCAGTAGTTATCTTCCCTGGTCAACCAGATTGTCCACTTCCTTCCCACCATGCTTTATGAAGAACCCAACTGTCTAGTTTTCCCTTTATTTCAAACATATGCCATTAGCTACAACCATGAAAATCAGCCTTTTAAAGCTATTTATTTAGTTGTTTATTAGATTGAGAGAGTCAAAAATGCACATAGGATCTGTTATGTAACAAATGATGCACATAAAAGACATTTGCTACGGTGCTTCATGCCTTATACAACTTTTTCTTAGTAAATCTCAGATGTTACTAATTTGTTGAATGACAATCATAGCACTTTTAATTGTTCAATTCACTTTAACCCATGGTGCTTCCATTTATACTACAGGAATGTAAACCACCGTCTCCTCACCAAAAACCTCTCCTAATAAACTCCACCACAACCACCAATGAAAAATACAAAACAAACTTCTTATTTAGGATAACAGACCCATTCAAACCTTACTTTGCTACTGTAATTTAGTTTCAAAAGTGGAATTCCTTGTCAATATCGTTTTCTACAATAGCAGTCATACTCCCTCCCCATATACACATACCTTTGTTGAATTAAAGGGACATTTTCGATTAATGTCAATTAATTGCTCCTAGGTATGTAGCTAATAGAGCCAAACACACCAAAATTAGTGGCTGGGTAGTAAGAAACCTATTATTTAACAGCCAACTACATTTTGTTTTCTAAAGAGTTTTCCAGTAAGATAAAACAAGACACCTTTAGACAGAGGTAACAATTGCTAATATTTCCAGGGTAACATTTCAGTACATACATAGATAACCCAAAATTTTAAGATTCAGATGTAAGAATTTATCACTGAGATGTTTATAAACTACTTTAAAAACAGTTGTGATCAGTACTTTTCAAAAAAAAAAAATGACTGGAAAATCACAAACGACCACTGTTTTAATGACAGATTTCATCACTTATAAAGGTAGACCCTGAAATCAGAATACCCAACTCACGTATATGGCTTCCACTTGGCAAGTGGACTTCTGGCAACACTAGATCCAAGTTGTCAGCTATATTGTGAGGTAAACTCAGAATCTGGTCACTCGGCCACTATTCCAAATGTTATTTTTTATGAGAAAATATGCTCCGAGTTGAAATAAACTAATTAGAAGTATTCTTTGGGAATGAGAAATCTATTTGTAAATTGTGGACTTTTCTGAAGGTTAAAAGGCACTCACTTGCATGCCGAGAGTAGTGCAGCCGTGGTGAAAAGTGGCCTGGATAAGTCAAGATCCACTTGCTGTGTTTGTGGAAGACTGGACTCATAGCTGAGGGAAAGCAGCAATTTGCGGAATTGTTAGAAAATATTATTTCAAAAGGACTGAAATGAAAATTAGAAATTATAAGCTATTTAAATGCATGACATATGCACTCTGTCACTTCAGCATGTTATTTTTTTATGACTAAAAATTAACAGGACATTGAATAATTTTATGTATCAGTATAAGTTTTCAGTTAAGGTTCTTCATGCCTCATACCTTTGTAGTATCTTTGAAGCCATGTTCACTGCTTCTGTACAGCTAAACTGTACAGCCAGGTCTCTCATCCCAATATTTGAATTCAGGCCCAGTAAACATTCAAAAGACTTAAGACAGCTCTGATAGACCTTCTTGTTCAAACCAGAAAGTTTAATTAAATAAGCCTTGAAAAGAAAAAATACACACGAATCATAAATATCATAGATTCTATACAACAGTGCCCTTAAACACTTGTTTAATGAGTCAACTTTTTAAAATAAATTAATTCTGTGACAAGTCCCTCTACCTAACAGCTGAGCTTCATTCAGTCAAAAATCAGTAATCATGTCAGGCAGAGTCAAATATTGCTCTCAAGGAGCTCATACTTTAGAAAGGCAGTCATGCATCTCCATGGATAATTTAAAAAACAACATAGTGTACTACGGCCAAGCTGTGAGTAAAAAAACAGGAGACGCATAGATGGTCACCTGTTTTGCAACAAAAGTGCCAACATACAGTTCATTGGGAAAAGGAAGGAGGAAAGGAGTGGGGGAGGGGTGGGGAGGGTGAATGTGTGGAGGAGGGAAAGGGAGAGGAGAGGGAAACTGGGAGAGAAACAGGAGGATCAGTAACAGGGAAATCCACTCTGCCTGGGAGAGTCAGAGAAAGCTTCATAAAGGATGTAACAGGAAGGCAGGGTCATGTAAGACAAATAGCAGCTTGCCAGAAGAGCATTCCAGGTTGAAAAAAAAAAAGTTGTTGCATTTACAAAGCCATCAGTCACTGAAATGCATGGTTTGTTAAGTGAATAGTGTAGCTTGAGGTTAGCATTCAAGAAAGGCTGGACAGTTTGATGGTAATGGGGAGCCAATGGTGTTTTTAACAACACCATTTAATTAGTGCATCATTATGTGACAAGTGCTGTGTTAAGCATGTACATACAGTATATTGTTTAACTCTCACAATAATCCAGCGAAATGGATGTTCTAATCCCCACTTTATGGATGGGGAAACTGGAGGTTCACAGAACTAAGTAACTGGTGCTGTTGAGATTTGGTCTCAACATGTGAATCTTCCAGACTCCATAGCTTGTGCTTGCAACCACTGTGACACAGGAAGAAAAATATACATGAACTTTAAAGTATCTGCTTTAGGAGGATGATGCTAGCAGCAACATGGAAGATAGCTTTGAGTAAAGAAAGACATGGCCAGGGAAACTAGACAGTAACGAGTAAAAAGAATGTTGCAAAACTCTTTTCTCCAACTCAACAAAATGGTTTTAAAATTCATCTAAAATAATAACATATGATAATAGCCAGGAAAATTCTAAAACACAAGAGTTTTGACAGGGTCTAATCCAACCAGAAATTAAAATGTATGACTGGAGGTTGGTGTCAAGATGGCAGGGTAGGCGGACTCTGAACTCACCTCCTCTCACAGACACAACCAATCTACAACTACTCTTGGAACAATTACCCCTGAGAGAGAAGTGAAAACTGGATAAAAAGAACTCCTGCAACAAGGGACAGATCCAACTGAGGTAGAAGAGGCAGAAATTCCTTCTGAAGAGAAAAAAAGCCACCTTCACAAGCTGCAGTGCTTCATGGCCGGCCAGGGGCAATCCTAAGGCACGCAGCCTTCTCTGGAGGCGTGGGGGATCTGAGCAGGGAGCATTACCACAGTAAGTCTCTTTTGGACTCATCATAACCTAGACAAGTGTCATAATACCTGGCTTTGCTGGCTATTAACAACAGGGCATGCCCCCAGAAAAGCTATTGGACAAAAGTGAAAAAAAGCTGGGTCTTATAGGGCCCACGCACAAATTCGCCTGTTTTGGAAAGCAACCTAAAATTACCAGAAAAAAAGGTGCACACTCCTTTCTTGAAAAGAGACTCACCTGATAGGCTCTGGGTGCATCTTGGTGAGAACTGAGACCTCTCCAGGGACTGAGACATTGGTGACAGCCATTATTGTGACCTAGTACAAGCACGCTGACACAGACACTGGCAGACGTCATTGGAATTCTTCCCCTGGCCTGGTAGCCCAGGGTCTGCCCCACCCTCTAGAGCACCAATTTAACCCAGCTCAGCCAGGGCCAGCAGCCCACCCTAGGGACTGGCCCCACCCAACAGCAAGCCCTCAGGCAACTTGTGGGCCTGCATAGGCAGGGTGCCTGGATCCTCTGCAGCCAGATGAGTGGGTCCGCCTTTGCAGGTCAGGGCATGTGTGAGGAGCAGGTGGGAGTATTTGGGGCCTCTGCAATGGGGTGACTGGGTCTGCTTCAGGGGATTGGGGTGCACACATGGGCCAGGACTGTGTTGATGGTGTGTGTGGCCCAGTGGGCAGTGGGGCTTGTCAACTGCAGCAGACTTGTGCTTCTCAAATAGCCACCAGGGGATCAGCCTCACGCAGCTGCAATCCTGAGAGCTAATGACAGCCTTGTAGGCCAGAGGCCTACAGGAATTGTAAGCCCCTAAGCCTAGCAAACAGTCATGCTGGAGGCCTACTCACTTAACAGAAAAACTGCAACAGGAATGTGCTATTAGACCTTGCAGCTAACTGTGCTGGGGCTCCCCATGCCCAATAAAGTGACTGATGGGTACACAGCAGCCACTTGTAGCTGAGCATTAGAACCAGCCAGTCAGGGGGACAGCCTAGCCTCTCCAGGCACCTGCAGCAAGAGCAACCCTAACAGAAGGACACACATAGCCCACACAGGGGACACCCCTAGAACATTTGGAACTGGTGATGAGAGGAAAGAACACTGCTGGGCCTCATAAGGCATCTCTTACATAAGGCCACCTCTCTGAGATCAGGAGATGTAGGTGACCTACTTAATACATACATATAAGCACAGTGTAAGAGGCAAAATGAGGAGGCAAAAGAATACGTTCCAAGTAAGGGACCAGGATAAAACCGCAGATAAAAAACTAAACAAAACAGAAATAAACAATCTACCTGACAAAGAGTTAAAAAAAAAGCCATAAGGATGCTCACTGATCTTAGAAGAATGGATGAACTCAGAGAGAACTTCAACAAAGAATTGGAAAATATAAAAAAGAACAAGTCAGAAATAAGGAATACAATACTGGAAACGAAAAATTCACTACAGGGATTCAATAGCACCGTAAATGATACAGAAGAACGAATCAGCAAGCTGGAAAGAAAGACTAAAGGAAATCACTCAAGGCGAACAGATAAAAGAAAAAAGAATTAAAAAGCACGAAACAGTTGAAGGGACCTCTGGAACAGCATCAAGTGTATTAATATCTGTGTTATAGGTGTCCCAGGAGAAGAGAGAGACAAAGGGGAAGAGACTCTATTTGAAGAAATAATAGCTGAAAACTTTCCTAACCTATAGAAGGAAACAGACATCCAAGTACAGGAAGCATAGAAAGCACCAAACAAGATAAACCGAAAGAGGCCCACACCAAGACACATTATAATTAAAATGACAAGAATTAAACAGAAACCTAAAAGCCACAAGAGAAGGACAACAAGTTACATACAGAGGAAAGCCCATAAGACTATCAGCTGACTTCTCAGCAGAAACCTTACAGGATAGAAGGAAGTGGCATGATATATTTAAATTGTTGAAAGGAGAAAACCTATAGCCAAGAATACTCTACCTGGCAAGGTTATCATTCAGAATGGCAGGAGAGATAAAGAGTTTCCCAGACAAGCAAAAACTAAAGGATTTTATCACCAAGAACCCAGTCTTACAAGAAATGTTAAAGGGATGTATTTAAGTGGGAAAGAGAAGACTACAAATAGGAATAAGAAAATTATCAAAAAAAAAAAAGGGCAATAAAATCACTGGTAAAGGCAAAAATACAGTAAAGGTAGCAGATCAACCACCTCTGAAGATAATATGAAGGTCAAAAGACAAAAGTACTAAAATTACCTATTTCCACAATAAGAGGGTAATGGATACACACACACACAAAGAGGCTAGATATGCTATCAAAAACATAAAATGTTGGAGGAGGTGAGGAAAACATTAGAGCTTTTGGGACTGGCCTGGTGGTGCAGTGGTTAAGTTCATATGTTCTGCTTTGGCAGCCCGGGATTCGCCAGTTTGGATCCCGGGTGCGGACCTATGCAAGGCTTGTCAGGCCATGCTGTGGTAGGCATCCTACATATAAAGTAGAGAAAGATGGGCATGGATGTTAGCTCAGGGCCAGTCTTCCTTGGCAAAAAGAGGAGGATTGGCAGCAGATGTTAGCTCAGGGCTAATCTTCCTCAAAAAAAAAAAAAAGAGTAGAGCTTTTAGCAAGAGATCAAACTAAAGAGACCATCAACTGCTATACTTTTAGGTTATTATATATAAACCTCATGGTAATCACAGACCAGAAAGCTATAATAAACATACAAAAAATTAAGAGAAAGGAACCCAAACATAATACTAAAGAAAACCATCAAATCACGAAGGAAGAGAGTAAAAGAAAGGAACAGAGAAGAACTACTAAAACACCCAGTAGAAAGGTAACAAAATGGTAATAAGTACATACTTATCAATAGCTACTTTAAATGTCAATGGACTAAATGCTCCAATCAAAAGGCATAGGGTGGCCGACTGGATAAGAAAACAAGACCCATATATATGCTGCATACAAGAGACATACTTCACAGATAAAGACACTCACAAACTGAAAGTGAAGGGATGGAAAAAGATACTCCATGCAAATGGCAAAGAAAACAAAGCGGGGGTAGTAATACTTTTATCAGACAAATTAGACTTTAAAACAAAAACTGTAACAAGAGACAAAGACGGGCACTACATAACAATAAAGGGAAAAATCCAACAAGACGATATAACACTTGTAAGTATCTATACATCCAAAATAGGAGCACCCAAATATATAAAGCAATTATTAAGAAATATAAAAGGAGTAATAGTAACACAGTAATAGCAAGGGACTTTAACACTGCAGTTATACCAATGGCTAGATCATCCAAACAGATCAATAAGGAAACACTGACCTTAAATGACACATTAGACCAGATGGACTTAGTGGATATATATAGAACATTCCATCCCAAAACCACAGAATACACATTCTTTTCAAATGCACATGGAACATTCTCCAGGATTGATCACATATCAGGCCACAAAGCAAGTCTCAATAAATTTAAGATTGAAATAACACCAAACATCTTTTCTGACTGCAATGGTAAGAAACTAGAAATCAACTACAGGAAGAAAATCAGAAAAGCCACAAATAGGTGGAGACTAAACAAAAAGCTACTGAATAATGATTGGCTCAATGAAGAAATCACAGGAGAACTCAGAAAATACCTGGAGAAAAATGAAAATATGACACACCAAAATTTATGGGACACAGCAAAAGTGGTTCTAAGAGGAAAGTTTATAGCAATTCAGGCCTACCTCAACAAACAAGAAAAATCTCAAATAAACAATTGAACAGTGCACCTAAGGGAGCTGGAAAAAGAAGAACACACAATGCCTAAAATCAGTAGAAGGAAGGAAATAATGAAAATCAGAGCAGAAATGAATGAAATAGAGACTAAACAAACAATATAAAAAAAATCAATGAAACCAAGAGCTGGATCTTGAAAAGATAAAATTGACAAACCTTTATCTAGACTCACCAAAAAAAAGAAGGCTCAAATAAATAAAATCAGAAATGAAAGAGGAGAAATTACAACAGATACCTTAGAAATACAAAAGATTATAAGAGAATACTACAAAAAGCCATACAATCAACAAATTGGATAATCTAGAAGAAACAGATAAATTCTTAGAATCATACAACCTTCCAAAACTGAATCCAGAAGAAGTAGAGAATTTGAATAGACCAATTACCAGTAAGGAGATCCAAACAGTAATCAAAAACCTCTCCCTAAATAAAAGTCCAGGACCAGATGGCTTCCTTGGTGAATTCTACCAGACATTCAAAGAAGACTTAATACCTATCCTTCTCAAACTCTTCCAAAAAATTTAACAGGAGAGGAAGCTTCCTAACTCATTCTATGAAGCTAAAATTACCCTAATACCAAAACCAGACAAGGACAAGACAAAAAAAGGAAATTACAGGCCAATATCACCGATGAACATTGATGCAAAAATCCTCAACAAAATACTAGCAAATCAAATACAATACATTAAAAAGATCATATACCATGATCAAGTGGGTTTCATTGCAGGGATGCAGGGATGGTTCAACATCCGCAAATCAATCAACGTGATAACACCACATTAACACAATGAAGAATAAAAATTACATGATCGGGGCTGGCCCAGTGGTGCAGCCATTAAGTTTGCATGTTCTGCTTTGGTGGCCTGGGGTTCGCCAGTTCGGATCCCAGATGTGGACATGGCACCGTCTGGCAAGCCATGCTGTGGCAGGCATCCCACACAGAAAGTAGAGGAAGATAGGCAGAGATGTCAGCTCAGGGCCAGTCTTCCTCAGCAAAAAGAGGAGGATTGGTAGCATTTAGCTCAGGGGTAATCTTCCTCAAAAAAAGAAAAAAGAAAAATAATATGATCATCAAGAGATGCAGAGAAAGCATCTGACAAGATACAGCATCCATTTATGATAAAAACTCTAAATAAAATGGGTATAGAAGTAAAGTTCCTCAAAATAATAAAGGCCGTATGTGAGAAAACCACAGCTAATATCATTCTCAATGGAGAAAAACTGAAAGCTATCCCTCTAAGAACAGGAACCAGAAAAGGATGCCCACTTTCACCACTCTTATTTAACATAGTAGTTGAAGTCCTAGCCAGAGCAGTCAGGCAAGAAAATGAAATAAAAGGGATCCAAATTGGAAAGGAAGAAGTGAAACTGTCACTATTTGCAGATAACACGATTTTATATACAGAAAACTCTAAAGAGTCCACCAAGAAACTTTTAGAAATAATAAATGAATACGGTAAAGTTGCAGAATACAAAATCAACGAACAAAAATCAGTTGTGTTTATATCCACTAAAAACAAAGTAGCAGAAAGAGAAATTAAGAATACAATCACGTTTACAATTGCAACAAAAAGAATAAAGTAGCTAGGAATAAACTTAACCAAAGATACGAAAGATCTGTACACTGAAAACTATAAAACATTGTTGAAAGAAACTGAAGAAGACACAAAGAAATGGAAAGATACTCCATGCTCTTCAATTGGAAGAATTAACATGGTCAAAATGTCCATACTTCCTAAAGCAACTGATTCAATGCAATCCCCATCAAAGTTCCAACAACATTTTTCACAGAAATAGAAAAAAGAATCCTAGAATTTATATGGAACAACAGAAGACCCCGAATAGCCAAAGGAACCCTGAGAAAAAAGAACAAAGCTGGAGATAACACACTCCCTGACTTCAAAATATACTACAAAGCCATAGTAACCAAAACAGCATGGTAACGACACAAAACCAGACACACAGATCAATGGAACAGAACTGAGAGCCCAGAAATAAACCCACACATTTACGGACAGTTAATATTCCACAAGGGAGCCAAGAGCATACGATGGAGAAAGGAGAGTCTGTTCAATAAATGGTGTTGGGAGAACTGGACAGACACACGCAAAAGAATGAAAGTAGACCATTCCCTTACACCATGCACAAAAATCAACTCAAATGGATTAAAGACTTGAATGTCAGACCCAAAACCATGAAACTTCTAGAAGAAAACATAGGCAGGACGCTCTTTGACCTCGGTCTTACCAGCATATTTTCAAGTACCATGTCTGACCGTGCAAGGGAAACAAAAGATAAAATGAGCAAATGGGACTACATCAAACAAAAAAGCTTCTGCACAGCAAAGGAAACCATCAACAAAATGAAAAGACAACCTAACAATTGGGAGAAGATATGTGCAAACCATGTATCAGATAAGGGGTTAATATCCAAAATACACAAAGAACTCATACAGCTCAACAACAAAAAAACCAACAACCCAATTAAAAAATGGGCAAAAGATCTGAACAGAGATTTCCTCAAAGAAGATATATGGATGACCAACAGACATCTGAAAAGATGCTCAACATCATTAGCTATCAGGGAAATGCAAATCAAAACTACAGTGAGGTATCACCTCACTCCAGTCAGAATGGCTATAATTAACAGGACAGGAAACAACCAGTGTTGGAGAGGATGTGGAGAGAAGGGAACCCTTGTACACTGCTGGTGGGAGTGCAAACGAGTGCAGCCACTATGGAAAACAGTATGGAGAATCCTCAGAAAATTAAGAATAGATCTACCATATAATCCAGCTATCCCACTGCTGGGTATTTATCCAAAGAACTTGAAAACACAAATGCATAAAGATACATGCACCCCAATGTTCATTGCAGCATTATTCACAACAGCTAAGACTTGGAAGCAACCTAGGTGCCCATCAGGGAATGAATGCATAAAGAAGATGTGGTATTTATACACGATGGAATACTACTCAGCCATAAGAAATGACGAAATCCGGCCATTTGTGACAACATGGATGGACTTTGAGTGTATTATGCTAAGCAAAATACCTCAGAGGGAGAAAGTCAAATACCATATGATCTCACTCATAAATAGAAGATAAAAACGACAAAGAAACACACAGCAATGGAGATTGGATTGGTGGTTACCACAGGGGGAGGGGGAGGGCAAAAGGGGTGATTAGGCTCATGTGTGGTGATGGATTGCAATTAGTCTTCGGTGGTGAACATGATGTAATCTCCCCAATATAATGATGTACACCCAAAATTTATCTAATGTTATAAACCAATGTTACTGCAATAAAAATAAATAAATAAACAAAATGTGTGATTAAGCTCTAGTGTTAAACTGGATTATTAAGATGTTCAATGGGATCTACTCACCCTGTCCAAAGGACACTCCATACAGGAAGCCGCAAGGTCCAGGCACATGACTGCATTGCTGGTCTCCGTGGTATGTGCAGACAGGCCAATACATTTCACCTGGGACAGTCGCAAGTACTCCTCTGCTTTCCTGGTTATAAGGCAACACGTCCACTCAATCTCTTTTCCAGAAGTTTATGTTGGTAGACAATGAGTCCGGCCTGGTGGACTCCACTCGGAGCCCAAGTCCCATGCAAGCTCATGTGGGGCCGGCAGTGAAACGCACAGCCTTGGGCAGGACAGGGCTCTGTAAGACAGAACCAGCCCTCTGCCTCCAGACACCACTGTGTTGAAGCGCTTTTAGGCAAAAGTTAAGTTCTTTGATTCCTGCACAACACAAGTCCTCTTTCGTCCTTCTCTTACTAGAACAAGTAGGAACTATCACAGAGCCTGGCAGGGCTCCTTTTTACCCCTTCCTCAAAATTCGTGGTTCTCTAAGGTACAGGACAAGCACCTCGGGGCTTGTGAAAACAGATTGCTAGAGCCCATCCCCAGAGAGTTTCTCATCAGTAGGCCTGGGGTGGGCCCAAGAATTTGCATTTCTAACAAGTGCCAAGATGATACTGATGCTGCTGGTCCAGGCACCACACTTTGGGAACCGCTATTCTAAATGCTTACCGAGTCCAGAAGGTCTGTCCGCAAATCTTTTCAGAAGAGCTCCCTTCCCTCCCCCAGCTGGCCGCCGAGGCCTGGCCCCGCTCTCCACGCATTAGCTACAACGGCTTTACTTCTAACCTGGGACCATGAAATGTGCTTCCCCTCTCAGGGCCTTTGCACAGGCTGCGGTGTCTGCCCGGCCGCTCCTCCCACGTCTCCCACGGCTGGCATCTCCTGTCACTCGGGGCTAAGCACAAACAGCACCCTCTCCGAGGCGGTTCCTGGATTTTTCAATTAAAGGCAGCCGTCCCGGGACCCCGCCGTTTTTGTTTCCCGCGCGGTTGCTGCGGTCACGGACAGCGACCTCCAGGGGCCTGGTACCCCACCTGTCTGGTTCACCGCTGCAAACTGACCCTCTCTATCTGCAGCGCCCCAGGTTCTCCGACTCTCCCCCTTCCCACCGCCGAGCATCCCACCGGGCCAGCTGTTCCCAGGGACGTCGACAGCGGCCCCCGCCACCTCCTGGGGCCCGCGCCCGGGAAGGTCTTCCTGAGGCGGGCCAAATCCCGTCGGGCACCGGCGCCGCCTGTCGCGCGGGAAAGGCGCGGACCTCGTCTGAGGAGAGGCCAGGGCCGCTGAGGCGTGCGCGGCCGGACTCACCTCAGCACACCGGGCTCGGCGATGCCCAGACGCGGGGCTAAACGCCGGATCAGCGCAGACTCCATGGCGCGGACAAAAGCGATTCACGCGCACAGCTGCGACGCGACGAAGCCCGCGCGCAGACACCGAGCCAGCCAGCGCGGGCCAGGCCCCACCCCTCCGCTGCCTCTGGATTGGCCGGGAGGCGGAGCTGAGGCCGCCCCCCAAGCCAAGCGTGGCCTCCCTTCTGCGCGTGCGCACCACGAAGGCACGCTGCCCCGCAGGCGAAGGTGGGCGGGCTGCTCCCCCTCCCCCCGTCCCTCCATTCTTGACAAGATTGTCTAACGTAGCTTTCCTCTCCTACTGTCTCCTTCCTGCCAGCGACCAATTCCCTGCTACTCTGCACCTCCACGCCCTCTCTCACACACTGTGGAGCCCAGGTCCGCGAGTCCGGCGATAAGGGGCCAGGGCCAACAGACACGCGAGACTTTGGCTCCGAGAAGCGGGCCAATGGAGGAGCCGCCTGCAGGGCCCGGGCGGGGCTTGAGAGGGCGGGGCTTGGGGCGCAGCGTCACCTGACCGCGGGAGGCTCCGCGCGCGGGTGGGTGCTGCCTGCAGCAGGTCCGGGGAGTCGCCATGGTGAGTGCTGGGGGCGGCGGGCCCGGGCCGACCCTTCTCCCAGCGCCTGCTCTGTCCCGCCGCCCTGGACCCCTGCGGGCGGAGTTGGGGCCTCGCAGCCCGGTCGGGGCTAAGGCCCGCCCGGCTTGGCCTGCGGGATGGGGGCAGGCCGGGGAAGGCCGCGGACGGGCCGGCTCGGGCCGGAGTGGGCGGTGGCTCCTGGCGGTGGCCGTTGCTTTGAAACAGGGCGGCCCCTCTGAGGGGGTGTCTCGGCCTGTAGGCTCTCGGGGTCGGTGAAGGCCTGCGGCCGCCTCGACGGGAGCCCGAGGGCCGAGTCTGAGCGGCAGGCTGTGTCGGGGGCGCGGAGGGCCTGAGGCTCGGTTCGCGTCGGCGCCCGCCCGGAGGGTGCCCCCGGCTGGCGTTTCCCCCTCGGTGCCTGGGAGCGCCCTGCCGGACCCCCTTCCCTTCTTGCGCAAGAAGTCCCCCAGAGGGGCCGTCGTGGTACCCTGGCCTTCCTCGGCCTTGGAGCTCCCTGGGGCTGCGGTGTTTGTCCGCGAATTCTGGGGACGCGCTTCCGTGCATTTCCTGGAAGGGTTCCTGCTGTCTGCTGGACGTTAATCCTGCCAGACGGAGGAGAGACCGCTTGTGCCCTTTGACGTTTGTTCGTTGGGCGCCCTGGCGCTCTCACTGGTCTCCCCGTGGGTGAAATCTAAGCACTTTTCTTGCTGGAAGTAGGCATTCTCCTCAGCGCCTCTCCGCGATGGCTGCAAATCTTGGTGTGGCTGTTGGCCGGTAAACTTGAACTTCCTCAAAATGTGAATCCTTGTGTCTAATTTTTACAAAGGCAAGTTGTCACTTGCATTTTATTAGCGTTTGGCATAGTCTTCACTGCATAAATAATGTTTTTGTGTATTAGTGTGGCGTATGTCAGTTTTAATTATTTCACTGTCACTATTCACTTTATGTAGACGGGCTTCTGTAAACCTGAAACGGGCTTCACTTTAAATGTGTTAATGCCAGAAAACAACTAAATGTTTGGCATATACTACTTTAATATAACATATTACCATACAAGGTGATTTTGCTTATTTCTCGGAATTGCAATTGGGAATTGATATAAGAATGGTGCAAAAATTTAACTAGGATCTGTCTGTTTCTCAACATTTATGGATCGACGTTTATAGCGTTTTGTAATGAAAGCATTTAATTGAGGATCTACTATACACGTATAGAGTATGGTTGGTTCTGTGCTGGGTGAACCAGTTTGGGGCAGTGGCCCAGACACACACTCCTGTCCTCATGAGTTTTATTGGGAAAGAAAACTTGAGTGTCAGTCTTGTTACAGCCACTGTCTCTGTCACTTAGACAAGTCACTCAGTCTTCTTTAAGTTTCACTTTTGCATCTGAAAACAAGCATTGGCCTCTTTGGCCCTTTTCCATCCTAAAATTCTAGGATCCAATTCAATTCATCAAGCATCTTGTGTGCCTTCCATGTCGTGGACTGTGCTAGGCCTTGGAAACGTATCCTTGCTCGCAGAGAACTTAAGAGTCTAGTGGGGAAAGACCTGCTTGTGGAAGTTAATGTAATAGTACAGTCTGAGGGTTGCTTTACTAGCACTGTCAGCTCAGTGTTGTGGGGTCGTGGAGGAAGAGCGTTCTGCCTGGGGAGCTTGGGACAGTAACATGTGAGCTGAGACTCTGAGGAGGGTGAGCAGAAATCCTCCAGGTGGAGGAGAAAGGGTATTACCAGTAGGTAAAGCTGGGAGAAGTGTATACTCATGGTGTGTGCCATCATAGGATTCCTGGGGAAATGGATTAATACATGAAGTTGGAGACGGGTTTGTATTCAAATTATGTTTTGAAGTTCCCATCTGTTCATCATCCTTAGTTCACCTTACCTTAATTAGTATTTTGTACCTTATTTTTTGAATAGCACTTTCACTAATATGATGAAATTCTGTGACTTTGGAGATTGGTTATTTTCATTTTATGGTTGACTTGCATTGTATTAGTAGATTACATATACAGCGTATGAATGGAGAGATCGACCAACAAATAAGTTGTTAGATGGGTGGAGATAATTGCTGGTATCTAAGGGGGATATAATAATAACAGTAACACTTATGAAATGCTTATTACTAAGCGCTGGGCATATTTTGAGCTTTATCTGTGTCGTTTCATTTATTCTCATCACAGTGCTATAAGTACTCTTATCCCTGTTTGATAGAAGAAGAAATGAAAACACATTGTTTTGGAGAGTAGTTTTATAAGTGATGAGTTCATGATGAACTTTGCTTTTTTCTGCAGCTTATTACTGTAACTTGGGAGGGCTCTTTGGTTTGGGTCTAGCTAAAATGGGCCTAATCACAAATATTAATTTGATCTTGATTCTATAGTGTTTCTATCTTTCTCTGATCCATGTAGCTAAGTACAGAGTCTTTGTAAGTGGAGGACCACTTACATTAGTGAGGAGATATTGGTTACCTGGCTTCTGCTTAATGAGAGAATGTTCGTGTTTTAACTGTTCCTTCTCTGCAACACTTCCAAGGAAGGGCATCAAGACACTCCCTTGGAATGGCCATTTGTATGATAACTGTGTTGTCTTATGAGGAGTATGTGAAAAATGCATTTCTTTATTTTATAGCTTTATCTCTTCTCTGGAGCCTACTTTGTAGTAAGTCTGTAATTGTCTACATTTTATGTTTATGTTTCTATTAATTTTAAACCCAGTTGATACAAAATAGAAAAATTTTGCTGAAATTTAATTATTTATAGATCAGTGAATCTAGTTCTGTACAGGTATTTTTGGAATTGTTTGTAATCTCTTTATAACCACAGTATTATTTGCTATATAAAGGTGATAATTATACTCAGTAGCCAAAAGGTGGAAGCAACCCAAGTGTCCATCAGCAGGTGAATGGATAAACAAAATTTAGTATGTACATACAATGGAAAGGAGGGAAATTGGGGCTGGCGCAGTGGTTAACTTCACACACTCCGCTTCACTGGCCCAGGGTTTGCAGGTTTGGATCCTGGATGCCGACCTACACACTCACTCACCAAGCCATGCTGAGACGGCATCCCACATAACAAAATAGAGGAAGATGGGCACAGATGTTACCTCAGCGACAATTTTCCTCAAGCAAGAAGAGGAAGATTGGCAACACATGTTAACTCAGGGCCAATCTTCCATTTAAAAAGAAAAAGGAGGGAAATTCTGACACATGCTACAACATGGATGAACCTCGAAGATATGCTAAGTGAAATAAGCCGGACACAAAAGGACAAATATTGTATGATTCCACTTATATGAGGTACCTAGAGAAGTCAGACTCAGAGAGAAAGAAAGTAAACTGGCGGTTGCCTGGGATGGGACTGAGGGGATGGGGAATTATTGTTTAATGGACGCAGACTTTTGTTTTGGAAAGATGAAAAGTTCTGGTGGTGATGACCGCAAGACACTGTGAATGTACTTAATGCCACTGAACTGTACACTTAGAAATGTTTAAAATGGCAAATTTTATGTTATATATATTTTACCACAATAAAAACGTAATTATAAAAATTTTAAAAATCCTGATGTATAGTGATACCGATCTCTAAGTTGACCATCTGAACTTAATGAAATCCATTGAGTCTAATAATTGTTCTATTGCATCAGAAGTAAAGAGCCCAAAAAATCTAAACCATTCATAGCTTGGTCTCCCTGAAGTTCTGAGAGGTCCGTGATGAATAGTGAATTTCATTAAGTCTGAATCCTTAAATGCTCCTGTCTCCTTCCCTCTAAGACCAACATTTTACAGTAATAGTTCTGCTATACAAATTAATGTTCCCTTTAAGTTTAGTTTAAAAGACATACCTTTTTCTTTGAAATTTATGCTTCTCAAGAAGTGCAGCTGCTGAGAAACTCAGTTTACAAGTTTGCCATAGAAAAAATAAAGAGAGATGCTTGACATTGCTTTATTATTCAGTTGTTTTTCTTTTTCCAAAATTGGACCGAGAAAGTTTTCAGTTTTTATGAATGGTTGTAGTTCAGAAGTGGGTTTTGTTAATCTCAAAATTAAAGTGTTGTTTTGATTATTTGCGATAGTGGAACAGATTAGATTTAACTTTCATGTTTATCTGTAAGTCCTTGTCTTCCACCTTTCCAGCTCATTGTGGAAGAGACCTCTTCTTTACTGGTTTATTTTTTAATTAAGGTGAAATTCACATAACATGAAATTAACCATTTAAAGTGAACGATTCACTGGCTTTTAGTACCTTCACAATGTTGTATAACCACCACCTCTGTCTAGTTCTAAAGCATTTTTATCACCCCAAAGGAAACCTTGTACTCAAAAGCAGTTATTCCTCTACTCTCCCTCCTGGTAACCACTAGTCTACTTTCTGTTTCTATGGATGATTTACCTGTTTTGGATATTTCATATAAATACAATGTGCAGTCTTTTGTATCTGGCTTCTTCACTTGGCATAATGTTTTCCAGGTTCATTCGCATAGCATTGGTCAATATTTCATTCCTTTCATGATTAAATACTATTCTATTTTATGCATATACCATAATTTGTTTATCCATTCATCTGTTGATTCTTTAGTCATTTTTTGTTAAATACGTAACATAAACATTCTAAAACCAGCTCATTCGTTTATATGGTGAACATTTATGAAGCATCCATTATGTGTCAGGCAATGTGTTGGGTCCCAAGGATGTAAAAATGACCATCATTTATGCATTCTGTAGTAGAGGTGTAAACACAGTGTTTATACAACATAAAGGACAGAATGGTTAATTCTGCTTGAGAGGTAGAACTAACTCATTTTGCAAGCAGATGTTTGCTAATGACAGAAGAGTATCTAGATCTATTTTGTCCATTATAACTGTAGCTCTCATATTTGAAGCTAGAGCTTGAGGAGAGTACTCTCTATGGTGTTCTACTACAAGTCACTAACAACAATTTCAGCTATTTTATTTCTAAGCTGTCTTGTCTTTTGTTATCTGTTGCCTAAAGGGGTCGTTCTCATAAACTAGTTCATTGGTTTGTCTAAGAATAGACTGAAATGGAGATGAAAAGTAGCCTAGAGAAGAAGAGGCTCTTAGAGATTTGGGTTAGACTCTACCTATCACAAGAATTAGATTGGTTGATGGCTGTGTTCTAGTTGGATTCAGAGTGTATTAGAAGAATACAGGCAGCCATAAACTCTCACCTCATGTTTCTTGAGGCCAACCCGCTTCAAGAATGTTGAGTCAGTTTCTGAGAGAGCAGAAATTCTCTATACACATTACTGTTCCCCTTCAGCAGCTGTTAACTTCAGTGATTGGGCATAGCTCTCTATTTAGTATTTGTCAAAAACTGATAAATGGTTTTGAGATGTGGAACTGGAATGAACCTTACACGAAAGCCTTGGAAAAGGACTATGGCTAGAACTATACAGAGAACAGATTTGCTGGAAGAGAGAGCTAATGAGACAATGGAAGTGTTTTTCTTATTTTTCAGCCTACAACACAGCAGTCACCTCAGGATGAGCAGGAAAAGCTCTTGGATGAAGCCATACAGGCTGTGAAGGTCCAGTCATTCCAGATGAAGAGATGCCTGGTAAGAATGACAATGTGAGAGGCACAGTTACAGTCTGCGTATTCCTAAGGATGCATCTACAGTGTTTTCTAAAGTTGTATGGCACCATTGCTTCCAGTGCATCTAGTCTTCAGTGCACCAGCTCTTGTCGTTAGTTGTACCTCCCTCAAGCACTGTGTGGAGTAATTTCAACACATAGCCCTGTTTATTTACATGTATATTTTTGGTTTGGGATTGTTTGTCTTCCCTACCAGAATGTAGGCTCCATGAGGACAAGAGACCCTGCCTTCTATTTACACATGACTGTGTTATCACCATACCTCTATCTGATCTGAATTATGGCCTTTTAGGTTCTATACCTCATACCTGAGGAATACTTGAAATATGATGAATGCTTAAAAAATGTTTGTTGAACAAATGAAGTTAAATGCTTTCAATTTGAATTACTCATTTTTTTTCTATCTTGAAGGCTTTTATTTCTGTCTTGAATAGATATATTTTTTGTAGAAACTTGCTTAAAAATTATACTTACGGGAGCTGGCTGAGTGGTGCAGCAGTTAAGTTCACATGTTTCACTGTGGCGACCTGGGGTTCGCTAGTTTGGATCCCAGGTGCGAACCTACGCACCGCTTGTCAAGCCATGCTATGGTAGGCATCTCACATATAAAGCGGAGGAAGATGGGCAAGGATGTTAGCTCAGGGCCAGTCTTACTCAGCAAAAAAGAGGAGGATTGGCAGCAGATGTTCACTCAGGGCTAATCTTCCTCAAAAAAAAAAATTTATACCTATTTATATATTTTCATATTCTAAAAGATAGAGTAGGAGATAATCTGTGTAGAAACTATAGATTATCTGGATTAAAATTTAAGAAACGGTACCAAATAGGCTGGTACTTCTATTTATAAATTGCTGTGATGATGGTGGTAATGATATCTTACCTTTGTAAAGTGTCTTACAGTTTCTAAAGCTTGGTAATATGCTCTTTTAACCAATTGTATGTATTGTATTGCTTTCCTTACAAACTTGCAAGAAAAAAGAAAGGAATGGAGAAAATGGTGGGCATGGAGCTTACTATTGTTTGCCTCTGTCTCCTTCTGTGTGCTAGTAGTGTTTCCTGTATCCAAAGGAGTTGTCTGCATTTTTGTGTTAAGTGGGACACGTGGGCATTGTGAGGAGGAAGGCATATTTACAGGGATAGTCATTCCAGACATCTCAGGAAGTATTTAATCTGTGACAAAGTCATTGTTAGGATAGTATGTTTCAGAAGAATCAGTGTGCCAGCTGTCTTGATTGCAGGTAAAATGTGAATCCATAGAGCTAGTTTCATAGTCACCAGGGGTTGTAAAGATCAGAGTCATGTTGGGAAGCCTGCAGTCCTCGATGTGAGGCTTGGTAAGCTTCGCAGTGCTGGTGAGGAATCAGATCTCGTTTTCTTTTCTTCAGTAGAGAGAAGGCATGGTGAAACTAAACATAATTTTTATGTGATTAAAATAATGTGTCGTATACTTTCAAAACTGTAGCAAGTCCTTGATGAAAGAATTTATATAACCAAGTTAAATGTTTATTTAAATGAAGCATTCTCATCACTTCTCTTGGTATTTCTGTAGGACAAAAACAAGCTTATGGATGCTCTGAAACATGCTTCTAATATGCTTGGTGAACTTCGGACTTCTATGTTATCACCAAAGAGCTACTATGAACTTTGTATCTTTTGAATGTTGAAGAATGAATGTTTCAGTCATTTTGTTTGTTCCATATTAAGTTTTTCTGGAGTTATATTATCTTAACCAAATAGTACTCCTCCATACAAATGTGCTAAGTGAGAAAAAGAAAAACTTAGTGTCAGAAACCCTTTTTCTATGCTTAAACGTCTTTAAATGGGTTGTTGTTATATCCCAATTTTCAGACCTTTCCTGAAGGATATTGAGTTGCTTCTTTAATGCTTAGATTTGGTCCTGCAGGGCTCTGAAATGGAGAGGAATTCAGTGATTTGCCATCTCAAAGCCCTTTAGTAGTCTGACAGGCAGTCCTTGTTTTCACTGCTTTGCTTCACCAGCTGTTTTTTAAAACTCTTATTTTAAAGTAAGGAAAGCCCAACTGAAATTCTATCTTCACTTAAACCTGCTCTCTTAAAGGACTAACATTTCAGATATATCTGCCCAATAGTTTAATGACTCCAACAAGTCCCAGGGTATTGCTTCAGTTGGCTTGGCTTTATTTGAGTCCTTGATCCTGATTAAAAGATATGGCTATTTCTGATGAACTGCACTACCTGGAGGTCTACCTGACAGATGAGTTTGCTAAAGGAAGAAAAGTGGCAGATCTCTATGAACTTGTACAGTATGCTGGAAACATTATCCCAAGGCTGTAAGTAGTTAAGAATCTGAGGGCTTTTGTATCTGCATTTCCCACTTTATGTTATATCCTTTAAAATCAGCAGCTTTTTTTAAAAACCAATTTTAAGGTGATTTAATTTCCTAACGAATAGAGATTACATTTTGGTAGATTTTTTTTTTTTAGGATTTTAGAGTGTAATTAATTTTACTTTTTATATAAATTATTGGGGAATTTTGGAAATAGAAAAATGGACATATTTTGTTTAATTTCTTGAGTACTAGAGAAATTAGTATTATGACAGTTATTCTAATATGTGTAAAGGTCATGATGCATATATGTATATATTATATATGTATGTGTATGTATATATATTTGGGGGGTGTCACTGAGTGATTATATTTTAAATCAGATGATATTTTCTTCATCATGCTGGAGAAAACCTGGTCCTTACCTTGTTTATTTAGTATGTTTGTATTTACTATGTTTGGACATAATCAAATTCTTGACTTGAATATTTTATTTCTAATCAAATGTTTCTTCATAATTCTGCTAGTTATTTGTTGATCACAGTTGGAGTTGTATATGTCAAGTCATTTCCTCAGTCCAGGAAAGACATTTTGAAAGATTTGGTAGAAATGTGCCGAGGCGTGCAGCATCCCTTGAGAGGTCTGTTTCTTCGAAATTATCTTCTTCAGTGTACCAGAAACATCTTACCTGACGAAGGAGAACCAACAGAGTAGGTGCTTTTCTTTCTTGATTTAGTCATAAAATTTTTTTGTTGTAGCAGATATGAAAAGTATAGGAAAGTATATAGAAGAGAATAAATATCAATAATTCTCCTACCCACAGTCAGCCACTGGTAGCATTTCTTGTATAAATTTCCTTTACTCCTCCGTATATGTGGTGTGATAGAAAATGTACTCTTAAGAAAATTATTGTGTGGATTTTTAGGAGCTGCTTTTAAAATTTAACATAATTGAGAGCGTTTTTCCATTCCGTTAAATATTCTTTGAAAATGTGACTTTTTAAATGAATTACCTTTTGAAAACTGTATTTCTGATGAAATAATGAAGTATGCTTAACATTTTCCATGAGCTAGCCAATTTTCATATCATTTCTTGAATATCTACCAGTTTTATAATTTATGAACTGCTAGTTATCCTGGAATATGAGTGATTTTAATTATCTGTGCACACAAATTAGATATTAACTCCAAAACAAAAAATTGTGTGAACAGCATTCCAGCATCTCAGTCCGTTGTGCTTTTATCCCACAAAAATGGCAGATGGTCAGCTGGCTGTGGTCTTCAATCAACTAACTATTCATGTGACGGTTCCTCTAGATTGAGGAACATAATTCCTTTTTTTAAGTTTATTTATTCATTTGTTTCTAAGGTGTACATTTTAGTGGTTTTTAGTATACCTGTGTCAATTCCTTTTTATTTATTTATTTATTTAAATTTTTTTTTTTTTTTTGAGGAAGATTAGCCCTGAGCTAACTACTGCCAATCCTCCTCTTTTTGCTGAGGAAGACTGGCCCTGAGCTAACATCCATGCCCATCTTCCTCTACTTTCTATGTGGGACGCCTACCACAGCGTGGTGTGCCAAGCGGTGCCATGTCCGCACCCGGGATCCGAACCGGCGAACCCCGGGCCGCCAAAGCGGAACATGCGCACTTAACCGCTGCGCCACTGGGCTGGCCCCGTGTTAATTCCTTTTTAAAAGAAAAAATACAGAATTTTACCATGTGTATGACAAAAATTTAAACAGTATAGAAAAGAAAAAATTGTAATAGTGTAGGGAAGATAAGTTATTTGCTTTATTATGATTTGACTCTTAGTTTTGAACATTTAATTAGGCAATCAATAAAAAATTTTGAAAACTACTAAGTTTCCCATCTTAGGAGATATAAAAATAAGCAGGAAATACATGATCTCTTCCTTCACAAAGCTTATATGCCAATTGAAAACATAAAATAGGGGGCCAGCTCGGTGGCGTAGTGGTTAAGTTCACATGCTCTGCTTCGGCAGCCCGGGATTCGCAGGTTCGGATCCTGGACGTGGACCTAGCACCGCTCTTCAAGCCATGCTGTTGTGGCATCCCACATAAAATAGAGGAAGATTGGCACAGATGTTAGCTCAGGGCCTATCTTCCTTACCAAAAAAAGAAAAAGAAAGAAAGAAAGAAAAGATAAAATATTCAACAATAAAATAATGTAGTTAGCAGTGCATTATAAGTGTCAAATCTTTTAGGCTTTTTGAATTAATGGAGTTGCCATAAGAACAAGTCTGGTTAGCCCAGGGAAGGGAGTAGGGGAAAGTATTTTGTCCCTTTGAACTTATACCATATCCTCTCCCTGGTATTTTTTTCTCTTAATTCTCTTCTGCTTGAAACTGAACACTAAGCCAGTAAAGTTGAAAGTATTTTTTATAAAGCATTGGTGTATTAAAGGGATAAGAAGGAAATGCACATAGGAGGTGAGTAGTAGTAAGTTGGTCTTATAAATTAAATACTGAATATAAAGATTTTTCCAACTGTTTCTTTGCAGTGAAGAAACAACTGGTGATATCAGTGACTCCATGGATTTTGTACTACTCAACTTTGCAGAAATGAACAAGCTGTGGGTGCGAATGCAACATCAGGGACATAGCCGAGATAGAGAAAAAAGAGAACGAGAAAGACAAGAACTGAGAATTTTAGTGGGAACAAATTTGGTGCGCCTCAGTCAGTTGGAAGGTGTAAATGTGGAACGTTACAAACAGGTTTATATCTTGTTACTTCCCGTGTTTTCTTATTCGTGGAGATATAATTTGAAGTCTGGTTTTTAAAATAAAAATATTTTTGTTAAATAAAATTAGATTGCAAAGAAGACTTAGATTGACCAAAAGATGTATTTTGAGTTTGTGTTTATGGGTTGGAAGACTCAATATTGTCAGCATATCAATTTTCCTTAAATTGTGATTTTCTGTAATTTACTCTAAAGATTTTCAGTAAGGTAATGCGGTATTGGTGAGAGGCATAAACACATAAATCAGTGGAAGAAAATAAAGGAGGAATCGACAAACTTTTTCTGTAAAGGACCAGACAGTAAATATATTTTGGCTTTGCAAGCCATATGGTCCTCCCCTACTAAACTCTGCAGGTGTAGCGCCAAAGCAGCCACAGACTTTGTGGAAGCAATTTACAAAAACAGGCATTGAGCTAGATTTGCCAACCCTTGGAATAGACAATTCAGAATAGACCCACATATAAGTATTCAGTTATTTTTGATGATAAAGGTACAAAGGCAACTTTTTCAACAAATTGTTCTGGAACAACTGGGCATCTGTATGCAAGCAAAACCCCTGAACCGTGACCCATCCTCATACTATGTAGAAAAACTTAAAAAATAGATCAGAGACCTAAATATAAAATCTAAAACTATCGAACTTTTAGAGGCTGACCCCATGGCCCAGTGGTTAGGTTCTTGCACTTGGCTTCAGCAGTCCAGGGTTTTGCCAGTTCAGATCCTGGGGGCAGATGTGGCACTGCTCTTCAAGCCATGCTGAGGTGGCGTCCCACATAGCAGAACCAGAACAACCTACAGCTAGAATATACAACTTAGTACTGGGGGGGCTTTGGGGAGAAGAAGGGAAAAAAAAGGAGAAAAAAAAAGATTGGCAACAGATGTTAGCTCAGGTGCCAATCTTTAAAAAAAAAAAAAAACTTTTAGAGAAAAACAAAAGAAATCTTTATAATCTTGGATTTCTTAGGACACAAAAAGCACAAATCATGAAAGAGAAAAAAATTGATGAAATAGACTTTATCTGAAATGACTTTTACTAAATAGAAACCCAGAATTTTTAATTTAAAAATAAAAAATGTTTGGTTTAAAAATTCTGTAAAATTTCAAAGTTTATCTAGAAATCTGTGGATGAGAAAAATCTAAAATATGATTTTCAAATTAACAGTTCAAGTGTGTTATGAGAGGAATAATTTAGAATTTTGAAAATAATCTTTTAACTCAACATTTTTTTTCTCAGATTGTTTTGACTGGCATATTGGAGCAAGTTGTGAATTGTAGGGATGCTTTGGCTCAAGAATATCTCATGGAGTGTATTATTCAGGTAGGTGAGAACATTTATTTCATTTTCTTAAAGAACTCATATTACGTTACTTTTTGTTGTTTTGAAAAAAATCTTGATAGAATAGAAAATAAGCTTTCCTGAATAAAGAATTCCTTTCTCCTACTAACTTGGTCTTTGTATGGATGTGTTTTTCCCCAGAAAATGTAGGAAAGAGTAACTTCCAAGTTTTCTAGGCCTCATTAGTTTTAGTTTAGTTGTAGGTATACTTTGGTTAGTGGAATAGTTCTCTCTGGGCTTTTGTTTAGAGAGGCTTAAAAGTAATGTATTTGAATTTAAGTTGTATAAAGATTGAATGATTTTTCCCACAAATATGAGCTTTAAATACCATAAGTAAGTCCCGAATATAATGTGAAATGCTTTTTCTTGCGTCATTCAATTATTACTTGATTTTCAGGTTTTCCCTGATGAATTCCACCTTCAAACTTTGAATCCTTTTCTTCGGGCCTGTGCTGAGTTACACCAAAACGTAAATGTGAAAAACATAATCATTGCTTTAATTGATAGGTAAGAGCTTCCAACATTGGAGGGCAATGTTCTACCTTGAGAATAATGAATTTAAAACATTTTTGTGAATTATTTGTTACATTAATGATTTTAATGTAATTACACTATTTAGTTCTGTAAGTATGTGTATCTACTAAGTGCTTGCCTGGCCTAGGCATGAACGAAATTTAGCTTTTAATTGTGCAGGAGGCTTGGAGATAATGAATATTTTTAATCTGTAGTTAATTGACATTTAAATACATGATTATAAGACCTATCCTTTAAATCTTACAAATCCAAAGATCACTGAAGAGCAAAATTTTTTACCATGATGAAAGTTATCTTTCACTGGGAACCAATTTGATTTGGAGTCTTCTTTGTCAGGTAGCCGTAAGATATAGATAATTAAGAATGTTCAAGTAATCACTCTGTCATCACATTTTTTTAAAGAAGAATTTTCAAGTATTAAATGTCAGTAAATCTCCTTTAGTTTGTTTTACTTTTTTAGGCCTTTGTCCTTGGTTAAAAGCATAAAAGTTGGCCTTTGATAATGGCTTTAATGAGTGCCTGCTTGGCAGCATGCTGAGTGCTAGTACATGGTGTGTGTCCTACTTGTGAGCATACATATCATTGACATTATGAAATCAGAAACCCAAGTGAAGATTTTTCTGCGAACGCCTTTTCTTATATTTTAAATATATAAGTTATTAAAGTCTCAGAGTTTATATAGCAGGATTCTCCAAATTATCAGCTCAATCCTGGGCATTAATAATTAATTATATGTTAACTGAGCATACTCAGTGGAATCTAGTAACTGGATTTTCCAATGTTGGGTGTAATGTCACGTAGCCATCCCTGTCAATGGTGGTTCATCTGTGCATAACAAAATGTGGAGCCAGTTGTAACCATGACACAAATAACGATAATGCAACAGACCGTGTTTTGAATAGTTTAAAATGTGGGAAATAGAAGTTAACTTTACTGCTTCTGGAATTAGTTGTGTTTTAAACTTTACAGTAGTAAAAATGCAGTGTCATAAAATAGTCTATGTACTTTTTATCTTTTAAACATTATTTTTATAATCATGGCTGTTGAATACATTTGTCACGGTAATGCATTTCTATCCATATCTACTTAATTAGGCTTTAGAGAATTTGGCAAAATTGGCCTGTTAAAAATCTATTTATGTATGGTAGAAAGAAATAAGACATCATCATTGACAAAACTGTTCAGTTAAAAATGAATTGAAGGGGGCCGGCCCGCGGCCCAGTGGTTAAGTTTGTGCATTCCTCTTTGGTGGTCCAGGGTTTCGCCAGTTTGGATCCTAGGTATGGCCATGTCACCACTTGTCAAGCCGTGCTGAGGCGGTGTCCCACATAGTACAACCAGAAGGACCTACAACTAGAATATACAACTGTATATTCTGTATTACTGGGGGGAATATACGCTGAATATAACTGTATAACTGTATATACTGGGGGGATTTGGTGAGAAGAAGAAGAAAGAAATAAAAAAAAAGATTGGCAACAGATGTTAGCTCAGGTGCCAGTCTTTAAAAGAAAAAGAAAAATGAATTGAGAGAATGATTAGCTACTTTCCATGTCCTTTTTTAATATTCTAGGAGAAATACTTTTGTAGAAAAGAATAAAGCATGAAATGTCATCCGTGATCCCACTACCCAGATCCCTATGTCTTTTTAAATAAAGATTATTTTCTTTTTCAGATTAGCTTTATTTGCTCACCGTGAGGATGGACCTGGAATCCCAGCAGATATTAAACTTTTTGACATATTTTCACAGCAGGTGGCTACAGTAATACAGGTCTGTATGGCTTTTCTCTTAAGTTCTCAAAACTTTGAAACTTCTCAGGTAGTAGATCTGTTTAAAATAAATTGTATGGTTTCTAAACTTTCCAGTCTAGACAAGACATGCCTTCGGAGGATGTTGTGTCCTTACAAGTCTCTCTCATTAATCTTGCTATGAAGTGTTACCCTGATCGTGTGGATTATGTTGATAAAGTTCTAGAAACAACAGTGGAGATATTTAATAAGCTCAACCTTGAACAGTAAGTCAAAGTTACATTTTGCAAAAAAACCCTCATAAAGCACTTTTTGCCCCAAGTTTGTTTTTCTTTCTCAATTCCTTTTTGAAATGTTAGCATTTGTCTTGTTTTAAACATTTGTTAGATTGACATGCTTGGTGCTAATCAGGGCAGAAAGTAACAGCCAATTACTTGGTTGTGTACATTGATTGAGTAGTGGCACTCATGGACGATAAGCAGTCTTCAGGGACCAGCGTCTCCATTTCAGACCCCTTTGTATATATGAATGAGTTAGTTTTTAAACTGGTAGCAAAACTGTTTATGTCAAGCAGTATTTACATAAGAAGTACCTTCCTACAGATGAGTAAGTTGTGAAAAACCAGGGGCATGTATGTATTTAAGGTGTGGGAATTAAATTGGTTTAAAGTATTTTTCTGTTTTGAGCTTTGATTTTGATATTATCGAGGGGAAAGTATGATATTCTGTTGCCTCCTCAGAGCTTCCTCAGCTATGCTGTCTAGACGTGTGGCATCCTCTAGTGACCACTGTGGGCAGTCCTTCCCCTTACTCTCCCATCCTCCACTGCTTCTGAACATGGGGTCAAGCCAGGCCCCTCCTTACCCCTGTATTATCCATAATTTCACATCACATAAAATCTTTCTCCTGTCCGTCTCTCTTCCAGTTGTTTAATTGCATCAGGAAAATTTCTTCTTTTCTTTTAATTCCCCTTTTTTCTTTTCAGTGACTCCCATTTTTTGTGAACCAAAAAATATTCCAGATCTTGAGTGATGAAAGTGACGTATTTATGTCTTCCTCCACCAAGTGAATTTTAAAGTACAATTAGACAAAAAAAGAAATCCCAACCTGTAAAGGTCTTATAAATGCCTGGACATTCCTCAGTCTCCACAGAATGCTCCTACAAGTTTCTACCTTAAATTCAGCCGGCTTTTCCTTAATCACCAACGTCTGAGGCAGAAGAAATAGTTTATGTATTTTTCTATTTTGTGGAATTGCTAGTTTGCATGGATTTTTCTTCCTACCTATTTTCATCATGAATATACAGTACTTATTGGCTGCCCAAGGAATCGAGCTACCACTTAAAATACTTCCCTTAGAAATAATCAAATTCCAGACAGTCATTTTAACTCCAACCTATTCATGAGTTGGAGACTTTTATGTCTTATTTTGTATCAATAGGACATTAATAGGTGAATAAATGTGTTTAGATGGGCATCTTTATCCTCTTGGAAGGAGGTCATTGGAATATTTTGGGGTGATGTGATTCATTTGACTCATTTCCTTTAATGTATAAATGAAAAATTTTAAATTTTGATGGGACAAGTGCTATTTGTGTATATAGAAAGTTAATTTTATTCATTAAAAGGCTGCTGTTTTTCTTTTTGTAGTATTGCTACCAGTAGTGCAGTTTCAAAGGAGCTCACCAGACTTTTGAAGATACCTGTTGACACTTACAACAATATTTTAACAGTCTTGAAATTAAAACATTTTCACCCACTCTTTGAGTACTTTGACTATGAGTCCAGAAAGAGCATGAGTTGTTATGTGCTTAGTAATGTTCTGGATTATAATACAGAAATTGTCTCTCAAGACCAGGTAAGAGAATACCAACGTGCTGTGTTGTGTTAGGTAAGCAGAGAGAATGTAGTTACGATTTTAGACTTTGAGAGACAGACATGAGATGGGAGGGGAGGGTAATTTAACACTAAAAAATTTTAAAGGAGCTTATGCATTATATAAATTAGAAAATTAGAAATGTGTGAAGAAGAAATTAAAAAACAACTCTAATCTCACCAGAGAGAAAGTAACCACTGTTGATAAACATTTTGTGCATCTCTTTGCAGACTTCTGTCTATATATATCAACATGCATACCCTTTCTTACGAAAAAGGAATTATTTTGTTGATACTATTTTGTAACTTTGCATGACTAGAAACACTTTTGATAGTGGCTTTGTATGCTGATGGTTTGTGTCTCTCTCATTTTACAGGTGGACTCCATAATGAATTTGGTATCCACGCTGATTCAGGACCAGCCAGATCAACCTGTAGAAGACCCTGATCCAGAGGACTTTGCTGACGAGCAGAGCCTTGTGGGCAGGTTCATTCATCTTCTGCGCTCCGAGGACCCTGATCAGCAGTACTTGGTGAGTTAACTCTTACTACACCCTTTCAACAGCTCTTCGTGAAATCTCTTAGAGACGTGCCTCAAGTCATCTAATGCAGTTTGAAGTTTTAGAAGGTTTTGAAAGAATTGCAGCTGAGTAAGAGATTGTGACATTCATGGACTTTTACTTTATATATAAATGCATAATTGTGAATTTCTGGAGCTTATGAGGGACAAGTTGGTTGCTCTAGTTTCTTTTGAAGACTTCTTAAGAATTGCAGAAAAACCTATCTTCCTTTAGTTGGGTGTTCAGTAATCATTCCATGTTAATTTTCTTTTTGAACTCTGTGTTGCTTTTAGAAATGTTCAATTGTTTATCATAATAAACTTTAAATTAAAGTATAAGCAACAATCCTTATGTTCAATTGTATGTGTTTCCAAGGTTTGCAAATGTAAGTTGTATGTGTTTGCCACATTGAAAATGTGTGAAAAAAACTTTAAAATTCAAATTGCCTTTTTCTTAACCCCTTTTTCCTGGTAAAGAACAATCATATAAGGTTCTCTCTCTCTTTATCATTAGTCCTCAATAAATGTATGTGAAATGAATGATATATGTTACCTGAGTGGGAGTATTGGTGACTGATTACTGAATAATTTAGTTTAATGAAAAGTAACAGATGGCTGCTTAGTTATTGTTTGGGCAAAGTAGTTTAACCTTTGTTGGCTGCATGGGGCTCAGTGTTAAGCAGCTGTAATGAAGAACACTTTCTTGAGGATGAGTCTTGACTTTCTCCTTCTGTTGCCTTCCTTTGTTGTAATTGATACTCTTGTACTCCTTCATTACCAGTGTGAAAAGCTGATTTCTGTTAGTAGTGTGATAGTCTTTGACTTTTACCTTAGTGACAAACGTTCTGGGCACTGCAGTATCTCACCTGGGCGCCGTCTGTGATCTATACATAGTGACTGGCTGATTGTTCAGATATTTCAACTAATTCCCTTATGTTGCTGTGTCACGTAACACACACACCTACGTGTGTTTTCATCTTTTGTTGCATATCAAATGTAGTAGTTAGGAAGTGACCTGTGACCAATTGTTTATGCCCATAAACACAGAGACCTTTAAGGTGAGGATCATTAGCTCTGTCTTCCCCCAAGGGGGAATACATTCTCTTCTCATCCATCTGCTGTATCAGAGAAAACCTGAATATGTCACACATTGTGTCACACTTATTAAAAAAGATTTCCTGAATTCTTATGGTTTTTCTGAAACAACCAGACATTTGTTTCACAGTTGCTCTTCTAAACTGTATTGCCTTTCCCTTAACTTAAATGGTCTTAATATTTTTCTGAATTAGGTATATCAGCAATATACATATAGCTGTTTTTGTATCATAATAATAGCCAATATTTTCTGAGCACATGCCTTGTGTCAGGTACTGGTAACACTTCACGTGTAACTATTTGACCTTCCCAACAAGCCTAGGAGAAATACTGTACTGCATTTTTCAAGTGAAACTTACAGCTAACAGAAAGTAAATAATTTGCCCAGGGTCACACAAGTACTAGGTGTTAGACTGTACTTTTCAAATGTAAGTCTGTCTTCAGAGTCTGTGCTCTTTATCAACACAGTATGCTTTGTACATGTGTATGTAAAAATGTATTTAAGTCTCTGCCCCTGACCAGCTGTGTAACCTTGGGCAGGTTATACAACTTCTCTGACCCTCCAGCTTCCCCATTTGTGAAATGGGGTTAGTATCTGTCTCTGGGGTGATGGTGATGACCTGGCAAGATAAGAAATGTATTAAGTGCGCACCGGAAAGCCTGGTATATTGTGTGTATTCAAACAGTGGTGGCAATGATGATGATTAGAGCCCGCATTTAATTTTATAAATGATTAATCAGAGTGTGGAAAAGATTAATGTTTTCTGGAATGTTTTTGGTCAGATTTTAAACACAGCACGAAAACATTTTGGCGCTGGTGGGAATCAGAGGATCCGCTTCACACTGCCGCCTTTGGTGTTTGCAGCTTACCAACTGGCTTTTCGCTACAAAGAGAACTCTAAAGTGGTGGGTTGACTTTTAAGTATATCACTACTTTTTTTCTTTCTTCTTACCTCTGTGTGTGTGTGTTTTAGTTTATTATTATAGGAAATTTCAAACATATGCAAAAATAGACAATGGTTTAATAAAATCCCAATTTCAGTAACTCTATTAATCTTTTTTTTTTAAGTTTTTTATTTTTTATGAGGAAGATTAGGCATGAGCTAACATCTGCTGCCAATCCTCCTCTCTTTTGGCTGAGGAAGATGGCCTTGAGCTAACATCCGTGCCCATCTTCCTCTATTTTATATGTGGGATACCTGCCACAATATGGCCCAACAAGCGGTGCGTAGGTTGTATGCCCAGGATCTGAACCAGTGAACTCCAGGCCGCCAAAGCCGAGTGCGCAGACTTAACCGCTGAACCACCAGCTGGCCCCTATTATTCATCTTGTGTTGTGTTCCTACCAGTGATGTTGTTAGATTAGATACTAGCTGAAGGATCACATAAAAACACTTAGAAAAATGAAAGACTAGCACAGTTTAAATTTATACTGAAAGTTTTTCCTGTGTTTAAAGATCACTTGCGAGACATTAGTAAGTTTATTACAAAATCGGCTCAGAATGCTTTAGTTTTTTTTTAAGGAATATTAGCCCTGAGCTAACTACTGCCATTCCTCCTCTTCTTGCCGAGGAAGACTGACCCTGAGCTAACATCTGTGCCCATCTTCCTCTACTTAATTTGTGGGATGCCTACCACAGTATGGTGTGCCAAGCGGTGCCATGTCCGCACCCGGGATCCAAACCGGCGAACCCTGGGCCGCCGAGAAGCGGAATGTGTGCACTTAACCACTGCGCCACTGGGCCAGCCCCTGCTTTAGTTTTTTAAGAATAATTTTATTTTCTTGGAGTCTTTACTACAGTGATGCAGTAATCTCATGTAGAGGTTGCAATACATAACAGTTTAGATTTAATTCAAGTTAGCTTTGCCTAGTGAAAGGGCCCAACATTGCATCATCACTTCTCTCTAAAAGCCTGTAACTTAATAATTTTGTGACTTGTATTCCTTTTACAAACAGGTTTATGGCTTAAGTCTTCAGTGGTGTAGTTTTGTTAGAAAATACCTCAATCTAATGTATCTGAAAGTTGGATAGTCAGGTTTATGTTAAGGTACAAACATTAGTAAACTTAATTTTCTAATAATGAGGAAACAAGATTTATTCTGTAGACCTACCAGCATGACAGCAGCTTTTGGCTGGTTTTTATTAGGCTAGCCTCTCAGCCCCTTTTCCAGCATTTCATGGATAGATATTTGTGAATGTAACAATAAGAGCACCTGACGTTTACTTCCCCTGTGCCATGCACTGTGCCAAGGACTGTATATTTGGATTATTGTGTTTAATCATTGTAGCAAGTCTATGAAAAGAACTGATGACTTCCACAAGAAATTTGGATGGTTGAACATGGATGAAATATTTAACCTCACTAGTAATTACAACAGTGAATTTTTTTAGAAATCAAACTGGTAAAGAGAAAAGTAAAAGAAGGTTTAGTGATGGCAATGGTGTAATGAGAATTCATTCTCATCTAGTAATGGCAGGAATGTGAATTACTACAGTCTTTCTAGAAAACTGGCAGTATGTAACTAGAGCCTGAAAAGATCCAGTAATTCCACTTCTAAGAATTTATGGTAAGGAAATAATTAGGAATTCAATAAAGCTTCATGTGTATAGACCATGTATTATAGTGTTACAGATTGTTTCTACAAGGGAATAGTTAAGTAAATTTTGCTACATCCAGTTTGTATTTTCTAGTGATTAAAATGATTTCAAATAACTTTTTACTATTATGAGGAAAACTCTTATGCCAAAATAAGTGAAAGAAAAGAAATTGGAAACAAATTATATGCAGCATGAGCACATTGAACTCTTCTCAGTGAGCTACTTTAAAATAGAAAACAAAACCACACACAAAGGTCCCCATTGTGTTATATTTGCATAGAAGAGAGAAAATGAAGTCGCCAGCGTTAGGGTGTTCTCAGTGATTATTGCTGGGTAGTATATTTAGGGATGATTTTAATTTTTAAAATTCTTTTGTGTGTTTTCCTAATTTTGTCCAATTTGGGAATGTGTTACTTTTCTGATGAGAAAAAAACAAATATCAAATATAATAATTGCAAAGAGAGTAACCTCAAATAGATATTTTGAGAAGACATCCTGCTTGATTTACTTGTGAGCTCCATAAACGAGGCAGAGAAGGAAGGTAACAGGAAAACTGTGAGCTCAACTTTATCGCTTTCCCTGTTTGCTCTATAGAAGTTTTATGTAAAGTGAATGTTCTTGAGCAAGTTACTCTTGAACTTAAGGTAATTTAAACTATTTTTTCTTGTTTTAGGATGACAAATGGGAAAAGAAATGCCAGAAGATTTTTTCATTTGCTCACCAGACTATCAGTGCTTTGATCAAAGCAGAGCTGGCAGAATTACCCTTAAGACTTTTTCTACAAGGGGCTCTAGCTGCTGGAGAAATTGGTTTTGAAAATCATGAAACAGTGGCATATGAGTTTATGTCCCAGGTGATGGTCTGTTCTCTCTCTGGGTTCTTCAATGTGCTCTGCTCTGCTCAGTCACCTGTCGTTAGTTATGGTGGTAGTGGGCATGGATTTAGTCCTCAGTGAATTTGTAACTACCCCTTTCTACCATCTTGGAACTTCTTATACTATAGTCATATTGTCTAGTTTGGAGCAGGAAAATTGGTCAGTCACTGTGTGCTAATGAGATTTAAGATTTCTAAGTGGGTTGTGGTAAAACTGTTTCTTGGGGAAAAAGTTCTTTGTCAATTCAGTGGGAACCCTGGGTTAAACAAAACTTAAAACAAGTTTCTTTGTTGCAGCCTGTCAGCATCTTTATCAGCTGTCTCTTGTGTCTGTGCAAGAGAAGGCACAGCATATTCTGATCTGAAGGGACTGCAGAATGTCTCACAGGATAAGGGTTTGGTGGGAAGTACTTTGGAAAACACTTGAGTAGGTGGTCCCTAAAGGTCCTTTGTGCTTTGTGTCCACCAGGCGTTTTCGCTGTATGAAGATGAAATCAGTGATTCCAAAGCACAGCTGGCTGCCATCACCTTGATCATTGGTACTTTTGAAAGGATGAAGTGCTTCAGTGAAGAGAATCATGAGCCTTTGAGGACTCAATGTGCTCTTGCTGCATCCAAACTTCTGAAGAAACCTGATCAGGGCCGAGCTGTGAGCACCTGTGCACATCTCTTCTGGTCTGGCAGAAACACAGACAAAAATGGGGAAGAGGTAACGTCATTTCTGACCGTGTTACAGGAGAGGGGATCATTAGTAGGGAATGGCTGCCATGGCCTTGTGCTCTGGAGGTGAAGCATTTGGAGTCTTGGAAACCTGACAGAGAAAATTGCTTTGTTTTCTTAAAAGAAATGAAATGGACAGTATAGAGAGTTATGTCCTGTGGTGAAGCCTCCACTTTGAGGATATTGTAACATAGCAAGTTTATACCACTACCCTTAAAAAATATACATAACATATAGGGGCTGGCCCAGTGGTGTAGTAGTTAAGTTCTCATGCTCTGCTTTGGCGGCCTGGGGTTCACTGGTTCAGATCCTGGGAATGGACCTAGCACCACTCATCAAGCCATGCTGAGGCGGTGTCCCACATACAAAATAGAGGAAGATGGGCACAGATGCTAGCTCAGGGACAGGAACAATCTTGCTCAAGCCAAAAGAGGAAGATTGGCAACAAATGTTAGCTCAGGGCCAAATCCTCCTCACCACCCCCCAAAAAGGAAAAAAATACATAATATATAAATGTAAAACATATAATATAGATATATAAAACAACACGTTTTAAAATATAACTGTATACTTAAAAAAGAATGAAGATGATTTAAATTTGTTGTGTCCCTTTAAAAAAATGAAAGAACCACTGTAGTGTTTATTTCTTTGTGTGAAGTGGGACATTTGTGATTCATTAATCTCTTAACCCCTCCCCCCACCTTTTATTCTAGCTTCACGGAGGCAAGAGGGTAATGGAATGCCTAAAGAAAGCTCTAAAAATAGCAAATCAGTGCATGGACCCCTCTCTACAAGTGCAACTTTTTATAGAAATTCTGAACAGATATATCTATTTTTATGAAAAGGAAAATGATGCGGTAAGTGAACTAATAAATAAGTGTTGTTAGTGAACTAATATTTTCCCTACCTGCTCTTGGATTTGATGTATACAAAAGTTTATCATTCTCATTTTTTCTTTTTTGTTTACAATGGTCAGAGTTTGGAGAATCTACCTACTGGTCTCTCTCATTCTCCAAAATCCTCTCTGTATAGATGCCTCTCTCTAAGGGAAGAACTCATGTGCAAGAAAATTCTTGTCTCTTTATAGGAATATAGACATAGTCACTGTCTGTTTAAGAAATATAAAATAGGGGCCAGCCCCAGGGCCGAGTGGTTAAGTTCGTGCGCTCCGCTGCAGGCGGCCCAGTGTTTTGTCAGTTCGAATCCTGGGTGTGGACATGGCACTGCTCATTGAGCCCCGCTGAGGCGGCGTCCCACATGCCACAACTAGAAGGATTCACAACTAAGAATATACAACTATGTACCGGGGGGCTTTGGGGAGAAAAAGGAAAAAAATAAAATCTTTAAAAAAAAAAATGTAAACGTTATATGTTTTTTAAAAAAAAAGAAATATAAAATAATTTACAAATGCTAAGTAGCTAAGTAGTAAGCTGATTTGTCATCACATCCAAGTGTAGAATAATGTCTAAACAAGGATAATGCATTATCCTTTTAGCAGTACAATGTTGGTCAAGATTCGTAAGTTAAATATAATTTTGATTTTGTTCTTTGACTGGTTCATGATGCTCTGTATTTTCTATGAAGAATTTTTTTTGGATGAATAGCCAGTAGTTGTTGCTCAAACCAGGAATCATGTTCTCATCCCTTGTTTTCATAATTACTCTGATAATTGATGAGAGTAACACAAGCTCCTCAGAGCTTTTTTTTGCCTGGGAAAGTCTCCCTGAGCTCACATCTGTTGCTGATCTCCCTCTTTTTTTGCCTCCCCAAAGCCCCAGTACATAGTTGTACATTCTAGTTGTAGGTCCTCAAAGTGTTTTTATTAAATTACTGTTTAATTTTTGGTGGTCCATGCTTGATTGTGATGTTGTACATGTTTCTTTGTAGGTCACAATTCAGGTTTTGAACCAGCTGATCCAAAAGATTCGAGAAGACCTCCCAAATCTTGAGTCTAGTGAGGAGACAGAGCAGATTAACAAACATTTTCATAACACACTGGAGCATTTGCGCTTGAGGCGAGAGTCACCAGAATCTGAGGGGCCAATTTATGAAGGTCTCATCCTTTAAAAAGGAAACAGGCTCACCATCCTCCTTTCCATGTGCATCCAGTGAGGGTTTTATTGTGTTAAGTTCCCCTTCCATAGATCGTGCCTTTCAGAAATGCTGAGGTAGGTTCCCATTTTGTACCTGCGATGTGTTTTACCCAGCACCTCTGGACGCTCACCTTCAAGACCTTAATAAAGTTATTCACTTCATAAGTGTTCAGGTCTGTCTGATCACCCCAAGTAGCATGATTGGTCTGCTATTTAAAATTCCTGTGATCTATAAAAAAATAAAAATAAAAAAGGCAAAAACCCCCAAAACACCACTTCTCTTGGCTACTAGTGAAGCTCTCCTTCCCTTTTTTCTGTTTTGTTTCATTGTTGATCGTGTAATTTCCTTCATTACTTGGAAGTACTAACTTGAAAGTGTCTGTCTCTTTGTTCTGTAGTCCAATTTGAGATTAATTTAGAAGAAAGGAATACTGTATGTGAAATTCTGCTTAGGCTTTTCCATAAATGCAAGATAAGGCCATGTGTAATATTTTCCCTAAAACTAGAATGTATTAATGCATGTTTGAGAATTTTAAAGCCCCATGGTCAAAGCCAGAAGCTATATTTTGCATATTTGGACTCAGCCATCCATTAAGACCTTATGTTCTCCTCTGGACGTATTTATCAAAATGATTTTGTTCTAAATAGTATAAAATAGAAAATTTGTGATCTATATAATTTATGTATAACCTTCATTATTGTAAATTTAGGGGAAAATGCATCATACAATTATCATGATTTTTTTTCTTTTTGCACCAGTGAAACAATAAAGTTGCTATTAACAATTTTGGATCTTTTTCCTTTCATACCATCTTGATTTGTAAAAGGAAGTGGTAGAATGCCTATGGAGTTCAATGGACATTCTGATGGTCACAGTGCTCACTTGTTTAACTCTTATTTTAAGCTCTTATTGAGCAAGGCACCTTCTTCTCTTTCAGTCATTTATATCCATCTGCTCTCCTCAGCCTTACCCTGTTTTCCTAGGCATGATACCGCCACATAAGCTCGCAAAAGGCTCACCCACCTATGTTAGTTATCTCTTCTGTAACAAATTATCCCCAATCTCAGTGTCTTAAAACAGCAAACGTTTGGGGCCGGCCTAGTGGCACAGCGGTTAAGTTCGCACGTTCCACTTCAGCAGCCCGGGGTTCAGTGGTTCGGATCCCGGATGCAGACCTACGCACCGCTTGTCAAGCCATGCTGCAGCAGGCGTCCCACATATACAGTAGAGAAAGATGGGCACGGATGTTAGCTCAGGGCTAGTCTTCCTCAGCAAAAAAGAGGATTGGTGGCAGATGATAGCTCAGGGCTAATCTTCCAAAAGAAAAAAAAACAGCAAACATTATCTCACAGTTCGTGGGATCAGGAATTTGAGAGCAGCTTAGCTGGTGGTTCTGGCTCAGAGTGCACATGAGGTTGCAATCAAGATTTTGGCTGGGGCTGCAGTCATCTGAAGGTTTAATTGGGACTGGCTTCCGAGCTCATTCACATGACTGTCAGCTGGAGCCCTCTGTTCCTCTCCTTGTGAGCTTTTCCAAGGGCTGCTTGAGTGTCCTCATGATGTAGCAGCTGACTTCCCTAGAGTGAGTGACCCGAGACAGAATAAGGGAACCACAATGCCTTTTGATGACCTAACCTTGGAAGTGACACACTCATCTTTGCCTTATTCTCTGTTAGAAAGGAGTCACTAAGTCCAGCCCATATTCAAGAGTAAGAGGAATTAAGCTCCACCTCTTGAAGGGAGAAACCGCAGAGAATTTATGGACATTTTCAAATGATCACAACACCTCAGCATCTGCCTCTCCCATTGATAGAAGTCTAGCACTTGTGCTATGGTCTGAATGTGTCCCCCCCCCAAATTTATTTGTTGAAATCCTAACCCCCAAAGATGATGGTATTAGGACATGGGGCCTTTGGGAGGTGCTTAAATCACAAGGGTGGAGTCTTCATGAATGGGATTAATGCCTTTATAAAAAGAGGCCCCAGAGAGCTTGCTCACCCTCTTCAACTATGTGGAGATACAGAGGTTGGCAGTCTGCAACCCAGAAAAGGGCCCTCACCCGACCATACTGGTGCCTTGATCTTGGACTTCCAGTTTCCAGAATTATGAGCAATTTCTGTTTGTGCGCTACCCAGCCTGTGGTATTTTGTTATGGCAGCCCGAATGGACTAGGACATTAGGTTTTATAAGAACAAATGCTTCCAGAGTTAGAGGATTAGTACCATTAAAATCTATGAAGTATGCTGAGCTTTCCTATGGAAACTATTAGTCCAGCAAACCGTTTCTGTACTTTGCAGGTGTCCATTTGCTGTCTATAAACCTGATGATGGAATAGACGTTGACATATCCATTTTATTCACATGTTCTGTGAAATACAATTGGAAAACTAAAGACATGACTCAAGGAGAATACTAAGTTGAAGCTCAGGAGAGAGGATGGGTCAGAGGTAAGATAATGTTTAGTACAAGGTGTAGAGTATTTCATATTTTTTGGTTGAAGTGAAGAGACCAGATTTAAAAAATAAACCAAAGCTTTGGTTTCTTCATTGAACAGATTTTTTTATCGAACAAAAATCGAGCACTTGCTATATGCCAGGCACGGGCACTGGATATCGAGGTGAACAAGATATGGTCTCTAGCTGTGAGAATTTTGTTCTGGTGTGCAGATAGACCAGCAGTTGCAGAATATGAGAAGAGTATGCTCGGGAAAGCATAGAAGGGCTTTTGGGGACTGGGGGTGTTGGGAAAAGCCGGAGAGGGCTGTGTGAATTCTCACAGGACCAAGTCCCATTGCCTGTTTAGCCTTGAGAGGCTAATGTTTGACCTCTAGTCCCATATGTTATAGCTGGAGCCAGGCTATCAGAGTGATCCATGGACTGAAGCAAGTTAAACTCTTACCTATCTGTAATGAGATAAATACAAAATGATGGACTGAGCATTTTAAAACTCTTACAGCAATTTGGTAATTTTATATCTATTGAATCTAATGAAAAATTGGGAGGGTGGCCCGGTGGCACAGTGCTTAGGTGTGTGTGCTCCACTTTAGCGGCCAAGGGTTCGCAGGTTTGGATCCCAGGTACGGACCCATACACTGCTCATCAAGCCATGCTGTGGTAGTGTCCCACATACAGCAAATGGAGGAAGATTGTCACAGATGTTGGCTAAGGGACAATCTTTCTCAAGCAAAAAGAGGGAGATTGGCAATGGATGTTAGCTCAGGGCCAGTCTTCCTCACCAAAATAAATGGGGGCTTGTGTTTTGTATGTCTGCTCCCCTCATCTTTTTTTCTAGCTATTTTTATTGTATCTTACCAAAAAAGTACTGGTTCTTAATAGCTTAGGGATAAAAATCCTTCATAATTGGATAGAAGTGCTGAGCCTAGGGCAGGCCTGGTGTTGAATGGCACTGAATTCCAATACTGGGGGATATATATAGGAAGGTGATGTAAGTGGATGACGCTTTCTCACCGTGAGATGCTTGCTGTGTTAGGACATTCCTGCCCTCCCTCTTCTGTCTCCACTTAGGAAACTGGTGATTCTTAGAGTCTAGGTGATTGCTGTTTCACCTAGAAACTAATACTTCTGACTAGTTCTCTAGCCATGAGGTTGGGAGCCATCAGGTTAACGAACCACAATACCACCCTGCCCATTACAGGCCCTGGCCAGTTGCAGGCTGATATATCCGTATCTGTAGCTAAAGAGGGAGGTGTTTGACTTGATAGGCATCACAGAGTGCTTTGAAGAAGAGTGATGAGCGGTTGCAGTACAGTTTGTGTGCCACTCTCTGAGCCACTGAGAAACATGACAGACCACATGAAAAAATGTACCATCATAGGCACTGAGAGGGGACTTAAACAAGGCTAGATTTCCGAGGGCTCTTCCATTATATTAGCTCTCTCATTATGAGAATCTAAAGAAGTTCAAGCAGAATGGAGTTGAAAGGATTTCCCAACAGAATTGTCTTTGATGATGGGAATTCCAGATCACATATTATAAATGAAAGGTGCTGGGTGAGGAGATCTCTGGAGGAGGAGGCCTTCCTATTTGCTAGACTTGGTCCTGTGGGGAGGCCCTGGGGATGGACAGCAGACACGGATACAGCTTGACAGTATCTACTCATTTGCTGCATACTTGGGTGACCTGCTCTAGGTTTGATTAAAGACATAAGTTTCCTGGCTTGTAGTAATTCCAAATAAGTCATTGGAAGTGGGCTGAGATAGACCTCTTAACTGCTGTTCAGTCCTCTAGGTCACCCTGCAGTGTACCAACAAAACTGGCCAGACTCTCTGGAGGTGGGCTGTATCCTTTACCACTCCTTGCAGTGTTTAGCCTTAGGTCAAAAATGTCTCCCTACAACTGGAGTAAAATCTTTGGCTGCGACTTAGATACATTTTCACTCAGCAGAGAGAGCTGAATGCAAATACAAAGAACAGCTTCATGACTGTTAGGTATAGGTATAATCTCTTGCATTTGAAAGGAGCACATTTGTCTGGTATGTTTTCGTAAGTGTAAATGTAAAATTTGTCTGCTATGTTTTGTAAACAGCTTCTATCATTTCTTTTTTCAAGCCTTATTGTCTTTAATTACATACACAAAGGCAATGGAATACTCTGATATAAAACTCCAAACAAAAGGGTTAAAATCTATTTAAACTGGTGAACCTTATCAGGAATAAAATGGATTGATAGGATAGTGTGTGCAAATTTGGTAAAATTAACATAAACTTGAGCCACACTGATTTTAAGCCTTAAATAGGATGTCTCCAGAGGAGAGGGGGTATCACAAAACCATTTTTGTCTACTATTTTTATGCTTCTACCCATCCCCTGGACCAATGGTTCTCAAGCTTTATTAAACATACAAATTGTATGGGGATCTTGTTAAAATGCAGATTCTGGAATTCACCAGGTCTGCAGTGGGGCTGGAGAGCCTACATTTCCAATAAGCCCCCAGGTAATCCTCATGTTGCCAGTCCAGGCACCACACTTTGAGTAACAAAGCCCTTAGACGATAATTCCATAGACTACGTTTTAACAATACTTACAGTAACTCATTTCTTAGATGGTTCCCGCCTCTCTTTGTGACAAAGACTAAGGACAAGGGGGTAGCAGTGGCCTAGGGAAGTGTTTGTGACCGTGTTTCCTTTGTGGAGTTTAGGCAATAAGGGGTTGAGGCAATCCGTTCCACGAGACATTTCTGTCATATGTACATATGAAGGTAGATCTTGGCTTTTCCAGGGCATAGCAAGTTGATGAACACTTTTCTGAAACTCATGTGGCAGAGCCGGTACAGAACAGGGTTGATAGCTGAATTCAGCCAGAGGAGCCAGAAGGAAGTCTCATAGAGTCCTGGACGTATATCCCATGGCAGGCAGCTCAGATGATTATGAGCAAAGTGTAGGGGGCCCAACACAGGCCAAACACACACACGATGATGGCCAGAGACTTGGCCACTCACTTATCCAGGGAGAGCTGCAGGCGGCTGGCCACAGTGCTGTCAAGTTCTGGCTGCCTCTAGGCACTGCAGATGCTTGTACTGGTCCTGTGGTGGTTCTGCCGCAAGCGCACTGCCTTGGCTGGGACATCCATCTGCAGAAGCAGTAAATCTTGAGTCCCATAGACGTCCAAGCAAAGACCCTTGAGCCTCGGGGAGAAGCCCTTGTTTCTCCTCTTCCTGCCCCTCCTCTGAGCTGGTTTAACAATAAACATGATGTGTTCTTTTTTTCTGCTGGGAAGTTCATCTTCAAGTTGTCTTGGCTGGGGGCAGTGTTGTCACTCCTCAAGGAGTTGTGCTTCCAAATGTTGATATAGATGCTCAAGTTAAAGTAAGTGACTGTGATAAAGGGAGTGAAGAAGTCCATGATGGAGGCCGTCATCAGGAAGTACCAGTTATGGAAGAACTCAGTGTAGCACTCCCCCTGAGGCAGAATGCTCCTTTTGGCTACCTACTTCCAGCTAATGATGGCAGGCCCAGAGAGGAACACTGCCACCTACACCAGCGCCATCTTGAAAACAGTATGCCCTGTCATGCCCTTCTGAGCCCTGTGAGTCGCCTAGAGGGAAACAGCAGAGGCCAGTAAGAGGGGCAGTTGAGGTAGCCTCACTCACTGAGGCTGGTACAGCATGGTGCTAACAGTGAGGTCAAGTTATTAGTTAAGATAGCCAGTGTCTGGGGGCTGGGCGAGTTCTGTTTCCACATCAGACCACTCTTCCCCAGCTGCACCACGCTGCTCCAAGTAGCCTCACAATGGGTGAAGAGCTTCCCCCATGTGGAGACAGCTAAAGGTCCGTCCCTTTGGATGCTAGTGGTATTCCTTCATGTATGAAAGCATACATCTTCAGCGCCTCTGGGAACATACATACATTGTATTCATAATCCAGTCAACAGCACTGTTACACTGTGCTTCCTCTTCAAACTTTAAGTACGTCCTGTAACTGTATGTGCTCATTCAGTATTTTTACTCTTGACCAACGCAGTCCACACTACACTGTCCCTGTAGGTAGCACTATGTCACAGTGACTAAGAGCAGAGGCTCTGTCTGGCGTCAGGTAAACACCCACTAGCACTTGGCTAGCTGTTCATCTTAGGCAACATAATTAATCTCTGTGTGCCTGTTTCTTCATGTTAAAATGGGACACTTTTACCTAGACTGCAGGGTTGTCATGAACCTGTTCGTAGTAAGACATTGGATATAATTCCTGTCAAGTTCTTAGAGCAGTGTCTGACTTGAAGGAAGCCCTCGAATATCAGCTATCATTATTTCTGGGTATAAAAATATCTGTAAAGGCAAAAGCAAGAAATAAAAATGTTGGCCTTTCCCCCCCCCCCGTATCTTTGGTGTGCAGAGAAAGTTCTGAGACGGTGAAAGGTGACTGGGGGATTAAAGGCTCTCTGAAGATTTGGGAGACACTTTCCCCCAACTGGGCTGCCGTCCTGTAGACTCTCCCAGAATGTGTGTCACTGGAAGAAAAGGCCTAGCTCTTCACATGGGTCAAAGCAGAACATAGAATACGGGTAACTAGGCGATTTCACTGTATATGCCTGCAATGTACATAAAGCCTTTAATTCAGAGCAAAGGAAACTTAATCACCAAGGGAGGACCTCAGGAGAGCGAACCCAAGCAAAGCCTACTCTAAGCTCCTGAAATTTAGAAAATGCTACTTTAGACCATGTTGGTACTTAGGAAAGGATTCTGGTCAAATACAGTGGGAACATAAGAAACACTAGCAGGGATAGGGACAAGGACAAGCAGGGCTAGAGCAAGAGGAAAGGCAGTAGGTCTCATCCTCAGCTCTACCTTATACTCACCTGAAGCCATTAAAAAGAAAGCCAAACCTGGGCCCATTTCACACCAATTAAATCTAAATAGGTATTAGAGGAAAAAGAAAAAGAGCTTCCCAAGTGGGTTGAGAACTGTAGCTGGAAGTGAAGCAAATTGTGTGGGTGCCCCAGAGTGGACTTAGCTATGGCCTGCCTCTGAGAAGGAGAGAGGGACCCAAAGCTTGTTGCTGTTTTCTAAGTTTTCTATAGTGAACATAGATTACTTGTAGAAATGATAAAAGGAATTTTTAAAGCCCAAAGGAAAGTTCTCCTTTTCACTTTTTTCCTCTGTCTCATTTAAGGCTCGTGTCTGCCCCTGCAGATTAATTCTTTGGGCCTTATCATCCCCTGTGCAAAATGGGGGTAAGAAATGTTAGTTTCTACTTATCTTACAGGGAGATGAGGACCAAATGAGTTAATCCTCGTAGAGGTTATAGCCAGATGGCTTCTGACCCTCATTTTCCAATAGAAAACACTCACAGAAGTGCTGTGATATGCCATGGTCACACAGTGTGGAAGGGGCTACATCAAGATTGGAACCCAGGTCGCCTGACTCCTGAGCCAGCCTAAAAGGCACCCCTGTGAGTGAAGCACCACTTGAGATTGCTCATGCAAACCCGTCCTGGTGTCAGCTCTGGAAAGGCTGAGGCAGTCCCCTTCCCAACCAGCACTGTCTAGGGAGGCAGCCATGAACGCTTACCACGGAGGGCAAGAAGCCACTTGGCACACACATCACCCTTCCACTGGGCCTTGAATTTGGACTTTCGATGAGGTTATGCTTACGTTAAATCAGCAACTATGCCCAGCACTGTTCAGGTACTGGGAATGCACCAGCGAACAAGACAAGGCCCCTGCCCCCTTAGAGCTCGTGTTCTAGTAAAGGAGGCAGACACAGACCTAGAATATAGTGTCAGGTGGTGATAAGCGTGAGAATAGCAGGGAAGGGGGACTGGAGAGGGCCAGGGCTGCTCTTCCACATGGGTGACCAAGGAAGGCCTCTCTGAGCCGGTGACAGTTGAGCAGAGGCCTGGCTGAACTCAGGGTGAGAACAATGGGTAGAAAGATAGAGGTGTCTTAACAGGACTTTAGATTTACATCCCATTCCTGAACACTTGTGACCACAATACCTATGGTACACTATATAATGATACAAAGAAACTCCGTGAAAGGCACAATTTATATTGCATGTTAACTTTGTTATTTATTAAATGTAACTAGTTAAAACATGTTGCAATATTTATAACATGGTTTTGGCATCTCTTTTTCTTTTCCTTTCAAATATGTGGGGTCCTGAAAATATATGGAAGTGGTGTGATGGTTTCTCTCCACCACTAGCCCAGCAAATCCAAACCCAGCTGTGTCCCCTGTGCCCCTCATGCCCGCAGGTTTGTGTTGCACCTCTGCCCTTCCTTTTTTTTTTTTTAAAGATTTTATTTTTTCCTTTTTCTCCCCAAATCCCCCCAGTACATAGTTGTATATTTTTAGTTGTGGGTCCTTCTAGTTGTGCTGTGTGGGATGCCGCCTCATCATGGCTTGATGAGTGCTGCCATGTCTGCGCCCAGGATCTGAACCCGCAAACCCTGGGCCTCCGAAGCGGAGCACGCCAACTTAACCACTCGGCCACAGGGCCGGCCCCCCCCCCCCCCCCCCGCCCTTCTTAATGCCCTGGTGACCGAGATGAACCTGTTGTAGCTGATAAGGACGATGTGGAAAACATCCGTCACCAGCCACAACTTACACAGCTCCTTCCCAAACTTCCACTCCCGGATCAGGACGTACACAGGGATGCAGAAGCCGCCTGCGGATACAGGGAGCGGTGGAGGGGGCCCCCTGGCTGCCCGCTCCGGTCCGGACCCGGGTGCCCCACGCGTCCCAACTTCCCAGGGAGAGCTCCGAGCGCAGGGATCCCCCTCTCCAAGGCTGCTCAGGTGCCGCTGGTCCCCAGCCCCCGGGGTCGCGCTCACCCACCAGCAGGTCGGCGACGGCCAAGTTGAAGTTGCCACGGGAGCGCAGGCTGCGGTCCACGGCGAAGGCTGCCACGGCCAGCTCGTGGCCCAGCACCGTGGCCAGCGCCAGCAGCGCGGCCACCGGCGCCGAGAAGCGGCCGGCTTGCGGCCCGGGATGCGCCCCTGCCCCAGCCCGGGCTCCAGCCCCGGGGCGCACGCGCCGTCCGACGCGCTGGGTTCCACGCGGTCGTGGCAGGGACGCCGCCGGGCCGGTGAGGGGCACGGGCGGCAGCAGCAGGCGGCCGGCGGCGGGGGAGCCAGGGGGCGGCGACGGAGAGAGCGCGGCGGAGAGGCGGCGCGGGGCGGAGGGGCGGGGCCGGACGGGGCGGGGCGGGGCGGGGCGGGGCGGGGCGGGGCGGGGCGGGGTGGAGGGCATGGCTCCCGCTGCGGACGCGGGAGAGACGGGGCTCGGCGCGCCGGCTACGCGCTCGGCGGTGTTGGTGTTCTGAGCAAGTTGTTGTTCCTGTTTTCCCAAATAGGAATAGTTTTATGTTTTATTTAATCATAAAAGTAGTACGTGCGCTTGTAAAACAAACAATACAGAAGGACCTAAAGGAGAAGTGAAATTTCCTGCCATAACTCCTCGCCAAGATACCCATTTTGAACATTTTGGTTTAAGTCCTGCCAGGCTTCAGATCCTTTACCCCCCTATTTCTTGCCTCCTCCACAGAAGTAGACCGAAAAAAAAAAAAAACACGATGAAGAAAACCCTCATAGACTTAAAAAACAAAAATGGAGTTCGGCTGTTCTAATGTTGTATAACCTGCTTTTTCTTCCCACGAAATAATAAATCTGGACATTTTCCCACATCCACATGGAATTCGGATCACCATCGTTATCTTTAAAGATACCATTTTTTCCTTGTATGGATGATTGTATTTGTTTCTGAGTTTTGTTTGGTTTTGCTTGTGTATCTTTGCTCACCTGCCCCACGGTTTCCTCAGGAGAAATTAATGGAAGCAGAACCGCTGGGGCAAGGGAATGAACAGTTACTGTTTTATAACATGTTGCAGGGTCGCGCTCAGAAAAAGTTGTTCTAATTTACACTTGATCCAGACACTTTGACATTGTTCACACTGGCTGGTGATGGCGTAGGTGTTGGTTTGGTTTCTCAGAGCCTCCTGCCTGCCTCTCACCCTGGCCCCAAGTTTCTCTAGCATAGAAAATCCTTCCCTGTGGGAAATTGGCTCGGTGGACCACCTGGACTACCTGTCAGGACCACAGCCTGTCCCCGAACAGGGAGTAATGGCCCCCGAGGGCGGGGGAGGAGGTCACACTAGTGGGGTTGTCTCTTCTTCTCTCCTAGGTCGGGGCAGAATCTGCCCAGTGGTTCCTCCCTGTGGTTTGGAGGGTGTATGGCGGGGGGTGAGGGGGGGGGGTTATGTGTAAATTAGGCACATGTGTAGTTGCTTTATCTGTTCCAGTATTTGCCTCTTGTAGACCACTTTACTCCAGTTTGATGGGAAAAGTGACCCAATGTCATGATGTGAATTCTTGGACCACAGAGCAGGAACGGGCCTTTGGGGATCATTTTGTGCAGTGAGTCTCAAACTTTTTGAACCACAACTCATATAGGAAATACTGTTTACATTATAACCCAGTATAGACACACACACATACACTCTCCACGTGTGCATGTACACAGAGATCAACGAAGAAAAAGTTTAACAAAAATGGTAATTACCCTTAGTGTGATGGATTCTGATACTTTGGTTCTCTTCTATATTTTATTATTAATTTTAGTTTTTAAATTATTATTTATTATTATTACTTACTATTATTATTTTATTAGAGGTTTTTATTTATTTATTTTTTGCTCAGGAAGATTAGCCCTGAGCTAATATCTGTGCCAGTCTTCCTCTATTTTGTATGTGGGTCGCTGCCACAGCATGGCTGCTGATGAGTGGTGTAGGTCTGTACCCTGGATCCAAACCTGTGAACCTGGGATGCCAAAGTGGAGCATGCCAAACTTAACCACTATGCCAAGGGGCCAGCCCCTGTTAGTTTTTAATGCTTGTCTTGACTCACTATGTTTATTTCATGATCCTCAATTGGCTGTCAACCTGCATTTAAGAAACAGTCATCTAGTTGGACCTGCTCATTTTACATGTAGTGAACCAGGCCAGAATGGGACGACTCCCCCAAGGTCATCCACAGAGTCAAAGGGCAGAGCAGAGCTCGAGCTGGAATCTTGTGGCTCTGGACTGATGCTGACAGACATGGCCGTTTGGGAGATGACTGTCCCTGTCATGGTGATAATGATGCTTTTAGGGCTGGAAATGACTCCAGTGACTGAGGAAGTCCACTAATTGCCTCTTCATTTGCTGGAAAGATGCTTAGGAGCTGGTGGAACTGACACTTGGAGCTGGTTGGTTGGTAGCACTTCCTCCCACCAACCAGGGGCTGACCTACCAGACTGCCCAGAGCTCACCAGGAAAGCTGATGGCAGGTCAGGTAGAGGACACAGGGAGCACTGCCACTGTTGTCTTTGGGTAGAAGGACAGGAGAACTGGGTCTGGTGGGCACACAGCTTTCCCTCCAGCTATTGAGTGGCTTGGGGATCAAGCTTAGGGGTCAGTCCAGTCAGACGGAGAAAGCCAAGTACCATATCATTTCACTCTGTCGACGAAAATAATCCATAACCAATCTATAAATGAAAATTTGGGTGAGTTTATTCTGACAAATAAAAATGGCAAGCAATAGGATATATTGGAGAATATGAGGAAGCCATTTGGTATAAACCTAATTCGGCCTGACCTTGTCTTTCCAAAAGGGCCTGACTGAGGCCATTGAGCATGCATTGTATATCTGCTTTAGAGATTCCCTATGGCAAGAGCAAAGGCCCTTGAGATAAAGGTGCAACTTCCCTCCCCCTCCCAACGTTGGCATCTCCTTAAGGATTAAGCATCTTTCCTTAGGCTAGGAACTGATTGCTGCGCTCACCTGTGGCCACCCAGCTCAAGACAATAGACTTGCCTCCTGCTACGCCCTCCGAGACAGCAGACCCACTACCTGCTGTGTCCATCAAGCACTGTGCCAACAGGGCAATCTTGTGACTATTGTGGGATGGACATTTCAATCATATGTGAAACGTTCTGTACAGGGGTATATAACCACTCTGTATACGGCACTTCCTTGGTGCCCTTTCTTTCTTTGGGAAGAAAGGCCCCGGGCCATGGTCCTCAGATTTCAGCTCAGAATAAACTCACCCAAATTTTCTTTTATAGATTGGTTATGGATTATTTTCATCGACATGTGGAAGATAAACACATGGATACAGAGAACATATTGGTGGTTACTGGAGGGGAAGGAGGTAGGGGGAGGGGGAAAGGGGTAAAGGGACGCATGTGTACAGTGACAGATGGTAACTAGACTTCTGGTGGTGAACACGATGCAGGCTATACAGAAGTCGAAATGTAATGATGTACACCTGACATTTGTATAATGTTGTAAACCAAATGTGACCTCAATAAAACAAAACTAACCAACCAACCAAAAAAACAAAATGAACTTTAGAAAGAAGAAGGTACTTGGTATAAATAAAAAATGTATTCCAAAAAAACAGAGTCAAGCCCCGTTTGTCGTGTGTTTGCTCTGTTTGTTTCAGTGGCCAGGCTACAGCACCTAGTGCCTCACAAGTGGGCCAAGGCCAAGAGCCTCAGGTTGCCGCTACTGCCCGCAGCGGGCCTGGAAGTAGACCATGCGGCCAGAGGACTATTCTCGAGCCTTGTCGTCATTGGTGCAGGCTGCTGTAGCAGAGTACCGTGGACTGGGTGGCTTAAACAACAAACGTGCTGGCAGACCTGGTGTCTGGCGAGGACACACCTCCTGGTTTGCGATGGCCTTCTTCTCATTGTGTCCTCACATGGTGGAGAGAAAGATAGCATGTTTCTTCCTCTTTTGTAAGGGCATTAGGCTTTTGTGAGGGCCCCACCCTCATGGCCTAATCTAATTACCTCCCTACACTCCACCTCCAAATACTGTTGCACTGGGGATTAGGGTTTCAGAGTATGAACTTGGGGGCGGGGTGCACAAACATTCAGTCGTAGCATGCATTAAGAGCCAAAGGAGGGGCTGGCCCCATGGCCGAGTGGTTAAGTTCGCACGCTCCGCTGCAGGCGGCCCAGTGTTTCGTTGGTTGGAGTCCTGGGCACGGACATGGCACTGCTCATCAAACCACACTGAGGCAGTGTCCCACATGCCACAACTAGAAGGACCCACAACGAAGAATATACAACTATGTACCAGGGTGCTTTGGGGAGAAAAAGGAAAAAAATAAAATCTTTAAAAAAAAAAAAAAAGAGCCAAAGGAGTTTGCCTTGCTAGGTTTTGGACTTGCTTGGAACCTGTCACCCCTTTCTTCTTTCCCATTTCTGCCTTTTGGAATGGGAATGTCTGTCTTATGCCCGTCCCACCACTGTATTTTGGAAGCACATGACTTGTCTGATTTCACAGGTTCACAGCTAAAGAGGAATTTTGCCTCAGGATGAATCATACCTTGAGTCCTACCCACACCTGATTCAGATAATGTTTAAATGAGGCTTTGGACTTCAGACTTTAGAGTTAAAGCTGGAATGGGTTAAGACTCTTGGGGGCTATTGGGAGGGGTGTTATGTTTTGTATGTAAGAAAGACATGAATTTTGGTGGACAAAATGGTGGAATGTTGTGGACTGACTGTATGCCCTTAAATTCAAATTTTGAGGCCCTAACCAGTAATGTGATTGTATTTGAAGAGGGGGTGTTAAGGAGGTAATTAAGGTTAAATGAGGTCATAGGAGTGGGGCCCTGATTTGATAGGATTGGTGCCTTATGAGAAGAGGAAAATGATGCGGGGTCGGTGAGCCGAGGAGTCGAAAGAAAGATTTCTTTAGACTCTTAAGATCTGGCAGTAGTGCTCTTTTATTTAGAGACTAGTATAGAATAGCATGGGGACAGGACCCATGGGCAGTCAGAGCTTCTGCTGCCGCCGCTTCTGCTGCCCCCGCTGGCATGGGGACAGAGCCCATGGGCAGGCAGAACCGCTGCTGCTGCCCCTGCTGGCATGGGGACAGGACCCACGGGCAGTCAGAGCTCCTGCTGCTGCCCCGAGTTGAGGGTTAGGGCTAAATTTAAGGCATAGGTATGTGAGTTATCTCTTTACAAGACAAAGAATATGTAAAAAAGTTAAAATGGTATCAGTGCCCATTTGGTCTGGCCATTTGGCGGTCCCACAACTTTTAGATAAGAATCAAACCGGATTGAGTAAATGGCAGGATTGAGTAAATGGCAGAAGTCACCACTTGAATTTTATCCTCGGCTAAAGACAAAGGAGGATTTGTGGGGGGGAGGGTCAGTTACATGAGGGTGCCAGACAGTAACCAACTTAAGTTCTTGCCTCTGGCATTGATTAAGAGCTTCTAGAGATAAGACCATCCCCCCTTCTTCCTGGCACAGAGAGGGAGGCATCTTCACAGATAGAGGTTTCCCTTAGAAATGTAAATGTTTCCCAACAAAGGGGCAAACAAATTCCACTCCTTGGAGCCTGAATCTCATCTGTAGTTTTAAAACTAACCAGCCTAAAAATCCTCATCATAAGCCATTTTAAAATTAAGCAGCCTAAAAATCCTCATCAGAAAAGACACCAGATCTCTCTCCCCCTCCCTCCCCCTCTCTCCTTCTCCCCCGTCTCCCCCTCCTCCTATCCTCCCCCCACTTCCTTCCTCCCCCCCCCATTGCTCCCCCTCCATCTTCCTCCCCCTCCCTCTTCTCTCTCCCTGAGGAACAAAGGAAAGGCCAGGACACAGTGAGAAGGAAGCCAGGAAGGGAGCCTTCACCAGAAACCAACCCTGACAGCACCTTGATCTTGAACTTCTTGTCTCCAGAACTGTGAGAAAAATGATTTCTGTTGTTAAAACCACGCAGTCTGTGGTGTTTTGTTATGGCAGCCGGGCAGCCTGATACGTTGTTCCACCACTTCCTAGGTGAGAGAGGGTGGGAGACCTTAACCACGGTTTACCCTCTCTGGGCTTCGGTTTCCTCATTTATAAAAGGGGAAAGTAGTAGTTCCTCTCATTGTGGTGAGGATTCAATGAATATGTAGCAAGCACACAGGGCAGCATGTGGCATGCGGGAAGCAGCCCATGAGCTGGAGCTGTAATGACTGTGACAAATAAAAATGGCAAGCAATAGGATATATTGGAGAATATGAGGAAGCCATTTGGTATAAACCTAATTCGGCCTGACCTTGTCTTTCCAAAAGGGCCTGACTGTGGCCGTTGAGCATGCATTGTATATCTGCTTTAGATTTTCCCTATGGCAAGAGCAAAAGGCCCTTGAGGTAAAGGTGCAACTTCCCTGCCCCTCCCAACTTGGCGTCTCCTTAAGGATTAAGCATCCTTCCTTAGGCTAGAAGCTGATTGCTGCACGCACCTGTGACCGCCCAGCTGGAGACAATAGACTTGCCTCCTGCTACGCCCTCCAAGATAGCAGACCCACTACCTGCTGTGTCCATCAAGTGCTGTGCCCACAGGGCAATCTTGTGACTATTGTGGGAGGGACATTTCAATCATATGTGAAACACCCTGTTTGGGGGTATACAACCACTCTGTGCACCCCACTTCTTCCATGCCCTTTTTTCCTTTGGGAAGAAAGGCCCCGGGCCATGGTCCTCAGATTTCAGCTCAGAAAAAACTCACCCGAATTTTCATTTACAGATTGGTTATGGATTATTTTCGTCGACAATTGCTATCATTGATTTGGAGGATTATCACTTGGACACTTGAAATTTTTGGCCCATTCTTTCCTTCTACCAGCACGTCTTGGCAGCTTGCACCCGCTGGGTGTTCCCGGGAACACAGACATTTCAGATTTGCCCCAGGAAGGCATAACTGAGAAGCCAAATTTGCTACAGAAAAAGGGAAAAGAAATCATTGGCTGTTTTTTAAAGTGGAAGCAAAAATGATCTTTATTGTTGCTATTGTTATTTTGGTGTCTGAGCTTCTTGCTTTGCAGTGTGGAAGGAACTGACTTCACTTTCCTGCCAGGCTTTGTGAGGCTGTTTCATGTAGAATCAGAACAGAAGAGGGAACCTCCCCTTGCAGAGCTGCCCTCCCTGTTCCCTGGGCTCCACAGGACTCTGTCCCCGACTTCAGCCCTCACACCAGCTCCTACTTCTGTGTCCTCTCTCTTGGCAGGGAATGAGACCATGGCTTTAGTAACCAGACAGACTTGAGCTTGAATCCTGACTCCACTACTTACTTGTTGGGTGACCCTGAGCAAACTTCAGAACTTCTGAGTCTCATTTGATGAGCTGTCAAATGGTGATAATAGTAACTGGAAGCATTTTTGTAAAGATTTTGGGGCAACAGGTACATATTGCATGGTACACAGCAAGTACACAATAAATGGTAGCTCTTGTAGTCAAGATGTCAGCTGGAGCCTCTAGGCCTCTTGAGATGGAGGTAAGATCTCTTAAATCTTAGCACACATGGGGGAGTGCAAGATTTCCCAAGATTCCTGCAAATGCACAGAAGGCTTTTGTTCCAAGCGTCAATCATATCTGACTTAGAACTCAGCTTCCTCTTGCTTGTGGGTTGTCTCACACGTGTGCCCTCTCTGATGGGTCACAGCAACTCAAATATGAAACTCAGCTCCTTCCTTAGTTTCTGCAAAACTGCACTCCACAAGATTTGGGGAGGAAATCCAGGAAGAGTTTCCGTCTCAGAAATACAGGCTTAGCAGCTTCAAATGGAATCTTAGACATTCCTACTCTGAAAATGCCTGCCAGCCACCCTCCACCGGGGCATTTTTGTGGACTCCTTCACCCCACACAGCGCCCTGTCGTCACACAGCCTCCCTGGCTCCGCTTTCTGTACTCCCTTCCCTCAGAGCAAAGTGTATCTTCCCTTTTTTTCCTGACAGTCTAGCCATCTCTTTTCATTTTTTGGGCTTCTGCCCATAGTTTTAGCTTAAGCAGCTTACCAAACTATTTCCTGGATCAAAGATCATCTTTCCCTAGGAGAAATCCCAGTGGCAACTATAATTTTTACTCCCCTCACCCACATTATTATTGTTTTTTACTTTATTATAGGATAAAGCACAAAATTCTTTTTGTCTACCTAAAAAATCCAAGTGACAATTTAAAATGGATACTAATATGAACTCAGTGGATTATGTAGATTCTAATCTATACATGGAAATCAATAGCTCTGCTATACACCTCCAATCACTAATTAGAAATTTGTTGCAAAAAATACCGCATTTACGATGGCAACAAAAGCTTATAAATAAACTTAACAAGAAATGTACATGGGGACTGTCCCCGTGGCCGAGTGGTTAAGTTCGCCTGCTCTGCTGCAGGCGGCCCAGTGTTTCATTGGTTCGAATCCTGGGCGCGGACATGGCGCTGCTCATCAAACCACGCTCCAGCAGCGTCCCACATGCCACAACTAGAAGGACCCACAATGAAGAATATACAACTATGTACTGGGGGGCTTTGGGGAGAAAAAGGAAAAAAAAAAAAAAGAAATGTACATGAATAGTATGAAGAAAAAAATGTTATCTTTATTGAAAAGCTTAGAAGAACCACTGGCCATTTTGCTGAGAGGCGTTCCCTTTCATGTGTTGTGCTCTCTACCAGCTTGTTGCCAGGAACTCAATACAACAAAAGTAAGTGGAAAATGGTCTCTGCTTTAAAAACCTTCCCCTGACTTTCTCCATTAATATCCCTCCCTCTGTAGGTGCATAGTTATCACTCTGTCCGATGTGCCACGTATCAGGGCAAGGTGTTCTGTTTCAGAAAACAGCCAACTTACACACTGCCATATGCAGAACTTGGTGAGAGGATGGTGTTCGAGGGCAAGTCACTTCTTGCTGGCACAGCGTTGGAAGAGAAGTGAGCAGTGGAGAGATGAGGACACAGAGCCCCGGCTTGCAGTTGGAACCGTGGATTGAAGTCCAGGGCTTGAATACCAGCACTGGGCCCTGGGGGAGTCGCTGAGCCTCAGGTTGTTTTGTTTATCCATAAAATGAGGACGGTAATTGTGTCCCCATTACAGGGATGTGCTGGGACTCGGGTAGATCAGTGAGGGTGAAAGAGCCTGCTGGAGGAAGTGCTGCATCCGTGGGGTCAGGCCGGAGCCTTGCAGGTCCACGTGCAGAAACCCTGCCTGACCCAGCTAAAACAAAAGGGAATTTATGCATTTGCTTAACTGAAATATCCAAAAATATTCTCTGGGCTTCTAGCTCCAGGCAGCTGTCTCCTGGGGCTCCAGCAATGCCATCCAGATTGGCTTCTCTCCATTTTCCCACAGACTTTCTATTTTGTCTCTTACTAGGAGACATGAATTAACAAATGCCCACTAAAATGAGGGAAATACTCTCCAGTCCCCCCAACTCCCTGTCGAATTACATCAGGTCTTTACTCACTGATGTTACTTCCAGGGCCTTGGGCCTGTGAGTTTGAGACCCATAATTAGTCTCAGAGTTGGGAAGAAGGGAGCTCTCAGCCCAGCCCTAGCCTTGTTCCCTAAACACTGGTTTTTAGCCAGTTCCTTTTCTCCTCGCACCAGGAAATGAGGGAGCTGGGCACTTGAAAGACAAATTCTTATTTGGGAGGTGGACAGGAGACATACAGCAGGGCCACATTTAGTAAACACAGATGGAACTGAAGTGGACATCCCCGTCCAGCCACTGGCTCAAGTTGGTAGTGGTCATAATCCTTATTTGCAAAGGAAGGACTTCTGGCTTTTCCGTTTGGTGGAAAAGACAATCCTACTACTCAAGGCAGGCAGGCAGGAAGGAATAGAAACTAGTCTCTGCTCTAAAAAACATTCCCCTGATTGCTGAAGGAAAGAAAGGAAAATAAGAAGAAGGAAGGTGGGGCCGGCCCCGTGGCCGAGTGGTTAAGTTGGCGTGCTCGGCTTTGGCAGCCCAGGGTTTCGCTGATTCAGATCCTGGGCGTGGACATGGCAGCACTCATCAGGCCACGCTGAGGCGGCATCCCACATGCCACAACTAAAAGGACCCACAACTATGATATACAACTATGTACTGGGAGTATTTGGGGGAGAAAAAGCAGAAAGAAAGAAAAAAAAAGATTGGCAACAGTTGTTAGCTCAGGTGCAAATCTTAAAAAGAAGAAGAAGAACATCGCAAAGAATAAAACCCCAGGACCAGATGGCTTTCCTGGGGAATTCTACCAAACTTTCAGAGAGGATTTAATACCTATCCTTTTCAAGCTATTCCAAAAAATCTTTTTTTTTCTTACTTCCCTGAGTATTTTTTCCTTATCTTTCCTTTTTGCCAATTTTACTATGTGCCTTGGGGTAGCTCTTTTTACATTGACAAATCTAGGAGATGTAAAACCCTCCTCTACACACATTTCTCAGTTGATCCCTAGATTTGGGAAGTTCTCTTCAATAATTTCGTTAAGCACACTTTCTGCTCCATTTTCCTTCTCCATATTCTTGGGAATTCCTATGATCCTTATGTTTTTACTCTTCATTGAATCCATTATCTCTCGGAGATTTTCCTCATTTTTTTTAATTCTTAGTTCTCTTTTTTCCTCTGTCTGGAGCCATTCAGCCTGTCTATCTTCAATTATGTTAATTTGCTCTTCTATGGTGTCTACACGGGCATTCAGGGAATCCGTATTCTGTTTTATCTGGTCCATTGTGTTTTTCATCTCAAGTAATTCTGTTTGATTCTTCTTTATGATTTCAAACTCTTTTGTGAAGTAACTCCAGAACTCGGCTTGTTTCTCTATCTTTCTCTCTACCTCATTGAGTTTTTTGATTATAGCTGCTCTGAACTCATTATCACTTAGTTTACCTGCTTCCAAGTCCTCAGGACTTAATTCTGTGTTTTTATTGTTTTCCTTCTGGTCTGGGGCTTTTATAAATTGCTGGATGGTAGAGGAGCGGTTTTTTCTCATGGTGGTAGAATTCGGTTGCAGTTACAGCCTGTGGCCACTAGATGGGGGTCGAGAGCGGCGTGTTAGCTCTCCGCCTTGGGGCAAGATGGCTGCGCCCACTGGCTTTGCCGGCGGGGAGGGGCTGTTACTCACACACGCCGGTCTGGGTTCAGATCAGTTCTGTTCTCTGGTCTCCCAAGGCCCTTGGTTTATGGGGTCCCCGCGGACGGAAGCTTTTCCCCCGTCAGCGGGTCTCCACTGAATCAGCGGCAGGAGTCCTGGATGATCCCCCGGTCGTGCAGCCCCTCCCCCACTCCTTCCCGACCCACGCGGCAGCGATCGCAGACTCTAGGGGAGGGAGCGATGTTCTCTCCTACCGTTCCAGCGCCTCTGAGGCCGTAAGTAGGGTTTATGATCTCCGCCTTCTTGGTATTGTAGGTCTCTAACGAGCTGGCATTATGTTTATTCTCTGAAATTCAGTTCTTCCAATCTTTTGTTGTATTTTAGAGGGGAGAGAATCCCAGGTCAGCTCACCCCACCATTTTGCTCCGCCCCTTCTCCTGTTTCCAGTTTTTAAACTTATTTTTATGACATAAAAGTCAGATAGGCTCGTTAGAAATAACAGAAAGCTGTAAAGAAGCTGGAAGGCACTCCCTGATCTCACTGATTGGTTGTGACCTGAAGTTTGGAGCCCAGGCCTAGAGATGCGTGCGACTCTGGACCTCTGGCCTCTCCTCTCTCCACTCCCTGCATTCGCTGTGCTCCAATCACAGTGGTCTTTGTTCTACCTGGTCCTGCCTTTGTGCACAACTGTTGCCCTGGAGCCTGGAGTACTCGGCCCCACCCCACCCCATTTCTTCATGCCTGGCTCTTTCAAATATTTTAGGTTTTAACTCAAATATTGAAGGCCCAACTCTTTCCCTGCCACCCAGTCACTTTCTAATGTATCACTGAACTTATTTATTTATTTTGATGAGGAAGATTGGCCCTGACCTAACATCTGTGCCAGTCTTCCTCTATTTTATATGTGGGATGCTGCCACAGCATGGTTCAATGAGTGGTGTGTGGGTCTGTGTCAGGGATCCAAGCCCCCAAGCCCCAGGCTGTGGAGGCAGAGTGTGCAAACATAACCCACTATGTCACCAGGCAGCCCCTGAACTTATTTTTTTATAGTCCTTATAACCACGTAAATGTGTCGTCTTTACTGGTTCCCTTGTTTAATTGTGGTATCCCCAAGTTAAAATGGAAGCTCCATGAGAGTAAGAACATCCACCCCTCTATTGTGCCTGGCCACTGTCCCTGGCCATAATAGGTACTTAATATTTGTTGAATGACTGATCAATACTTTTTGCTTTACAAAGGATTTTCATATACATGAGCTTTTATAATCTCAGTTAATACCCTCAGTATAATCTCAGAGGGTATGGATTATGAAATTCATTTTCTAATTCAAGGAATGGAGGCTCAGACAGGTGGAGGAATTTACTTGAGATTGTAAAGCCAATCCCTAGTACATGTGGGCCTGGAACTCAGGTGTCATAACATCCAGTTCACCGTGGTCATTCTGCCTCCTTGATGCTGTGCTTTAAGGTGAAGATGAAGATTTTTCCATTTGCTTCTTTTCCTCTCTTGGCAAATGTTCTTTGGCCTATCTTCTCCAGACCAAAGGAGAAATTGATGACTGGTTGGTTGGTCCTTTTCATAAGGTGGCTTAGTCATCTTTTTGTGCAGTCTTGGACAGAAGGACTGTTAATGAGCTTGGCATGTACAGCCCCAAGACCAGCAGGAGGCTGGAGGAGGAGGAAAATCTTGGACGGATGTCTAGTTGCTCATGGAGTGAGTCAACCCAGAAGGTCAAGGCTGTCTTAGATTCATTGACCTTTGGGAACTGCTTGTCAGGGAATAATCAGTCCTTTCTAGCAAATTTCTGGATCATGGCATGATGTGGTGGTGGGATTGTCTTTGTCTTAGCCCACTGCGCAGAATCTGTCAGTTGATTATCCAAACAGCCCATTCTCCAGTCCTTTCTACTCATCAGCACAGCTCATGTACACCTATACAGATAGAAACTTCCAGAGACTGCTTTCTAGGTGTCCTTTCCAACTAGAAATGGGCCTGTGACCTGAACTGGCCAATGACATCCTAAGGGAAATCTCCTTGGTAGCAAATGGGAGATTCTGGGAAAGAATTAATGCAAGATAAAAGAGATGTGAAGGAGGAGAAGCTCTCTTCTCCCTTCCTGGTTGTGAGCACTGCTGTGTGGTGATGTGACCCCTTGAAGCTCCTGTGGTTGTCTTGTAACCATGAGGGGAACATCGTCATCATGGTGAGGACAGCAGGTGAAAAGGTGGAGAGAGCCTGGACTTTAATGACCTCACTGGGCCACTGAACCAACCCTTGAAAATTCCTCTGGACTTCTTAGAAAAGAGGAGAATAAATATCCTTATTGTTTAAGGCATTTTTAGTTGGGAGTTCTCTGCCAAATTTGAAACAGCTGAAAGTATCCTAAAAGATATTTCCAATTTAGTCTCAGAGAGCCCTGCATACAAGTTGCTGTGTTATTAAAATGGAAACTCGGTTTTCTTATACCTTACCCAACTGTGGAGAGGGAGACGTCCTACTGATGGTAACAACTATTACTTTTTTCCCAGCTCTGGTCCCCACCCGCATGGAGCAGGACCTCCTGTGGTGACATCCCCCTTCCCTCCACCACAAAGTCTCACCCAGTTATTTCTCATAGTCTTCAGGGTTGTCTCAAGTGAGCTCGTATCTGCTTCTCGTGAAGCCTCTTGATGGTACATCTTCAAATTATCTCCCCTCCTTGTTAATGCGGGAAGAGCACTGAAGTGGGAATGAAGAGATTTGCTTCTTGTCTAGACTCTGCCATTGACCCACAAAATGGCCTTGGATAATCCCCTTCCTCCTGCTGGGCTCCAGCTGCCATCTGGACCGTGATGAGGTAGGTGGACAATATCATCTCTGAGGTGTGTCTTGGCAGTGCGGTGCTTGGATCCTAAGTTCCTGTCCTCAGAGGTTGGGTCTACAGTGTGTGCCAGCTGGGAGCACAGTCCCTGTGTCAACTCCTGGGGCTGACTCATGGGCTTCTGCTTTGCCTTCACCTGCCAGTCCAGTGGGCAGAGCTAGGGCCTGCCAGGAGCCTACTGAAGGTGGATGTTGGCAAAGAGGAGCTTTGCTGATGCCTGGGGGTCTGAGAGGTGGTGGGGAGGGAGTATGTGGGTGACTGGCCCCTCTTCTGTGTCAAAATCAAGAACAAGACTGTCTGTCTGTGCTAGAAATGCACGCATTAGGGACTTTACCTTGTCGAGGGATTGTTCCAGTGAAGACCTGCAGATGGAGTCGGCATTTACTGTGGCTAGGGTAAGAGGATAGGGAAGGGAGCACACCAGGCAGAGGGAATAGCATGTACAATGGCCCTGAGGTGAGGGAGAGTGTGATATTTGAGCACCTGAAAGAAGTGAGTGAGCGAGTCGCAGAGATGGGCTGGAGGAGGCAGGAGGCAGCATGCACAAGGTCCTGCTGGCTGTGGTGAGGATGTTGAGCCCGAATGTGAGACCAGTGGGAAGACTCGGAAAGGCTTGAGGGGGACATGGCTGGACCCATAGTTTGGCTGCAGTAAGGAGAAGGGGTAGAGTAGAGCCCAAGTGGGTGTGTGTGAGGTTAACACAGTCACTTCGCCAGAGGCAATGGTGCCTTGAAACTAGACTGGTGGGGCAGAGATGGAGAGAAGAGGATGGGTTTGAAATATACATCAGAGGAAAAACCATGTGGCACTGATTTGGCTACAGAGGGCGAGGGAAAGGAGGTATCAGAAGTAACTCTGGGGGGCCGGCCCAGTGGAGCAGTGGTTAAGTTCACACGTTCCACTTCTCAGTGGCCTGGGGTTTGCTGGTTTGGATCCAGGGTGAGGACATGGCACCGCTTGGCAAAAGCCATGCTGTGGTAGGCGTCCCACATATAAATTAGAGGAAGATGGGCACGAATGTTAGCTCCGGGCCAGGCTTCCTCAGCAAAAAGAGGAGGGTTGGCAGCAGTTAGCTCAGGGCTAGTCTTCCTCAAAAAAAAAAAAGAAGAAGAAGAAGAAGTAACTCTGTTAATTCTGGATTCTGCAGCTGTGTGAAAGGTGGTGTCATTGGCAAGGTGAAGAACTCTGGCGGAGGATGGGTCTACAGGGATGCTCAAATTCATCTTGTATTTAATGAGCTTCAGGTCCATTTGAGACATCTGAGTGGGGTTCTGTTCATGAGTTAAGTGGATCAATCCAGCCATGCAAGTTTTGCTAGCCATGGTGAGGTCATTGCACCTGATCTGAGAGCAATGAGAAGCCTTTGAAGGGTTTTAAGCGGCGGGGGACCTGCTTTTGGCTTCAGTGTGAGAATAGATCAGAAGGAAGCCAGAGAGGAGGTAGGGGATCTCTTGAGAGGTGAAGGCACATCTGAGTACATGGCAATCACAGCAGGGATGCTGATGAGACCACTGAGAAGAGCAGAGGCAAGAAGGGGCTTCAGGCTCCTCACTCTCCCATGGGACGTGGGCAGCCTACCCTGCTCCGCATCTGGGTCTCCCCATTGAAAATGAGCACCTTGGTCTGCATGGTCAGGCTTCCTCAGGCTCCGGCATCCAAGTTTGTGATGGCTGCATCTGCTGCCCTCCAGGCCTCTCTCAGAAACAGATCAGTGTTTCCACTGTAGGGGAGGCTGGAGAAGGGTCTCTGCAGGGCCAGGGAGAGACCCCCAGGCTGAGGGAGGCCAGAATGCAGCAAAGCCTTTTTGCTCACCTTGTGCTCTGGAGGAGAGAGTTAGGATTTGCAAGGGAGAGGCAGGCAGCAGTATACAGATGGAAGCTCTGCAATTGCATTTCTGTGCCTGACAGCTCCTGGAGCACTGCATCGGGAGGGCTGCCGGTCCCTGCCAACTAGACACAGAGGGAAATTGGCTCCAAAACTGGAACAAGCTTCAAATCCTGTTCTGGGAAGACCAGGGCTGGGAAAGGGGTGGCTTGGGGCTGGTTCCCTCCTGCACTGACACGGAGGAGCTGGAAGGCCATGCCCTGCCTGGGATGCAGCCTGGGGCACGGGTGGGGTAAGCATGCACAGGGTTCCAGCATTGATGGTTTATGTCAATGTCTGCCAACTGTTGCTTGTTTGAGACAAGATAAATATAGAAATTGTTAGCCTTTAGAAACATCATAGAAATTTGAAAAAACCAATTTTATTTCTGTTGAATCTAATAAAAAATGTGGGCTCTCTTTTGTAGGTCTTTGTGTTTTTATTTCATTTTTCTAATAATTCATTGTTATTGTATATTACAAAAGTATCAGTCTGCAAAAAATTGGAAATAAAAATGAACCAAGGTATTTCAGCCCATATAGTATGAGAAGTGCTGGTCTAGGTTATCTTGGGCAATCACTTTTCTTCTCTAGGCCTCAGTTTCTCCATATGTAAATAAATGATGAGCATGTTTGGAGGTTTAGGGGAGCTTTCCGCTCTGAATTCTCTTTCATTCAAGAAATATTTATTAGGCATCTGCTTTGTGCCAGGCACAGTACAGAAAGCTCAGAATACGATGGTGAGAAATAACAGAAGTGGCCCAGCACTCTTGCAGCTTACAGTCTGGTCGGGGAAGGCTGACAGGAGAAAACAAGCACAAATACAAGAATACAGTTACAGACTGGTAAGTACAAGGAAGGAAAGGATTGGATCAACAGAGGAGGCTGTCCTTCCTTGATGGTCTGGGCAAGATTTCCTGAAGAAGGGAAGTTTGAGCTGGACGCTGAGAGATTGTAGGAGATGATTAGGTGAGGAGAGGGGAAGAGGAAGAGTCTTCATGCCCTATCTCCTGTTTGCCCTTCAGGATCCACTTTACACTCTTCTCCATCCTGCTCTGTGCCCAGGGGGGATGACCTCCAGGGACTGCCTAACCAGGCTCTTGCTTCCAGTTGAGTTTGGCCAATGGGAGCCACCCCCAGGAGATGAGTGGGAGGGAGCAGAGTGAGGTTGTGGTATTTAGTCCCCTGGCTCCCTCCCTGTCTGGGGTAGCATTCTTCTACTTATGGCCACAACCTCTGTGGCAACCACAAGACAAATCTGACTGCAGGAAGCATCATTAACTGAGGGCCCTAGTTGCTGTGCTCTGAAATCCATCCCTGCATTGCACCAAGGCCGTGTTTTGCATGGGCTGCCCCCAGCCAATGCCTATGTGCAGTAGGGATACTAAGGCATTCCTGAGAGACACTGGACTCTTCTGATGGCCAATTTTGGCTCTGACAACCTTGACGAAACTTCCTTAGTCCGCCCAGCAGTTAAGGATGCTCATACCCATCCTTCCTTCCTATCCTTCCTTCCCTCTATTCTTCATTTGGAGTCAAACTTACATCATGTCTAATGGTTCTCCCAGCCTTTGTGGGTTCCCTCCCCATTTCCTCTCATAAACATTTTCCTTAATAAAATCCTTGCATGTTTAATCTTATCTCAGCATCTGCTTCTTGGACAACCTGCATTTGTTGACAGACCCTTCACTTTCAACTCTCAGCTTCACCTGCTCCCTCTACTTGCCTCTTCAGGCCTGGCTGTGATTCCAGCTGTTGCTAGTCTCTGGGTGTTGTTTCCCTTAGCCCTGTTTGTGACGTTTCGAGAAGTCTCATCATTAAACTCTATTAAGTAAGTTACTGTTACAGACTGAATGTTCATGTCCCCTAAAAGATTGTGTGTTGAAACTTAGTCCTCTTGGTGTTTGGAGGTGGGGCCTTTGGGTAGAGCCCTCATGAACGAGATGAGTGCCCTTATAAAAGAGACCCCAGAGAGATGATCCCTTACCCCTTTACCATGTGCAGGCACAGCAAAAAGACAATTGTCTATGAACCAGAAAGCAGGCCCTCACCAGACATGGAATCTGCCAGCACCTTGATCTTGGACTTTCCAGCCTCCAGAACTGTGGGAAACAAATTTCTGTTGTCTATAAGCCACCCAGTCCGTAGTATTGTGTTATAGCAGCCCAAATGAATGAATTCAGTTACCTCTTTTGAATGTACCACTTGTTTTCTGCTAGGACTCTGACTGATACCACACTCCAGGACAAGAGAACAGCTTGTGCAATGACCCAATGTGAGGGAAGGCTTGGTACCTCTGTGGAGATGAGGATAGTCAGTGAGGCTGAAGTACAGAGAACAAGGAGGGCAGGGGGGAAGAAATACAAGATGGCATGGGTCTATATCCAAAAAGTGTCACAAAAAAATCTTTGAAGAATTTTAAGCAAAGATGTAATAACATCAAACTTGCATATTGAAAAGCTGACCTGGCTATATTGTGAAGAATAGATCCACAGAGTGGATGTAGGGAGAGTACTTGGAAGGCTACTGGAATGGTCTAGGTGAGAGATGACAGTGGCTTGGACCAGGTAGTTGGCAGTGACAATAGAGAGTAGCAAGTGGAATTGGTAGCACTTGAACCCTAGTGGTTAGATACTAGGGTTCAGGAAGAAGGAGGTGAAAAGAATGACTCCTAGTCTTTGGCTGATATATTTGAATGGAAGGACATAGGTGCCATTTATTGAGATACTGTACACTGGAAGGGGATCAGCTTTTTGAGGTGATTTGGGGAGATCATGAGTTTGATCTCAGATGTGCTGAATTTGAGGTGCCATTGAGACTGCTAAATGGGGAGACAAGTAAGCAGCTGAAACCAGGTCTATATAATCTGCAAAGGAGAGGTCTAGGGTGAAGATAGACATTTTGGTGTCATTTGTACATATATAGGTATGAATGATATTTCTTGGGGAGAGAGAAGAAAATTAGAGGAAACAGGTTTTAGGGATTTCATGGCCTTGGATTTGGCAATGGCTTCTTAGATATGATATCAAAAACATGAGCAACAGGAGAAAAAGTAGATACATTGGACTTTATCAAAATTAAAACCTTTTGTACATCAAAGGACATTATCAGCAAAGTGAAAAGACAACCGACAGAATAGGAGAAAATGTTTGGTAATCATATATCTGATAAGGGTTAAATATCTGGATATATAAAGAACTCCTACAAGTCAACAATAAAAGATGAACAATTCAATTGAAAAATGGGCAAAGGACTTAATAGACATTTCTCCAAAGAAGATGTACAAATGACTAATAAGCATATGAAAAGATGCTCAACATCATTAGTCATTAGGTAAGTGCAAATCAAAACCACAATGAGATACCACTTCATACCTACTAGGATGGCTATAATCAAAAAATGGAAAATAAATGTTGATGAGGATGTGGAGAAATTGGAACTCCTGTGCGTTTCTGGTAGGACTATCAAATTGTGCAGCCCCTGTGGAAAACAGTATGGCAGTTCCTCATAGCTAAACATAGAATTAGCATATGACCCAGCAGTGCCACTCCTAGGTTTATGTTCAAAGGAATTGAAAGCAAAGACTCCAACAGATATTTGTATGCCAATGTTTATTCCAGCATTATTCACAATAGCCAAAAGGTGGAAACAACTCAAGTGTCCATCAACAGATGACTGGATAAACAAAATGTGGCATATACATACAATGGAATATTATTCAGTCATAAAAAGGAACGATGTTCTGATACATGTTACAACATGGATGAACCTTCAAAACATTATGCTAAGTGGAATAAGGCAGACACAAAAGGACAAATATTGTATAATTCCACTTATCTGAGGTATATAGAATAGGCAATTTCATAGGGACAGAAAGGAGAGTAAAGGCTGGAGGGAGGAGACAATAGGGAGTTATTGTTTAGTGGTTACAAAGTTTCTGTTTGTGATGATATAAAGGTTTTGGAAATGGTGATGGCTGTACAACAATATGAATGTAATTAATGCTACTGAATCATACACTAAAAAGTGGTTAAAATGTAAAATTTTGTTATATATATCTTACCACAATTTAAAAAATTAAAGTAATATGTCAAAAACCATTGAGCTGTACAATTTAAATGAGTGAATTGTATGAGATGTGAAAAATAAGTCTTTCTTTTAAAAAAAAGGTTTTAGGACTGAGCCTTGAGGAATTCCATCATTTAATGGTCCAGTAGAGAAGAGTAGGTCTTCCAGCAGACTGAGCATGAGAGGCCAAATTGATAGGAAACTCTGGAGAGCAAGGTGTCACAGAAGTCTGTGAAGAGGGTCCTTTCAGTATGTGGGCATGGCCAAGAGGTCAAATGCTGTTGCAAGGAAAGACAAAGTGGAAATCACAGACTACTTTGGATTCAGCAAGGTGGAGGTCATTGGTGATCTTGGTGAGACTTTTTTGGTGGAGTGGCCCAGCAGGATGTCATATTTTAGTGGGTTGAGTGAGTGGGAGGTGAGGAAGTGGTAATACTGAGTGTAGCTGCATGCCCTCTTGTCTCTTCCCTGTGTCGGGGCTAAACTTAGGGGCCCTGGCTCATTTTGCTCCGGATGGAAGTGAATGTCCAACCTCCATGCTTGCTCTCTGAGTCTCTGGGCTCCCTCTGGGCTGAAGCCAAGATTCTTTTCAGAATTCATGACCACTACCAACCCCAGATTTCAGTGTACTTTGCCTAAAATCTAACAGTCTGCTTCTCTAGTGCTTTATTTTCAAGAATCATCAGGAGACACTCAATTTACAACCAGAGATAGTTGAGAAATGAATGAAGAATAAATAAGAGACTGCAAAGCGTGGTGGAAAGAGGTCCAATGGGATTTAGCTTCGACTTGGCAACCAGCTCTGCCTGGCCCAGGGCCAGGGCACCACAAAGATAAAGTAGGAGAGTCTGCTCTCCATGGTGCTGACCACATTGCCCACTGGAGGCTGCAGCAGGTTTGTGTCTCTTGGATATTGGAAAGCATGTGGTCCCTATCCTCCTCTCTGCCTTTTGCTGCCTTAGGCAGGTCTCCAACTTCCTGTTGGCCTCAGGGTCTAACGGGATGTTTTCTATATTGAACATCTCTTGTTTTTGCCTATCAAGCATCCAGTCCTCTTCTGATAATCATAACTTGATTTTTATTTTTGGAACCACTTTTTCCCCCCATCCTCGGTCCATATAGTTGAGGCAAATATGTGTTCTATGATGACACTTGGATAAGCCATAAAAATGTGATTTTTTGGGTCAGTGAGTCAACCTGGGATATTTGTGGAAACTATTGGGAAAGAGGAGCTTTTTTTCTTTTGTGATTATTATATTGGGAGAACTTTCTGGGGTCATCCCATGGAGAGGATACAGAAGCTGGCATAGGAGGAAAGCTGACCTGAGATAGAGAAAAAGAGAGAAGGAGATGGAGGAAGTACTGGGGACATCATTTGACCCCCTGGACACAGCTGTGCTTGAAACCAACATGCCCCTGAACCTTTCAATTATGTGAGATAATTGATACCAATCTTTTGAGTAAACGTTTTTGAGTTGGATTTTTGTCACTTTAAACAAAGAGAATTCTAACTAATACTACCAGTAAGAGCCCTTCTAGCTCTGTTGTTTTAGGAATTTACATGTCCTTCACAACAGAAACATAATATGTAATGTCAGCTACAGTGGATAGAAAACAACTATTTCTCTAGTGCCTTCTTCTCAACAATGGAAGATGGGATTTTATTTATTTTCTTTTTTTTAAGGAATATTAGCGCTGAGCTAACATCTGCCAATTCTCCTCTTTTTTCTGAGGAAACCTGGCCCTGAGCTAACATCTGTGCCCATCTTCCTCTACTTTATATGTGGGACGCCTACCACAGCATGGCTTGCCACGCCATGCCATTTCTGCACCCGGGATCCGAACCGGCGAACCCCGGGCTGCCAAAGCGGAACGTGGGCACTTAACCACTGTGCCACCAGCCAGGCCGGAAGATGGGATTTTAAAAAACAGCTATTGATATATATTTTATGTCCCATAGAAGTAACCCACTTTTAAGTGCACAATTCAATGATTTTTATTAAATTTTCAGGGTTGTAAAATGCACTTTTAGAACATTTTCATCACGCCAAAAAGATTTCTCGTGTTCATTTGCAGTCAATCCCTGTTCCTAATCCCGGTTTGAGGCAACCATTAATCTGATATTTGTCTATAGAGTTGTTTTTTCTGGGCATTTAATATAAATGGAATCATACAACATGTGGCCTTTTGTATCTGGCTTCTTTTCACTTAAAATAATGTTTTTGGGGTTCATCCCTGTTGTTGCATCAGTAGTTCATTCCTTTTCGTTGCTGAGTATTCCATTGCGTGGGTATACCACATTTTATTTATCCATTCACCAGTAGATGGACATGTGGATTGTTTCCATCTTTTGGGTATTATGAATAAAGCTTCTATGAACATTTGGATACAGGTCTTTGTGTGACCATTTGTTTTCATTTCTCTTGGGTAAATACCTAGGAGTAGAATTTCTGGGTTGTATGGTAAGTTTTATGTTTAACTTTTTAAGAAACTATTTTCCACAGAGGCTTCGCCAGCAGGACATGAGAATTCTTTTTTCTCCACATCCTCATCAACACTTGCTATTGTCTGTCTGTTTTTTTTTTTTATTGTCTGTCTTTTTGATTGTAGACATTCCGGTAGGTGTGAAGTGGTATGTCATTATGGTGTTAATTTACATTTCTCTAATGACTAATGATATTGAACATCTAGTCATGTGCTTATTAGCCATTGCATATTTTCTTTGGCGAAATATATATTCAAATCCTTTGCCCATTTAAAAAATTGTATTTTTTGTCTTCTTATTGAGTGGCAAGTATTCTTTGTATATTCTGGATTTAAGTTTTTTGTCAGATATATGATTTGTAAATAATTGGGAAATGGGATTTTAAATCTAGAAGCTAATGATTCCTACCTATTTCTTCATGCCAGTGTCGGCCTTGGCATATCCTGGAAATAGTTAAAATCTGCCTTCAAACCCGGGCTTATGTCCTACTTCCAAGCTGGGTTCCTCTCTCCCCCAGAATTAGGCCCTCACCGTAGTTAGTTTTCTTAGCTGCAAACAACAGAAACCAACTTGGGCTAAATTAAGTGAAAGGAAATTTGTTGGAAGGACTCCTGGAGCTATTGGCCAAGTCATGCTTAGGCCACATGCCCACTCCCTGTCTGTTCCAGGTGGCGAGGGGACAGGCCTGGTTACTTTGCTTTCCTCAGAGTTGGTAGGACCCTTGATTTACTCTCCCACCAAGACTCCACACAATGGAGGAGAGATCATTCCCCAGAGGGAAATCAGGATGCTGTTAAAATGGGGCAAGTAGATGCTGGGCAGCCAAAAAATGTGTCCATACTATAGAATCTTCATCAGAGAAGGGTTGGAACTTCCTAGCAATGACTCCAACATGACCATATCTTGTAAAGAGCTGTCTGTCTGTAGGATTAAGATGAGACACCATTATTTGGAACACATTTCTCTGATGCTAGACATTCTCAAAATAATAAATATTTGTGGAATTTGAAGAAAATTCAGTAAATAGAACCAATGAGCAGAGATTAGGAGGGAGAATATTTCCACTCAATATAAGGATGGGATCTCTGATGGTCAAGGTTTTCCAATGATGGAATGGGCTTCCCTAGAGGCAGTGAGCTCCCCAGCTCTGGATGTGTGTGCAGGCCGAGGCTGGATGGGATGTTGCGGTGAGAATGGGGTGTATCATCCTATGGTTAGCTGTATGTTTCAGCTTGACTGGCCCAGATATTTGGTTAAACATTATTCCGGGTGCGTCTGTGATGGTGTTTCTGGATGAAACGAACATGTGAATTGGTAGACTGAGTAAAGCAGATTGCCCTCCCCAATATGTGAGTGGGCCTCATCCAATCCGTTGGAGGCCTGAGCAGAACAGAGATGCTGAGTAAGGAAGAATTCTCTCTCTGCCTGACTGTCTTTGAGCTGGGACATTGGTCTTCTGCCTTCAGACCTGGCTTCAGAATGAATCTTACACCGTCTGCCCTCCTGGTGCTCAGGACTTCTAGCTTGCTGACTGCAGATTTTGATACTTCTCAATCTCCATAATCATGTGATCCAATTTTTTATAATAAATAAATATATATTATTGGTTCTATTTCTCTGAGAACACTAATACAATGTCACAGGCAAAATAGCAAGATGAACTTGGAGGTCTTCTCTGTGCCAGGAATCTTTGATTCCACAGTTCCGCCTGTGTAGGCTGCTGGTCCTGATTTGGCTTTGGCCAGGGTGGATGCTGCTGACACAGTCTCCCAGACCCAGAGCATAATCATAGCTCTGTTTCTGTTTTCCTTTCTTCATAGTGTATTTCTGAGTCTATTATTTCAAGATGTGGGCTTGAAATCCCAGGGGAGATTGTTTAGAGCTACAATGAGGTGTTGTTTGGCTTGGAGTCAGGCAAACAGATAGAGATAAAGCTTTTTGTCTTCTGTTCTTTTGGGGGCATGAGGATGAACTTGTTGGGCGAAGAAGGGAGGAGGGTGGGGCTGAATCACAGGCTCAGTCCTCCCATGTGGTGGCTACCGCTGGCTTTTCTGAGTCTCTTTCTTCCTCTTTGCCCTAGCTTAACCCTTAAATGACACCCTCCACACACAAGTTGCCTTGTCCCCACTTGAGAAGACAGAAGTGGGATCAGAGGCATATGCCAATTCTATAAGAGGCAGGAGGAGAGGAGATGGGAGTGGTTTGGTTTTGGATTGCATCCATCAGTGGGCCCTGTCCCTCTCATGCCACAGGCTAATGCCCCTTTAGCTTATTGGTAACCCTCTGAATGGGCTCCAGTCTCAGCTTTGCCACCAGCCAGCTATGTAAACTTGGATGAGTTCCCTCCTTTCTCTGACTCTTGATCCCTGATGTGTAAAAGGAGGGTTTTGCATGGCTCTGAGGCAGTTCCACCTGGTGGTTAATATGTGGGTTTAGAAGTCTTAGTTCTAGAACTTCCACCAGCTGTGGGCCCTTAGTCACACTGAGCCTTAGTTTCTCCATCTGTAAAGGGGGATGATAGTAGAGCAATGGTTCCCAAACGTGGCTGCACAATGAATCACCTGGGGTCTTCCTAAAAAAATATTGAGCCTGGTGGACGGCCCCGTGGCCGAGTGGTTAAGTTTGCACGCTCCACTTCGGTGGCTCAGGGTTTCACCAGTTCGAATCCTGGGCGTGGACATAGCACCGCTCATCAGGCCATGCTGAGGTGGCGTCCCACATGCCACAACTAGAAGGACCCACAATTAAAAATACATGACTGTGTACTGGAGGGCTCTACGGATAAAAAGGAAAAAAAAATTTTAACAAAAATACTGAGCCTGATTTTCATCCCCAGACATTCTGCTTTAATTGGTATTGAGATATGGCTGAACATTGGGAGTCTTTAAAGCTCCCAGGTAATTCTGGCATACAGCAACCTTTGGGAAGCACTGTAATAGTGTTTGGCCCTGGAGATTATATGCAAGAACTTGTGCAAAGCAGCCAGCATGGTTCAACATGGCCAGCAGCTCCAGCAACTGCAGCTGGTAGGAATAAAGAGATGATGTCATGTTAGACACAAAGACTCCCAAAGGGAGTGAACAGCCGTTTTCCTTGCTCTGACTTTTATGCTGCATAATGCTGCTCTTCTTCTCCATCCTCATTCAGGCAGTCAGCACTCATTTCCAAGGAAGAAGGTGGGGCTATCCTTTTAGAGAGAATATTGGGAGGATGAGCAGAGAGGGATAGACTTCCCTCTGTCTATTCACTCCCAAACATGTTTTCCAGAGAGCACCAGCTCTATTTCCATATGAACTACCAGCTCTGTGTGTGTATGTTCCAGATGTTCCTTGCAGCACCCTGCACCTGGAGGGCAGCTAGGCTTGACTAAAACCCCATAAACAACAGCCCTTGGAAGCCCAGAACCCTCTCTCCAATTTCTGTGTGGGTCCTCACGGCCCTCCTGCTTCCAAGCCTGGATCCCCAGGGCTGCCTCTGCTTCACATAACACCTGCTGGATGCAAAATGAACCTTTTCACCAACTTTCAGGACAACCTCATTCCCACTAGGCATTTTATGAGTTCAATAAATTCTACTAGAGATTTAAGTGTCACAAGGAAGGGACACATCATGAAGCCTGTGACAAAGATACTTTCATTGACCAAACTCTACTCAGATTCCCCTGAACTCTCTTCTCAACTAGACCTGACTTTTGGACTTCCACATTCATATCTGCGCTGTCCAATTTTAGCAAGAACTCTGCTAACTCAGTCTAACCAGAACCCCCGACCTTCAATACCTGATCACCCTCGATATCCAATTGGGTTCCTTATCTTCCACCATCCCCCAGGTGATGTGTGATCACCCTGGTCTGCCTTCAGAAAGAATCCTGTTAGGTTGGTGTAGCCCGAATCTCCCCTTACCCCTGATGTTTCCTCTCAGTGATCTTCCATCCTCTGGCCCCTGCCCTGCTCCTTGACTATAAATTCCTGCTGCCCACGCTGTACTCGAAATTGAGCCCGATCTCTCTCCTTCACTGCAGAAGTCCTTTCCAGTGGTCCCTATACCTGTTGTGATGGTCCCTCCTTGAGCAAAATCTTCCTTAGCATGCTCTAAGTGTCCTTTGAGTGCTTTTTTCTTTAACAGTTAGAATGAACGTTTTTTTCTCTGACAACTGCCACCTTCCTAGGTCGCACAAGATGCTTTTCTCTGTCACACAATCCCTACCTCAGCAAAACAAATTCCTCTCTTGGGCTCACACACAAAGGGAAATGGAGGAATTTCCTTCCTAGTGTTTTTGGTGGGAGTGTGAATTGGTAAAGCATCTTTGCGGATATTTTGCAGTATTTATTTAAACTTAACATGCACTTACCCTTTGGCTCAGCAATTGCTCTTCTAAGAATTTTGCTTCATGCATAGTTAGATACATATGAAATGAAAATTGCACAAGATTTTACAAATGATTAGAAACAACCCAAATATTTGGTAGCATATAAATGTCTAAACAAATTGTGGTACTTCCATGTAATGAAATAATATCTAGCCATAGAAAGAATAAGGAAGCTCTTTATGAACTAATATGGAATGATTTCCAAGAGATATTAAATGAAAACAACAAGGTGCAGGTTAGAAATACACACATATTTGCTTGTATATGTATAAAACATCTCTGGGAGTCATATAAAATTAGTTGTTTGTGGGGAGGGAAACTGGGTGAGTGCAGGACAGGGCTAGCAGGGAAATTTTTACTGAAAATGCATCACCGTTTAAAAATTTGAAAGCTGGAAGTTAATGGTTTATTCAAAAACTAAGTTACAAGAAATAATAACAAAAGACCTAGCAGGGTGCTTGGCATGTAGTATGGATTCTATATATGGTAGCTTATTAGTAATTGTATTATTAGGGGCTTAGGAAGACCTAGTCCAATTTGGAGTCAGGTATGTAAATCAAAGGTAATTATGACACGAGAATGTTGTTGAGGGAAATGGTCTTTGAGGTTTTTGCTCTTTTAAAAGAGCAATTGGGCACATGCACGTTGACTTTGGAATTTGAAATGGACATATTTTTAAAAAAATTTTTATTGAGGTCAATAGTGTATAACATTGTAAAATTTCAAGTGTATGTTATTATTTATCAGTGTTCTGTATAGACTGCATCATGCTCACCATCAATAGTCTAGTTTTTATCTGCACCAAATATGTGCCCATTTACCCCTTTCGCCCACCCCCAAACCCCCCTCTCTTGTAACCACTAATCTGTTCTCTTTGTCTATGTGTTCTTATTCTTCCACATATGAGTGAAGTTATATGGTGTTTGTCTTTGTCTGTTTTATTTCACTCAACATAAAACCTCAAGGTCCATTCATTTTGTTGCAAATGGGACAATTTTGTCTTTTTTATGACTGAGTAGTATTCCATTGTGTATAAGTATATATATATATATATATATCTTCTTTATCTAATCATCAGTTAATGGGCACTTGGGTTGCCTCCACATCTTGGCTATTGTGAATAATGCTGCAGTGAACATAGGGGTGCATAAGTTTCTTTGAATTGTTGATTTCAAGTTCTTTGGATAAACACCCAGTAGTGGGATAGCTGGATCATATGGTATTTTTATTTTTAATTTTTTGGGGAATCTCCATACTGTTTTCCATAGTGGCTGCATCAGTTTGCATTCCCGCCAACAGTGTATGAGGGTTCCCTTTCCTCCACATCGTCTCCAATATTATTTTTTTGTCTTGGTGATTATAGCTATTCTAATGGGTGTAAGGGGATATCTTAGTGTAGTTTTGATTTGCATTTCCCTAATAATTAGTGATATTGAACATCTTTTCATGTGCCTGTTGGCCATCTGTATATCTTCTTTGGAAAGATGTCTGTTCATAACCTCTGCCCATTTCTTGATTAGGTTGTTTGGTTTTTCTGTTGTTGAGTTGTATGAGTTCTTATATATTTTGGAGACATGGTGTTTAAAAAGATCCTTCTAAGACCAATGTCAAAGAGTGTACTGCCTGGGGCTGGCCCCGTGGCTGAGTGGTTAAGTTCGCGCGTTCCGCTGCAGGTGGCCCAGTGTTTCGTTGGTTCGAATCCTGGGCGCAGACATGGCACTGCTCATCAAACCACGCTGAGGCAGCGTTCCACATGCCACAACTAGAAGGACCCACAATGAAGAATATACAACTATGTACCAGGGGGCTTTGGGGAGAAAAAGGAAAAAAATAAAATCTTAAAAAAAAAAAAAAAGAGTGTACTGCCTATATTTTCTTGTAGGAGTTTTATGGTTTCACATCTACCTTTAAGTCTTTAATCTATTTTGAGTTAATTTTAGTGTATGGTGCAAGATAGTGATCTACTTTCCTTCTTTTGCATGTGGCTGTCCAGTTTTCCCAACACCATTTATTGAAGAGACTTTCTTTTCTCCATTGTATGTTCTTGGCTCCGTTGTTGAAGATTGGCTGTCTATAGTTGTGTAGTTTTATGTCTGGGCTTTCAATTCTGTTCTATTGGTCTGTGTGTCTGATTTTGTACCAGTACCATGCTGTTTTGATTACTGTATCTTTGTAGTATATTTTGAAGTTAGGGATTGTCATGCCTCCAGCTTTGTATTTTTTCTCAGGATTGCCTTTGCTATTCAGGGTCTTCCGTTGTTCCATATACATTTTCGGATTCTTTGTTCTGTTTCTGTGAAGAATGTCATTGGGATTCTGATTGGGATTGCATTGAATCTGTAGATTGCTTTAGGTAGTATGGACATTTTAACTATGTTTATTTGTATGACCCATGAGCACGGAATATCTTTCCATTTCTTTATGTTTTCTTCAATTTATTTCAATAATGTCTTATACTTTTCAGTGTATAGATCTTTCACCTCCTTGGTTAAATTTGTTCCTAGATATTTTATCCTTTTTGTTGTGATTGTAAATGGAATTGTATTCTTGGGTTCTCTTTCTCCAAGTTCATTACTAGAGTATAGAAATGCAACTGATTTTTGTAAGTTGATTTTGTACGCTGCCACTTTCCTATAGTTCTTGATTATTTCTAATAGTTTTTAATGGATTCTTTAGGGTCTTCTATATATAAAACATGTCATCTGCTAACAGTGAGAGTTTCACTTCTTCCTTGCCAACTCGGATACCTTTTATTTTTTTATCTTGCCTAACTACTCTGGCCAAAACCTCCAGTACTATGTTGAATAAGAGTGGTGAGAGTGGGCACCCTTGTCTTGTTCCTGTTCTCAGAGGGATGGTTTTCAGTTTTTCCATGTTGAGTGGGTTTACCATATATGACCTTTATCATGTTGAGGTAATTTCCTTCTATACCTATTTTATTGAGAGGTTTTTATCATAAACAGATGTTGGATCTTGTCAAATGCTTTCTCTGCATCTATTGCAATGATAATGTGGTTTTTATTCCTCATTTTGTTAATGTGGTGTATCACATTGATCGATTTGTGGATGTTGAGCCATGCCTGCGTCCCTGGTACAAATACCACTTGATCATGATGTCTGATCCTTTTAATGTATTGCTGTATTCAGTTTGCCAGTATTTTGTTGAAGATTTTTGCATTTATGTTCATCAGCAATATTGGCCTGTAATTTTCCTTCTTTGTGTTGTCCTTTTCTGGTTTTGGGATCAGAGTGATGTTGGCCTCATAGAATGAGTTAGGAAGGATTCTGTCTTCTTCAATTTTTTGGAATAGTTTGAGAAGAATAGGTATTAGATCTTCTTTGAATGTTTGGTATAATTCTCCAGAGACGCCATCTAGTCCTAAACTTTTGTGTTTTGGGATGCTTTTGATTACTGTTTCAATCTTTTTCCTTGTGATTGGTCTATTCAAATTCTCTATTTCTTCTTGATTCAGTTTTGGGAGGTTATATGAGTCTAAGAATTTATCCATTTCTTCTAAGTTATCCAGTTTGTTGGCATATAGTTTTTCATAGTATTTTCTTATAATCCTTTGTATTTCTGTGGTATCTGTTGTAATTTCTCCTCTTTCATTTTTAATTTTATTTATTTGAGACTTCTCTCTTTTTTTCTTATGAGTCTGGCTAAGGGTTTGTCAATTTTGTTTATCTTCTCAAAGAACCAGCTCTTAGTTCATTGATCCTTTCTACTGTTTTTTTTTTTTGTTTCAATTTCATTTATTTATGATCTAATTTTTATTTTTTTCCCTCCTTCTGCTGACTTTGGGCTCTGTTTTATCTTCTCTCTCTAGTTCTGTGAGGTGTAGTTTAAGATTACTTATTTCTGATTTTTCTTGTTTGTTGAGGTGGGCCTGTTTTGCTATGAATTTCCCTCTAGAACTGCTTTTGTTGCATCCCATAAGATGCAGCATGATGTATTTTCATTTTCATTTGTCTCCAGATATTTTTTGATTTCTCCTTTGATTTCTTCATTGATCCATTGATTGTTCAGCAGCATGTTGTTTAGTCTCCACATATTTATGTCTTCCCCAGCATTTTCCTTGGGGAAGTTCATTTCGAGTTTCTTGCAGTTCATTTCTAGTTTCATAGCATCATGGTCAGAAAAGATGCTTGATATGATTTCAATCTTCTTAAATTTGCCTTGTTTCCCAACATATGGTCTATCTTTGAGAATGTTCTATGTGCACTTGAGAAGAATGTATATTCTGCTGTTTTTTGATGGAATGTTCTATATATATCTGTTAAGTCCATCTAGTCTAGCTTTTCATTTAATTCCACTATTTCCTTGTTGACTGAATGAACTACCCATTGATATAAGTGGGGTGTTGATGTCCCCTACTATTATTGTGTTGCTGTTAATGTCTCCCTTAAGGTCTGCTAATAGTTGCTTTATGTACTTTGGTGCTCCTGTGTTAGGGGCCTACATATTCATAAGTATTATGTCCTCTTGGTGGAATATCCCTTTTATCATTATATACTGCCACTGTTTGTCTGTCATTATCTTTTTTTATCTTGAAATCTGCTTTGTCTGGTATAAATATGGCAACACCTGCTTTCTTTTCTTTACCATTTTCTTGGAGTATCATCTTCCATCCCTTCACTCTAAGCCTGTGTTTGTCTTTAGAGCTGAGATGTGTTTCCTGGAGGCAGCATATTGTTGGGTCTTGTTTTTCAATCCATCCAGCCATTTTGTGTCTTTTGATTGAAGAATTCAATGCATTTACATGTAGAGTGATTATTGATACATGAGGGCTTAAGGCTGCCATTTTGTCACTTGTTTTCCAGTTGTTCTACATTTCCCTTATTTCTCTTTCTGTATATTTCTGACTTCCATTTCAGTTTGGTGATGTTCTATGATGATTTTCTCAGTTTTCTCTTTATTTATCATTTGTGTCTCTGTTCTGACTTTTTTGTTTAGTGGTTACCATGAGGTTTGTAAGAAAGATCTCATATATGAGGTAGTCCATTCTCTGATAGCCTCTTATTTCCTTCATCTAAGCATGTTCCATTCCTTTCCTCTTCCCTGTCTAAGTTAAGTTATTGTTGCCACAACTTATTCTGTTTTGTGCTGTGAGTTTTTGGTTAAAATGCAGTGATTATAGCTATTCTTGATATTTTTCTTCCCTTTATCTTTAATGTTATAATTGTTTGTTAACCTGTTCTGATAGAGAGCTGCAGTTTTCTGATTTTGTCTGTCTATTTATCTCCTTGCTCAAGGCTTTGCCTACCCTTTCTTTTTTCTCAGTATGAGGGCCTTCTTGATCCTTTCTTGTGGTGGTGGGGGCTGGGGTTCTGTGGCAATGAACTCCCTCAGCTTTTGTTTATCTGGGAAAGTTCTTATTCCTCCATTGTATCTGAAGGATAGTTTCACTGGATAGAGTATCCTTGGCTGAAAGTTTTTGTCTTTCAGAACTTTGAATATATCATTCCATTCTCTCCTAGCCTGTAAGGTTTCTGCTGAGAAATCCACTGAAAGCCTGATAGGGTTTCCTTTGTAGATTATTGTCTTCTGCCTTGCTGCCATTAATATTTTATCTTTGTCATTGACTTTTGCCAGTTTTACTAATATATCACTTGTAGAAAGTCTTTTTGCATTGATATAATTAGGAGTTCTACTAGCTTCACTTACTTGTAATTCCAGTTCCTTTCCCAGGTTTGGGAAATTCTCAGCTGTTATTTCTTTGAACAAGCTCTCTGCTCCTTTTTCCCTCTCTTCTCCCTCTTGAATGCCTATAATCCTTACGTTGCATTTCCTGATTGAGTCAGCTATTTCTTGGAGAATTTCTTCATTTTTTTTTTTAGTCTTAGTTCTCTCTCCTTCTTCACCTGAAGTATTTCTATATTTCTGTCCTTTAAATTACTAATTCTGTCCTTCATAATGTTAGCTCTGTTTTTCAAGGTTTCTAGATTGTCTTTTTTCTCATTCTTCGTCTCCAGCATTTCTGGGTTTTTTTTTTTTTATAGTTTCAATCTCTTTTGTGAGAATTCCTTCTACTCATTAATTTTATTCCTGAGTTCATTGAACTGTCTTTCTGAGTTTTCTTTTAAGTCGTTGAATTTCTTTCTGATAACTATTTTGAATTCTCTGTCATTTAGATGATAAATTTCTGTGACTACAGGATTGGTTTCTGTCTTGTCATTTTCCTTCTGATCTGGAATGTTAATGTATTTCTTCATGGTGTTTGATGAAGTGGACCTTTGCTGGTGCATAATGGTAGTGTCTGGTCGCAGATTCCACCTGCTACTGGGGGGTGGTGCAGGAGCTGTGTTTTCTGAACCTGCTGAGTCCACTGGAAGTTGTGCCCACCCATTGGAACTTGTGCTGATAGGTTTTCTCTGTATCCACCCCTGGCCACCACTGCTTGGTGGTTCCCACACACAGGTGCAGATGCTCTGGAGTGGATCCACTGCTCTAGCTGACCAGCTGAGCTGGTGCACGAGGTGGGAGGGGAGGGAAGGAGCACTTTCTTTTGAGTGCACAAGCCAGCTCTGTACTCACTGGTGGCCCATCTGGGCTGCTGGGCTTGGTGGGGGTGCCCACACAGTGGCTGAGCCACCTCAGTTTGAAGAGTTCCTGCAGGCTGGGATGCAATTCTGAAAATAAAAGCATTCCTTCAGAGGCCTGCCTGTTCCCCTGTCTCCTCTTAGAGTCTTGTGCTAGCTGTTGCATGAGTTCCTGTGCCCTAGATCGCTGCTGCTGGGGAAGGGGGAAAGATCCACTCACCTCCTTCCACTGCTTTCCAGGAATGCAGTACCCCCACCTTCAGACATGTGGCTGCATGGATGTCTCAAATGTCCTATTGTGCTGTGTGGGTGTCCTTTGTTGGTTAATTGATATCCTTTTGGTTGTACCTTAGGGAGGAGAGACTAAGGGAACAGCTTACTCCACCATGATGCTGACATCACTATCTGGACATAATTTTTTTAATGCCTATTCTTAAACCATCTAGAGTGGCCTTTGCCCATCACAGTGAAATGAGTGCTGATTGCCTGATCAAGGATGCAGAAGAAAAGCAGCATACTACAGCATAGAAGTCAGAGCAACTGCAATGATGAAAGGAAGACTGCAATTTAATGGGGCTCAATATTTGATTACAATAGACCCCTCAGTTGCCATAGAAACAAAACCACCTCTCTACTGATGCGGCCAGGTAGGGACATATCTTTAAAAAAAGACTAAATTAAAATGAAGCACAGAATGGCAATGAATTCTCCTGAAATTTCCCTATCTGGATGGATAAATGAGGAAAGCACAGAGATAACAGGCAAAACGCAGACACCTGATGAAGGCTGACTGAAGCAGCCTCCAAACTGTAAAAGGAAAATGACAGTTGAATCTTGGGATCTTCCTCTGTGACCAGGCCCAGGTGCTGGTTTCCTCTGGGATTGTGGATGAGTAAGTCGTCTTGGGGGCTGTGGTCAGGGCACCATCAAAACAGGAATCTGGATAACATGGTGGAAGAGAGAGAGAAAGAGGGAGAAGGAGAAAGAGCAGAGAAAAAGAGAGACAGGCACACAAACAGACACACAGAGAGACAGACAACTTGAGACCTTGTTGCCAATAATTGAAAGTCTGGTGGGTGAGGAGCTGACTTTTCAGGGCAATCTGGCACACTGTACTGAGAACCTTGAAAAAGTGCATACCCGGGAATTCTAATTCCAGAAATCTCTGTGCTGAAATTTTCCTTACAGAGTCATTTACATTTGCAAAAATTTGAAGGAAAAAAACCGCCTAATAATACAGGTGAAAATTTAGAAAAAATTCTAATAACACTGCTGAAAATTTAGAAAAAACCCTGATAATACCAGTGAAAATGCTTACTCTAAGTATCCCTGTGCCAAGAGCTTCATATGCATCCTCTTATTTAATCTTCCTGACAACCTAGGAGAGAGGCATTATTATTATTTCTGTGTTATAGATGGGGGAAACTGAGATCCTTGGAGAATAAAGCAATAAGTATTCAGTGGAAGACCCAGGATTTGAACCCAGGTCCTTCTGAATAGAGACTCTTAAACATAGACATTAAGTGAATTATAAATGTCATTATAAAGTAGAATATTCCACAGACACTGAAATTATGTTTTTAAACAACTTTAATGACATAGCTTGTTTATTTTAAGTGAGAAAAGCAGCTCACAAAAGTTGTATATTGCATAACTCCAACCATGTTACGTCATTTTTATATATGTAAACAAAAAATACAGGAAGAAAATTATAGTTTTTAAAATATTCTACTGGGGCCAGCCTGGTGGCATAGTGGTTAAGTTTGTGCATTCTGTTTCGGCAGCCCAGCGTTCACCAGTTCAGATCCTGGGCACATACCTAGCTCCACTCATCAAGCCATACTGTGGCAGGCATCCCACAGATAAAATAGAGGAAGATGGGAACAGATGTTAGCTCATGGCCAATCTTCCTCAGCAAAAGAGGAGGATTGGTGGTGGATGTTAGCTCAGGGCTATCTTCCTAAAAAAAAAAAAAAAACCTGCAAATTTACAATAAAAAGGAAGCAATTTTATTTAAAAAATATTCTACTGTCCTCTTTTCTATATTTTCTAGGTTTTTTCTTTTTAAAAAAAGTCAATTCTGGGCAGATCTGAGGTTGTGGGTATGGGTAATATCCGAATATTTTATTGCAGTGTTATTTTCTTAAGGCAAACCCATGGAAAGCCAGAGAAACATCCAGAAGCAGAGAGATTTTCCAAAGATAGTGGGTCAGGGGCCAGGCTGACCTCTAGGACTATTTCCAACTGGAGTAAGCTGGAGGGGGAGACAAGGGAGGCTCTATTGCCTAGAGCAGCCCCTCCCACTCTGGCCCCCATGGCCCTCACAGCAACTTCTGGATTTTCTCTCCTCCTCCTCCTCTTCCATTCTTTGTCCTCTTCTTTCTCTTCTTCCCCCATCCCCTTCTTTCTCTTCTACCCAACCTCTATTGGGCACTGAGCTAAGTCAGCATTTGTGAAATGGCTGTTTAACAGGGTGGGCATTGGTTCCATCCCCAGCATACGTCTTCCCTCTTCCTGGTAACAGTGTAAGCTTGAGTTCTCTTTGCAAACTATCTCTACCTGTGGGAGCTGGTGGGGCTGCCACTCAAGGTGCCTGCCCTTCCCTAGCCAGAGGATGGGTGTGTGACTGAACATGGCTAGTTGAAATCTGGTAGGAATCTGAATCTTGAGCAGATGAGATAAGGACAGAAAATCAGGGAAGCAGATCATCCTGGAGGAAGCACCTCAAAGAAATTGCTCCTTTGGAACCCAGACCTTCCCTGAGACCTATCCTTCCTAATGCCTTGTCCTTTCATTTTCTTCCATTCTATAAGCTACCCCAGATGCTTCCAAGGTTTTACTTCTGTTGTTGCTGAGTTTTGCTTTAGTTAGCCAGTCTGTTTCTGTTGCCACCAAATAGTAAGAGAGATTGACTCCGTGGCTGTTTACAGTCTCATTAACTTGGTTCAGACATACAAAGGAGAAGAGGTTGCCATCTCCTCCTCCCTCATTGAGTCATTCCAGATCCTGTTGCCAGGACTTAGGCTTGTTTCCAGATTCAGGGAAGAGTTGCAGTTTGGCTACCACATTGTCCAATCAGTGAGTGACCTTGTTCTGTGGTCCCTCTTGTCATTTTATCTGAAAAATCTGAGCCAGGGTCAGATTAAAGGGTAGGCTGGCAAGCAGTTGCCAATCTGGAGGGAAGTTACATCATCATCTGGGAATGTGGGGCCAATGAGCTCAGGTCTCCACAGGCACAACGTTATAGAACTGGAAGGAAACTAGAGTCAGCTCCACTGAGGGAGACATTGCCCTTTGGGGATGATGAAAACACTCTCCACTTTTTCTTTTTTGTGTTTTTGAGATACACACATAAAAGTCAGATGAAAGTTCGATTCCAAATTATGTAATAACAACATTCACCTTGAACAAACGATTCCTTTTCATTATCTGTTAAACCCTTTAATGTCATTCCATGTGGTTTTCTAGTTTGGAAAACCATGAAAGAAAATGAAACTATAGGAAAGTGGGAAATGTTTTACTGACTTATTTCAGACAAGATCAGGCGCATTCAGGGTGGTATGGCTATAGACTATTGATTTCTGTCTTTCTTTCCTTTTTTTTTAAGAAAGGTTAGCCCTGAGCTAATCCTCCTCTTTTCGCTGAGAAAGACTGGCCCTGAGCTAACATCCATGCCCGTCTTCCTCTACTTTATACGTGGGATGCCTACCACAGCATGGCTTTTGCCAAGCGGTGCCATGTCCACACCCAAGAGCCGAAGTGGCAAACCCCGGGCCGCCGAGAAGCGGAACGTGTGAACTTAACTGCTGCGCCAATGGACTGGCCCCTATTGATTTATTTCAAAGCCTTGACAGTGAAGTGACTTGGTAGCAGTTAAAAATAATGAGGTAGAACTCTAGGTACTAAGATGGGCCACCTTTAAGATATATTGGTCAAATAGCAACTTAAAGAGTAAGTTGTCAAAGGTGTTTTTTTAAAAAAAATTAAAAGAACTCACACACTGTCCATTTTCTAGGGATATATATAAAGGCTTGGAAGGGTGAAACTCTTCCAAACTAACCATACCTTGAGGGGTGGAAGGAGGGGAACTGGAATTAGGAGAGGTGGTCAAGGGACCTTAACCTTTTTGGGTGGATGTTTCACAAGAGGAATCTCTTTACAACTTTCTGATGAAAATAAGACAAAATTTAAAAGGCAGATAAAAAACCAGCTGCTCCGAGTGGAGGAGCCCTCCACCCTTGCCCCTCCTGGAACTTATCTGGACATCTTGGAACTGGGTTTAGTCTGGACTCTTCACTTTTTAGTTGGGGAAACTGAAGTCCAGCAATTCACCAGAATGATTTGTCTGAGGCTTTTTATTTTCTTAAGGTCAGACAAAACTCACTGAAAGCCAGAGAAATGTCTAGAACCTCCCTCCCTTTTCCTGCCCCACTCCCACCCTCAGTCCTTCCCAGAAGGGGAAGGAGATTCTGATTGCCTTGGCAAGAGACCTGTTTGAATTAAACATGAGCGTGTTTTCCGGGTGAAGATTAACGACCTAATGATCAACAGCAGAGACTGAATTACCGGGAGAGGATGGTGCTAATTGGATCCATGAACTCCCAGTCTCCGGATTGGAGAGATTCACCAGAGGAAGCCGCGCCCGTCCTACTTCCAGGCTGGAGGAGAGTGTGGGTCCCGTCCGCCCTAGTACCACAGCCAGGAGGCTCTCAGCAGAGTGTTGGGGAGCACAATTAGGGACCCAAGAGCGCACCATTGCGTGAGGGAGTCGATGACGTGGGCGGCGGCCATGATAGTAACTGTTGTGAGATGGCGCAAGTTGTTTCCTCTTTCTCCGTCTCAGTTTCTGTTTTGGTAAAATAGGTGGAGGAATATATATTCCGTTCACGCTACAGTGATGGTGTGGGGACCACAGGGGCTTCAAAGCCGCGTCAAAAATGAAGGAACGTGGGATGAAATCAGGACAGACCCCTTTGTTTGCAAGTGGCAGAAACCCAATTCAATTAATTTAAACAACATAAAAAGTGGAATTTTTTCACTCATGAAATTGAAAAGATCCATGTGGGTGTTGCGCGTGTGTGCATGTGTGCATATGTTTTTGTGCACATGAGTGTGTGTTTGTGCACATGTATGTTTGTGCATGTGTGTATGTGTGTGTGTTTGTGCTGTGTGTTTGTGTGTGTGGGTATCTGTCTTAGGCGCAGATGGACCCGAGGAACGAACTATTGTCGACAGGAATCTTTTCTTTTTCTCTAGTTCTTGGCTTTGTTTTCTTCTGTGTCATCTTATTCAAGCAGACTCTCCTCTGGGCTGGCAAAGGTGACTCTGGCATGTTAGACTTACATCATCCTCATAGCTGGTGGTCCCAGTGAAAAGAGAAACTCCTCTTTCTGGGTGGTTTCAGCAAAAGTCCTCGGGAGAATTTTGACTGCCCAGCTTTGGTCATGTGCCCATCCCTGAGCCAATTACTATGGCCAGGGGCATGGTGTTCCCTGATTGGCTTGGCCTGGGTCATGTGTCCATCCAAAGTAGATGGACAGAGCAAGGGTGAGGGATGGTTTTGATATGGGGTCGGTGAGCCAAGGAGTCGAAAGAAAGATTTCTTAGACTCTTAAGATCTGGCAGTAGTGCTCTTTTATTTAGAGAATAGTATAGAATAGCATGGGGACAGGACCCATGGGCAGTCAGAGCTTCTGCTGCCCCAAGTTGAGGGTTAGAGCTAAATTTAAGGCATAGGTATGTGAGTTATCTCTTTACAAGACAAAGAATATGTAAAAAAGTTAAAACGGTATAAGTGCCCATAGGGTCCCGCCATTTGGCGGTCCCACAACTTTTAGATAGGAATCAAACCTGATTGAGTAAATGGCAGAAGTCACCGCTTGAATATTATCCTCAGCTAAAGACAAAGTAGGACTTTGGGGTGGCGGGGGGTCAGTTACATGAGGTTGCCAGACAGTAAACAACTTAAGTTCTGGCCTCTGGCATTGATTAAGAGTTTCTAGAGACAAGGCCATCCCCCTTCTTCCTGGCACAGAGAGGGAGGCATCTTCACAGATAGAGGTTTCCCTTAGAAATGCAAATGTTTCCCAACAAAGGGACAAGCAAATTCCACTCCTTGGAGCCTGCTTCTCATCTGCAGTTTCAAAATTAACCAGCCTAAAAATCCTCATCATAAACCGTTTTAAGATTAACCAGCCTAAAAATCCTCATCAGTTTCCCAAAGAGATGCTGAACAGAGAGTAAACATACAGCCACCATATGACTGATATCATGCCCAGCAAGAACTCATGCCCTCCCTAATCCCTGATGGGTCCTGAGCCCAAGAGAGGCCCCTCCCAGGGACCCATGGCAACATTGCTGTCTCCAATGATGAGGGGGCTGTTTGGCCTGCATAAATACTTCTCTGCACAGAGCCCTCTACTTGCTACTGTCGTTAGCTTGGCCTGCCTGTTACAGTGGGCTAGGAATACTCTTGGCCCCAAATGAACATAGAACCCCGAGGGCTGAGCAAGTGAATGGACAAGGATGTGGTCTTTATCCTGTGATAGCAGTTACCTGGCTGCCAGTCAAAGAAAGGACGTGGCAAAGATATGAGAGGGCATAACCAAGTTGTTTTGTAATTTTTTAATATAAAATTAAATATATTCCATTCTACTTCTAAAAGTAGATCATTTTATATGTAAAGTCCCTTTTGATTGCCACCCCTAATCTCATGTCTCACTCCTGTTACCAGTTTTATAAATTGCATATTAAATATACTTTAAAAATAAATTTTGTCTTCAGAAAACTTATCTATTGGTGTGTGTGCATGTATCAGTCAGGATGGGCTAGGCTCTGCTGTGGTAACAAATAATTCCAAAATTCCACTACCTTAACACACATTTATTTCTCACTTCAACACATGTTTGACAGGAGTCTACAATGGGAATCTGTTTATTGGTGTCACTGAGGGACTCAGGCTGATGGAGACCAAGGCAGGAAGAAGAAGAAAATGGTGAGTTGTATACTGTCTCTTAAAGCTTCCACCCAGAGGTGAGTCATGTCACTTCTCACATTTTTTTGCCAGAGCAAGTCACATGGCCTCACCTAACTCCAAGGAGTGTGGAATCTTGTACCTGGGAGAACTGGAAATAATTGGTAGATAGCACTAATGACTACTCCAGTAGGTTTAGCATATCATCTGCAATTTGTTATTTTTATTCAACACTGCTTCTAGGATGTATCTATGTTGATACATATAAATCTAGTTCATAATCACGAATTGATAAGCCAGACACAAGAGGAGATACTGTATGATTCCAAAATCCCTGAGGCTTTTATCATTAGTTTAGTTCTTCTTATTGTTTTTGGCCTCTGGTTCAGCAATTGATCAATGAATCAATCCATCAAGAATGAGTTATTTAGTCAGTGCCTTCTGGATGCTCTGTGCCAGAAGATATCAATGAGCCAAGGGGATGGGGGAGCTGTTGTTCTGCCCTGAGGCACTTGGGGACTGGTTCACAGGGCAATGGAAGGCCTAGTGCTGAGGTATGGACTGCCAGGGCTGAGAACCTCACAGCAGGGAGGGATCCTGGGGGCTGGAGGAGCCAGAGTGGGCTTCCTGGAGGGTGTAGGGCTAGGCCTGGAAGGATGGGCGAGGCAGCGACAGGCAAGAAGGGTAGAGGGGTCAGCAGTCTGGGTTTGACAGAAACTCATGCAGCAGGTCAGTCTGGTCAGACTCATCTCCATCCTCATTATCACACGAGGTTAGATATGTCACAGGTCAAACCATGTTCCCTGAACTCAAGGTCATCATTCTTGGCAATGGCTACTCCAGGACACCAGCATCACAGTGTTGAAGCAAAGGCCCTGTGGCTAGAATCGTCTTTCAAATTGGGGCTTGACTAATTTTTTGAAAGCCAGTCCTGTGCCTTGGGCTTGAAATCATGGTAAAAATGACAGTAGTGGGCAATTATTGAATGCTAGGTATGTGCCCCATGTCACTCAATGAGTGGGTGATTATGTAAGGAATAAAGCACAGCAACAACAACAGCAAAACTGGTGCTTCCACACTGCTTACTACCTGCCAGGCTCTTTTGTCAGGAGCTGTGAATGTTAACTCTTGTCTGTCTCCTGATAGCCCCACGAGGCAGGTGCTCTTGTTATCCCTACGTTGCACGTGAGGAAGCAGGGGCACAGACTGCTCAAGCACTTTGCCCAAGGCCACGTCACTAGCAAGTTGCAGACGCAGGATTTGAATCCAGGCCCAATGAACCCAATGAGAATTGAAGGAAGCTCTGCCTCTGTCTTAGCCTGTGAGGGCTGCTATAACAGAATGCCATAGATGGGGTGGCTTATGGACAAAAGAAATTTCTCTCTCACAGTCTGGAGGCTGGGAGTCCAAGATCAAGGTGCTGGCAGGTTCAGTGTCTGGTGAGGACCCACTTCCTGGTTCATGGACGGCTGTCTTCTCACTGTGGCCTCATCTGACAGAAGGGATGAGGGAGCTCTCCAAGGTCTTTTTAAAAAGGGGACTAATCCCATTCATAAGAGTTCCAATCTCATGACCTAATCACCCCCCAAAGGCCCCACCTCTTAAAACTGTCACATTGGGAATTAGGTTTCAACATATGAATTTTGGGGAAGAACAAACATTCAGTCCATAACAGTCTCTCTCAGCCCACCCTGCAGTCCAACATGCAGCAGCGATGGCCTTGGTGGCCCTGGTGTCATCGTTAAGTCCAAGTGGGGCTATTTGGGCCTGGCCGAGGGCCCAAGCTGGCTGAACCTGAAGTTTTCTTTTCCTCTGACAACCCCTACCCCCAGGATTCTTCCCTGCTGAGTGGCTGGCGCCTCCTGTCTGCTATAAAGAGGCTCTTTGCTGGTCTGATTACCCACAGCCCTTCTTGGAAGTGCTTTCCAGTGAGTAGGTAGAAGGTGTAACTCCTGGGAGGGGAGGGCATTTTCTCCACAGCCACCTGATGGCTGTGCCTCCAGCCGCTCCAGGCCCTGGGCTGATGGGAGTGTCAGAGGTAGGAGAGTGCAAGCAGAGATTCTTGACTTCTTCTGTGCTCTGGTCGCAGGGTGAAGCCTCTGGTGCATAGGTAAAATACACAGGATTATGAAGGCAATCAATTATAATGAAATGCAGTTATCAAATGGTTAAAAACATTTGCGACATAGTAATATATGTGCTATTTCCTTAACTCATTAAATAAGATCTAGAGGTAGGATTAATGGCTGCAAAAAGTCCAGAGCAGGCAAGGAAACCCCCTGGAGGATGTGGGCTTGCCCTGCGCCTTAAAGGATGGGTAAGAATTGCAAAGACAAGGACAATGGCTCATAGATACTGAGTGGAATAGACAGGGCCCTTGTCAGAGAGAAGGTGACTCTGAGCTCAACAGAATGGGACACAGACACCTGGGGTGTGTGAGTCACTTTAATTGGGGCCACAGGTTGATTCTATTTTAATTATTTTACTATCAATGTCCCTCAGTTAGAAGTACCTAAAGTAATGAAGAAGCCTTCAATTAAAAATATATATGTCTCCAAATCAGATGCTTCATGAGAATCTACTCGGCTTTGGAGTCATCAGATTGCCTACAACACATATGGCTGCTCTGTCTGTGTTAGGGCTGGGATCTCTCTCTCTCTCAAGTATATATATGTCATATATATGTAAATATGTTTGTTTCAAATATTTGTATGTCAAATTTACATAAATATCTGAGAGCTGGAGAGCTGATGGTCTAAATTCCAGTTCAGATCTGAAGGCCTGAGAACCAGGAGTGCCGAGGGCAAGGGAAGATTGATGTTCCAGCTCAGCAGTCAGGGAGAGAGTGCTGTCACATTCTCTTCCCTCCCTCCACCTCTTTGCTCTGTTCAGGCCCCCAGTGGGATGGATGATGCTGCCTACACTGGAGAAGGCAATCGGCAATGTCTTTACTCAGTCTAGTGGTTCAAATGCTAATTCTGGAAACATTGTCACAGACACACCCAGAAATAATGTGTAACCAGATATCTGACACATAAAATTAACCATCGCAGGTCCACCATTTGTCAATGTGCTGCCCATATACATCTCCTTAAGGCACACTTAATCTCCAAACGAACACTGTAACAAGGTCATCATTTCACCTAACATGATACAACTATCCTGTGTACAACTGAAAACACATTAACCCCTTTCTCAGAAGAGGAGATAAAGTCCTTGAGTGATGTTTCCTCTTCTTGATATCTCATAGTTTAAATACTGTCATGTAAAATTGACAATACTTAAGTAGTGTGATGTAAAGTGAACATATGTTACATGCTAGGGAACAGGAGAGGAGAGAAAAGAAAGATGTATACACACGCACACACACACATGTATTCATAACAAAATGAGGAGGAGATACTCATGACAATTACAGTCCTTGTTTCTGTAATTGGTCACATGATCATAGCTGGTATTTACAGCTACCCCCTTTCACTCTTCATTCCATATTCCTTTTGCCTTAAGCAAGCACCTGTACTCCACCTGGTGGGGTGACCCAAACCTTCATTCCTGAAGGGTCTGGGTTGTTAGAAGTCCTGCCTGGATTGAGTAGTTGTAGTTTTCCATTGACTTTAATCACGGGGTGTGGTAATACACGTTTCCCCTGCTATCCTAAGCTGAACTGGAGGAAAGCGAAGAAGCAGTTACCTTAGGACACTTCTTGCTAACGGATGCACAAAATAAGTGGAGATAAAGCCCAGATGCTCACAGACACACTTCAGACCTATGGCCACTTGAGTCTGCTATGCTGAGTGTAGTTCCTGGGGAAGGAGCTTGGCAGCGCCACTCTCACTGCTCGGGGCTCATGCTCCCTCTAATGGCTGGCTGCAGAACAAATGCTGAAGCTTAGTTTGCTTTTTGCCTTTCTTCGTAAAAGTGCAAATCCTCTTTGGATTTCTTTCTGTTAGTGAAAACAGGTACTTCTAATGTAGGTCTTTTGTAAATGTGAAGTGGTATAAAGCGAACTTTGGAAAAGCAGGGGATAAGAGGCACCCTCAAGGATCTGCTGTACTCCAGACATGCTTCCTTACCTCCCTGGTGGAATAGTAGTCAAATTTCCCCTTGGTGATCAGGATCACTCACCTCAGGCAGCAGAGTAAGTCCCTCCTTTGTCCATTGATTCAGAGGTTTGAGGAAACTAAAGTGACCAGAGGGCAGTCTTAACTTCCAGTTCAGTGGACTCATTTTTGTGTCTGCTGGTGGACTCATTCTTCCTTTGGAACTAAGTCCTTTAGGCCAGCAGAGCATAATGTCATGGGAACAGGAAGCACAATTTTTGCTAATGGGTCACTAAGGGTAATAGTGATGCTGTGGTCATCTCCACTCCTTGATTCTTGAACCTGTGAGTCTTGGCTATGGGAGAAAGAGTAGCATATATTGGATGCTTATTCGGAGCATACATAGCCTTCTGGAAAACTTTGCCCCAGCCCTGCAATGTATTGCCACATATCTGATGTTGTAACTGAGTCTTCAAAAGGCCATTCTGCTATCAAACCAGCTGCTTCAGGATGATGGGGAATGTAGTAAGAATCCTGTGAGCGTGGACCCATTGCCACACTTCTTTTGCTGTGAAGTGAGTTCCTTGATCAGAAGCAATACTGTGTGGAATACTGTGGTGGTGGATAAGGCAATCTGTAAGTCCATGGATAGTACTTTTGGCATAAGCATTGCATGCAGGGAAGGCAAATCTGTATCCAGAGTGTCTATTCCAGTAAGAACTGCCCCTTTGCTGCCCCTTTAATGATGTAAGTGGTCCACTATAATCAATGTGCCACCAAGTAGCTGGCTGACCCCCCTGGAGAACAGAGCCCTCTCTGGGACTCAGTGTTGGTCTCTTCTTCTGGCAGATTGGGCACTCAGCTGTGGCTGGACTCACATTGGCCTTGTTGAGTGGAAGTCCATGCATGTCCTCTATCCATGCCACTTTTTTTGAGCCCATTGGGCAATGACAGAGGTGGTTGGGGAAGGTGGCTGACTGGTACTCATAGGATAGATCACCCTATTCACTTGCTTATTAAAATCTCCTCTGCTCAGGTCACCCTTTGGTGAACATTCACATGAGACACAAGTATCTTCACATTTTTTGCCCATTCAGAGAGGTCTATCCACATATCTCTTCCCCCAAATTTCCTTGTCACCAATTTTCCTATCACGTTCCTTCCAGCCCCTGACTCTCTAGCCAAACCATTGGCCACAGCCCATGAATCAGTATATAATTGCAAAGTGAACAACCAGGTGCACTGCTTGAAGTCCTGCCCACTGGGAAGATTTCTCTTCACCGCTGTCCTTCAGGGATGTTCAGGGAGGGGCTGAGAGCTAAAGCTGTCCACCTTCAAGTGGTGCCTGCACATCGTGCAGAACAATCTGTAAACCACTGGGTTTTTAAAAAGTTTTGGCCATTCTAGTAGATATGGATTGCTATCCCATTATGGCTTAAATTTGCATTTCCCTGCTGATTAATTACTTTGAGCATTATATCATGTACTTACTGATTATTTGTATATCTTCTTTGTGAGGTATCTGTTCTAGTCTTTTGCCAATTTTTGGTAATTTTTAATAGCTTTATTGAGATACAATTCACATGCCAAACAATTCATCCATTTAATGTGTACAATGCTAGTGGCTTCTAGTATATTAACAGAGTTGTTCATCCATCGCCACAATCAATTTTAGAAAAATTTCATTACCTCAAAAAGAAACTCTGCATTGTTTAACCATTACCTCCCTTATCCCACTCCACCCCTCATGTTCTCTAGCCCTAGGAAACCAGTAATCTACTTTCTGTCTCTATACATTTGTCTATTCTGGATATTTTATACAAAACTGATCATATGGTATCTGGTCCTTTGTGACTGGCTTTTTTTCACTTGGCATAATGTTTTCAAGATTTATCCATGTTGTACTATGTATGAGTACTTCAGTGCTTTTTGTGGCTGAATAATATTCCATTGTATGTATATACCACATTTTGTTTATCCACTCATCAATTGATAAACATTTGAGTTGTTTCCACTTTTTGGCCATTATGAATAATGCTGCTGTGAACATTCACGTACAAGTTTTTTTGTAGACATATATTTCCAAATCTCCTGCTTATATAACTAAGAATGTAATTGCTGGATCATATTGTAACTCTCTGTTTAACCATTAGCAGACTGTTTTCAAAGTGACTGCACTATTTTACATTCCTATTAATGATGTATAAGGGTTCTATTTTCTTCCAATCCTTGCTGGCCCTTGTTATTGTCCATTATTTTTGTGTCTGGGGAAGATTTGCCCTGAGATAACATCTGTTGCCAATCTCCCTCTTATTCTTTTTTTCCTCCCCAAAGCCTCAGTGCATGGCTGTATATTCTAGTTGTAAGTCGTTCTAGTTTTTCTATGTGAGCCGCCACCACAGCATGGTAACTCATGGATGGGTGGTGGGTTCTGCCACTGGGAGGTGAACCCTGGGCTGCTGAAGTGGTGAGAGTGCTGAACTTTAACCACTAGGCCATCAGGGCTGCCTCCCATCTTTTTGATTATAGCCATTCTGGTGGGTGTAAAGTGGTATCTCATTGTGGTTTTGATGTGCATTTCCCAGATGGCTGATACTCTCGAGGATCTTTTTATTGGCTTATTGGCTTGTTGACGAAAATAATCCATAACCAATCTATAAATGAAAATTTGGGTGAGTTTTTTCTGAGCTAAAATGTGAGGTTTATAACCCGGGAGAGTCTTTCCACAAAGGAACAGAGCACTCCAAAGAAGTGGGGGTATACAGGATGGTTTTTTCCCCCAAAGAGGATGTTTCACATATGATTGAAATGTCCCTTTTACAATAGTCATGAGGCTGCTCTGTTGGCACAGCGATTGATGGAAACAGCAGATAGGTCTGCTGTCTCGGTGAACACAGGAGGGTGGCAGGTCTGTTGCCTCGAGCTGGGTGATCACAGGTGAGTGCTGCAATCAGTTCCTTGCCTAAGGAAAGATGCTTAATCTTTAAGGAGATGCCAATGTTGGGACGGGGAGTGAAGTTGCGCCTTTATCTCAAGGGCCTTTGTTCTTATCATAGGAAATTTCTAAGCAGATATACAATGCATGCTCAATGACCACAGTCAGGCCCTTTTGGAAAAAACTAAGTCAGGCCGAATTAGGTTTATACCAAATGGCTTCCTCATATACTCCAATATATCCTATTGCTTGCCATTTCTATTTGTCAGGCTATTTGTATATCTTCCTCGAGGAAATGTGTGTTCATGTCTCTTGCCCATTTTCTAATTGGCTTTTTTGTTTGTTTGTTTTTTTACTGTGGAGTTTTAAGAATTCTTTATATATTCTAGATACTAGTCCTTATGAGGAGTCCCCTCTCTGGCTGGTCTGAACTCCGATGTCTCCCGGGTCTGCGAGAGTTTTGGCTCTTGTTTAACTTTCAGCTTCTTGGCCCAGCCTCCTGGAGTTCCAGCCTGTGCACATGTGGCTCAGTATTCAAGAACAGTCAGGAGGGGAGCTCTGCAGATTTCTGGAGCTCTTTTTGTGATCAGATCTTTCTCCTGGTCCTCCTTCCTCAAAAGACCAGCCACATCTGTCTCACCAAACTCTGACCCTTTTTCTGCAGCTCAGTGGGATGCTGTGCTCTGCTCAAATCCCCCTCCTTGCACTAGAGTCTGGGAGCTGCCTCCAGGCAGAGAGCCAGGGTGATTACAGGACCCGTTATCTGTTTTCCTTGTCTCAGGGATCACAGTCCTGCCATGTCTGTGGTTTGAAAACTGTTGTTTCATATACTCTGTCCAGTTTTCTAGTTGTTTATGGTGAGAAGGTAAATTTAGTCCTCGTTGCTCATCATAGCTGGAAGCAAAAGTATTTAAAATTTTTTAAAATTAATTAATTAATTATTGCAGTAACTGGCTTATAACATTTTATAAATTTCAGGTGTACATCATTCTATTTTGATTTCTGTGCAGATTACCTCATGTTCACCACCAAAAGACTAATTACCATCCATCACCACACACATGTGCCTAATCACCCCTTTTGCTCTCCTCCCTCCCACCTTCCCCTCTGGTAATCACTAATCCAATCTTTGTTGCTTTGTGTTTGTTTGTCATTTTTTGGGTTTTTTTTTTAAAGATTGGCACCTGAGCTAACATCTGTTGCCAATCCTTTTTTTTTTTTTTCCTTCTTTTGTTCTCCGCAAAGCCCTCCAGTGGGTAGTTGTATATTCTAGTTGCAAGTCTTTCTAGTTCTGCTATGTGGGACACTGCCTCAGCATGGCCTGATGAGCAGTGCCATGTCCGTGCCCAGGATCTGAACCAGGGAAACCCCGGCCACCAAAGTGGAGCACACGAACTTAACCGCTTGGCCACAGGGCTGGCCACTTTCGCTGTTTTTTGTCTGTTTGTTTTTGAGGAAGATTAGCCCTGAGCTAACATCTGCCACCAATGCTCCTCTTTTTGCTGAGGAAGGCTGGCACTGAGCTAACATCCATGCCCATCTTCCTCCACTTTATATGTGGGGCTTCTGCCACCGCATGGCCTGACAAGTGGTGCCATGTCTGCACCTGGGATCCGAACCAGCAAACCCCAGGCCACCGAAGCAGAATGTGCGCACTTAACCACTGTGCCACTGGGCTGGCCCCCCGTCACTGTTTTTATCTTCTACTTATGAGTGAGATCATGCAGTATATTTGGCTTTCTCCCTCTGACTTATTTTGCTTAGCATAATACACTCAAGGTCCATCCGTGTTGTCACAAATGGCCAGAATTCATCATTTCTTATGGCTGAGTATTATCCCATTGTGTATATATACCACATCTTCTTTATCCATTCCTCCCTTGATGGGCACCTAGGTTGTTTCCAAGTCTTGGCTATTGTGAATAATGCTGCAATGAACATAGGGGTGACGTATCTTTACGCATTTGTGTTTTCACGTTCTTTGGATAAATACCCAGCGGTGGAATAGCTGGATCATATGGTAGATCTATTCTTAATTTTCTGAGGAATCTCCACACTGTTTTCCATAGTGGCTGCACCAGTTTTCACTCCCACCAGCAGTGTACGAGGGTTCCCTTCTCTCCACATCCTCTCCAACACTTGTTTCCTGTCTTGTTAATTATAGCCTTTCTGGAGTAAGGTGATACCTCACTGTAGTTTTGACTTGCATTTCCCTGATAGTTAATGATATTGAACATCTTTTCATGTGCCTGTTGGACATCTGTATATCTTCTTTGGAGAAATGTCTGTTCAGATCTTTTGCCCATTTCTTAATTGGGTGGTTAGTTTTTTTGTTGTTGAGATGAATGAGTTCTTTGTACATTTTGGATATTAACCCTTTATCAGACATATAGTTTGAAAATATCTTCTCCCAATTGTTAGGTTGTCTTTCCATTTTGTTGATGGTTTCCTTTGCTGTGCAGAAGCTTTTTAGTTTGATGTAGTCCCATTTGTTTATTTTTTCTATTGTTTCTCTTGCCTGGTCAGACATGGTACTTGAAAATATGCTGCTAACACTGATGTCGAAGAGCATACTGCCTATGTTTTCTTCTAGAAGTTCCATGGTTTCAGGTCTGACATTCAAGTCTTTAATCCATTTTAGGTTAATTTTTGTGTTTGGTGTAAGATAATGGTCTACTTTCATTATTTTGCGTGTGGCTGTCCAGTTTTCCCAATACCAGTTATTGATGGAAGCAGAAGTATTGACTTGTGTTCTTACAGTTGGTTAATATAAGCATAAACACTGGGCTGTGCAGGTCTAGGGGTGTCCAAGGGTTGGGGTGAGAGGGAAGATGATTGGCACTAACTCTTTTGTCCTCTCCTCTACCTTCTTAAGAATTTTCAGTTCTGTCCTGGACCAGTTCCCTGGACTACATATGTCTAGACACATGGCGAGTTAAATGCCTGACCTGCTCTCTGCAGGGTTTGGAAGATCAGTACTTGAGCATCACTTTTACTTGATATGCATAGACAAATATAAGTAAATAAATAAAATAAAAAATATATGTGTAAATATATTTATATTTATCTATACATATCAAGTAATATATATTTGTACCATATGGCTAAAGTCAAAACTAAAAGAGCCCTGAACTAGAAGTCCAGCAGACTTGGTTAGAGTCCAGACTCCCCATTTACAGATCCCTCTAAATTTGGGTGACATGAGAATTCACTGGACATATTTCCTCTAGGAAAACATCTCATAGCAAAGCTGGGAAAGGAGAAAGACAAGAGGCAAGGGCTGGAGATCAAATGAAATGACTTTTGTAAACTGGAGAGCACTAGTCAAATGTGGGGTGTTCCTGTTAGTTTTACATAATCTATGCAGGCAAGAGGCAAATGTAGCCAAATGGACAGTCCCTCGGCAATGCATGCTCCATATGGCAGGCAGAAAGCTCTGGCAAGAGCATCAGTCAAGTCGCCTCTTCTTCCTTGAAGCTCATCAATGGTATCTCATTACGTGTTGAATAAAATTTGAACTTTTAACGAAGGACGGCCTTCAAGGTCTTGTTACCCCAGCAGCTTTATCTCCAACCTCTTCCTCCCTCATACTCTGTGCTCTGAAGCCTCAAGGACTCTTTCTTCTTCTGGAACACATCAAAATCTTTCCTGCCTCAGGGCCTCTAGAGCTGGAGCTCCCCTCTTCCTTGATCACCCCCTCTCCTTCTTAGATTTCTCCCTTCTTCCTGAATCCCCTGCCACCTCCCACCAATGGTTGCTTCTGTGTTATCCTCAAGATTTTAGTGCAGTATCCTCTTCTCAGAGAGGTCTTCCCATGGCCTCCAATGCAAACAGCCCTCTGCCTGGGATTCTCTCTCCTTGATGGCAATTGTTCCAGGTTCTGACTCTACATTCATTGCATGTTCTGGTATTTAATATGTCTCTCCTCCCACTGGACTGTGAGCTTCAAGAGGCAAGAGCTCAGTTTATCTGTTCCCTTCTCATCCCCAGAGCCTCACACAGGGGCTGGAGGCCCAAGAGGAAACTTACTGGAAGGGCTCCTCAATGCTTTATCAAGCGCTAAAGATTTATTTTCTTCTGAAAGTTTAAGCTGCCCTTTAGTGGAGAATACAGCCAAGACTCAGATCTGGCTTTCCTTGTTTTTATTTTTGTCAATGGGAGGCCCATTGACATAGCAGAGACCTAGCATCTCTCTCTTCCTGCAGCAGAGTGGCCACCATGGGCTACTGCCCACCCTGGGACCACGTGGAGCTCATACAGGGACAAGTCTCTCAGGTGGGCCCTCTCCCAGCATCTCGGGCCCTCCTTACCCTCCTCTGATGTTCAGAATTTGTACTGTCTGTCCTGGTCCATGCCTGCTCTCAGAAGCTCACTCATATGCACGTGCAGTCACCTTCTGTAGTTGGGTAGCTGGACAATAGTAGACCTCTGTCTCCCAGGGGACCAAAGCCCTTGGCTACACAATGAATCACCACCTTAGAGGGTGTTTCTTTCCTTGGGGGGAGCTTGTGAGTTGGTTTGGGGCAGAAGGCCCCATATACAAGAGCTTTCACTGACCCTGACTTACGTAATGGTACCAATGATGAATCTGTGGTTCTAGGAGGCCTCTGGGTAGCAGCAACAGAAACGGCCAAGGCCCCTGAACACTTGACTCTAAACCTGAGCCTTTGGCTAATGACATCATAGTCTCACCTTATATATAAAAGGACCAGTATTAATTTAGTTTGTCCCTTTACTAAGTGAAGTTTAGTAGTAGGTGCCAGCAATACAAAGACAAAGATGATGACATACTTGCCTTCAAAGAACCCACAGCATCTGACTCAATGTCATGAGTAGACTAGGTCTCAGAAGTTGCAAACTGGTGGTCTATAGATATATTTTATTTGGCTGGCACAGTGTTTACATTTTTAGAGACAAGTTGCCAACATTTTAATGTGGGAGATTTCCTATAAAAATCTGGATTTCTGGATTCTCTTGGAAAACCAACATAGCACCACTGGGTTCATACCCACCACTTTCCAGAGGAGTCATGACCAGTGCCCACTTCTCTCTTTATGTCATCTGTCTGGCCATTCTTGGCATTACATTTGAGACCCCTGTACTAGGAGCAGCAAGAGGGGAGCAATTTATTCTGGAAGCATGAGAGGGTTGATGGGATGAATTCCCAGATGCCATCTCAACAGCCTGAATGGGAGATAATGCGGCTGTGGCAGGGAGGATGGAATGAGATGAGAGTAAGAGAAGCTGAAGGATGGGCAGCCGTTGGGTTTGGCTTTACAGCATAATGAACGTGAATTATGGGCAAGAATTTTAGGTCAAGTTTCCTGAAAGATGAAAACTGATCCAGCTTTAGGAGAGAAGTCAGGTCTGAAGGCCTTTATATCAAATGTGAATGATGTCGCTTGGGGACTGGGGATCTTGTTGAAATGCAGATTCTGATCATCCAGCAGATCTGGAGTAGGGGGAAGACTCTGCATTTCTCACAAGCTCCTGGTCCCTGGACTATACTTTGGGTAGTTGGGACTTAGAACACAGGTTGTAGTCCAGTGGGCAGTAGGCCAAATTTGGCCTGGAAAATAAGGTTTTTCTCAGTTGCATAGTGTTTAAGTTCTTTAAAAAAATAGTATCTAATAGTGTAAAATCAAGCATTTTTGCATAAAAATCTGAACCTGTCCTCCCCACTTATCGTTCTCTGTCACAAGACTGAATTTTATTTTGTTTTCAGTATTTTTCACAATTGAATCTTGCTTGTTAATTGACTTTTTGCTTGTTCATTGTGCATCCTACTAGGCTGTGAACTCCACACTGGCAGAGACCTGGTCTGTCTTGTTTGCCCCTGTTTCCCTAGAACCTGGAACAGTGCCTGGCACACAGCCTATACTCTACATGTTTAATTTTGGTCACATGAGCGAGCAAATCTGCTTTCCTGCGTGCTCACAGTGATTGCCACGGTCTGCACTCGGCCTTCTTCACTCACTATGTTACCTCCTGAGGAAGGTGGACTCAGGATATGCCCTTGGGAACCCCTTAGGTTTAGGGAATCTGAGGGGGAGGAAGAGGAATGAGGGCAGGAAGGAGGACCAGCAGAGTGAGGGCCCAGAGGCTAGGGAGGAGCGTCTGAGGTGGGTGCTGGGTCAGTGCTGCAGTAGGGTGGAGAGTGGAGGGTGGAGGGCAGCAGACGGCGGGACAGGGAGGCCAGCCTCTGGAGGAAGCTCCAAGCGAGCTGGAGAGGAAAGATGCGTGAGGGCAGCATCTCAAGATTGCAAATGGGCTTTGGGAGGTTTTGGGGAGGACAGTTAGATTTGAGCCCGTGTGTAGAAACAGTGTAAGAACCTAGTGGTGAGAGAGAGAGTGAAGATATAAAAAAGACTGGGACTAATGGGTGCCATCCCACCTTAGGGCAGGTAGAAGGTTGTGATGGGCCACGAGTGGAGGGATTGGAAAGGAAGAAGGAAAAACCTCTTTCCTTAGGATGGGGCAGGGGGGCAGGAAACCAAGAAAGGTGCTCCTGAGGGGTCCCACTCAGGGGAACTCTAGGAACTCTTTTTTTTTTATAACTTTTTTTTTTTAAAGATTGGCCCTGAGCTAACATCTGTTGCCAATTGTTTTGACAAATAGAAATAGCCAGCAATAGGATATATTGGAGTATATGAGGAAGCCATCTGGTGTAAACCTAATTTGGCCTGACCTTGTTTTTCCAAAAGGGCCTGACATGGCCATTGAGCATGTGTTCTATATCTGCTGAAGTATTTGCTGTGTCCCAAAGACAAGAACAAATGGTCTTAAGATAAAGGTGCAACTTCCCCCACATTGGCAATTCCTTAAGGATAAGTATCTTTCGCTAGGCTAGGAACTGATTGCTGTGCTCACCTGTGACCACCCAGCTCGAGACAACAGACCCGCCACCTGCTGTGTCCATCAATCACTGTGCCAACAGAGCAGTCTCGTGACTGTTGTAAAAGGGACGTCTCAATCATATGTGAAACATCCTCTTTGGGGGTATATCACCACTCTGTACACCTCACTTCTTTGGTGCCCTTCCTTCCTTTGGTAAAGAAGGCCCTGGGCCATGGTCCTCACATTTTGGCTCAGAATAAACTCACCCAAATTTTCATTTATAGATTGGTTATGGATTATTTTTATCAAGTTTTTTTTCTTCTTTTCCCCAAAGCCCCTCAGAATGTATAATATAGTTGAATACAGAATATAGTTGTATATTCTAGTTGTGGGTCCTTCTATCTCTACTATGTGGGATGCCGCCTCAGCATGGCCTGATGAGCGATGCCATGTCTGCGCCCAGGATCTGAACCGGTGAAATTCTGGGCCACTGAAGTGGAGTGCACAAACTTAACCACTCAGCCACAGGGCTGGCCCCTAGGAACTTTTGATATAATCCGAGCAAGTAATGAATGAACATTGACATAGGTTAAAATACAGCCAGAGCAGCCATTTCAGAGGAATTACCTTGTACATCTTGTTTTCTTTGTCTTCCAAACTGGACCAAACCACCAACATTCCAAAGAAGTCAGTATGGGCAAGGGTATCTTGTTTGTAAGGGCTGAGGAAACTTGACTTTGCCGGGGGCCCATCACTAGCCAGTCAATGAAGTACAAGTCTGGCCTTTTGTCTGAAGATGGAACCTCAGGCCAATCTATGAACTATAAACCTAGCCTGATCTTACCCAGCACCAATGAACTCTTCTTCAATACAGCTCACCCTATCCTCCCCTTTCCCCATAAAACCCCTAAACCCCTCTCCTGTAATCAGGACAATATTTGGGTTTCTACCTGAATCTGTGCTCCTGGAATTGCAATTCTTTGACCCCAAAATAAATACTCCACTGCCTTTCACTTTGGCCATTTTTAGGTTAACAACGCCATTTCCAGGCGTGGCTTGTTCGTTTTTTGGAAATCATCTAAAATTATGGCCCAGTTCAACTGTGTCCACCGACCTCCAGCAAACCCAAGCCCAAGAGCGGGGAGGAGAGCAGCGGACCGCCAGCTGGCGCCGGGTTGGCAGAGGCTGCAGGGGGCGGGGTCGTGTGGAGACGGGCAGCTCAAGTCTTCCTCTCATTGGCCCGAGAACCTCTGCGCAGTCTCCAATCAGAAGCGCCTGCGTCATCACGTCGCGGGGCGAGGCGCCGCCCGCGGAAATTTGAAATGGCTGGCGGGGAGCTGGCGGATGGCTGGCTGCGGTCGGAGGCGATGGCACCGGGGCCGGAGCGCAGAGGCCGGGCGGCCGAGGAGGAGCCGGCGCCCGTCGAGAAAGGTGAGCACCCGCCCTGCCGGCCGCGGAGCTCCTCCTGCGGCGGCCGGTGTCCGCGCGGCCTGCGGCGCCGGGTGCCTCCGCGGGCGCCTGTCTGAGGCCTTCGGACCCGCCGGCCGGGGGACGCGGTGGCCGTGCGAGGCCCCAGCCGCTCTCCTGACGTCAGCGTCGGGAGGCACCGGGCAACTCCCGCCTCTCCCCGCCCGGTCTGGCCTCCGCTTCCTGGAGCCCGAGGGGCTGGGACCGGGCCAGGAGCTCCCAGCCCGCTGTCGGGGCGCTCCGGGGGCTCGGGCGCCGTGATTGGTGGAGAGGGGCTCGTCTTTTTCCTCCGCGTCTCGGAGGATATCCTGAACCACACTGCGCTTTCTCGAAAGAGAAGAAACCGGAACCCTTGGCCTATAGATAACTGCACTGAGCAGGGAGGGGTGACAGGCTCGAAGCTGGGGGAGCCAACTTTGGACAGAGGCTAAAAATAGAACCCAGGTCTAGTTCTCAGTCCTTTCTGCCTATTTACGGAGATCCCACTATTTATTTATTTTTCTTGATATTTTAAGCTGGTTCAGGTTTTTAGTTTAACATTTCCAGTTGCGTTGTGTAGCGGAAAGAGTCTTGACAGAGAGAAAACATGATTGTGACTTAATTACACTACCAACCCCTCTTGTGACCTGGCAGAAGTCACTTGGCTTCAGTTTTCCTATCTGGAAAACAGAGCCAATGGTCCTACGGAGTGCTGAAGATGAAGTGAAATAATGTGTGAAAAAGGGATACTTTCAAAGTGGCTGTAAAGAATGGTGCTGAAGTAAGGTCTTCTTCTTTTCTTCTTTTTTTATTGTGTTAAAATACACATAACATAAAATTTACCCTCTTAATCATTTTTAAGTGTGCAGTTCAGTGGTATGAAATACATTTACGTTGTTGTATAGCCATCATCACAATTCAATCCCGTAACTCTTTTCATCTTGTAAACTGAAGCTCTACACCCGGTGCGGGACAGCTCGCCTTCCGCCTCCCCCAGGCCCCGGCAACCACCGTCATACTTCCTGTCTTTATGATTCTGACTACTCTAAGTACCTCATATGAGTGAAATCATACGGTATTTGTCTTTCTGTGACTGGCTTATTTATCTTAGCATATCTTCGAGGTTCATCATGTTGTAGCATATTGCGGAATTTCCTTCCTTTTTAAGGTTGAATGATATTCTCTTGTACGGATATACCACATGTTGCTTATCCATTCACCCATCGATGGACACTTGTGTTGCTTCATGTTTTAGCTGTTGTGAACAATGCTGCAAAGAACATGGGTGTACAAGTATCTCTTGGAGACCCAGCTTTCAGTTCTTTGGAGTATGTACCCAGAAGTGGAATTGCTGGGTCATACGGTAATTTTATTTTTAAGTTTTTGAGGAACCACCATATTGTTTTCCACAGCAGTTGTACCATCTTGCTTGCCTGTCAGCAGTGCACAAGGGTTCCCGTTTCTCCGCATCCTTGCCAACACTTTTCTTGATAGTTTTTCTTGTTTTTTTGATAGTAGCCATCCTAATGGGTGAGAGGTGAAGTTATTACTGCTTTAACAAACATTTATGTATACTGTGTGATGGGTACTGTTGTAAGTGATTAACAAATTATTTAATTCTCTTAATTTATTTGAAGTAGGCATACTATTTTACCTTCCCTTTATGGGTGAGGAAACTGAGGCATAGAGAGATTGTCACAAAGCCAGTAAGGTGTTGCTGTGCTCTGGGGCTCATGTGCGTTGGTGTTTGTGAGTCGTAGCCCCATGAGTACCCTTTGGTCATCTGTTGGGTCAAGTAATTCTGGTGGCTGAACAGGGGCAAAGTTGAAGGAAGGAGAAACTGTAAGAGGTGGGGGGAGAGAAAGATTGCTGCTAATTATAGTGTCAGATGCCCTCCCTGAAACCACCTATGGAAACTATTTTGCCAGTCTGAGTGCTACCCTCACCACTGTTTATTTAATAGTTTTGTCGATTAAAAACATCATATTACACAAAATTAGACATGCCACTGGCTGAATCACGTCTTATGATTTTGAAGCCTTATGAAACATAATTACATACAGCCCAAACCAAATGTGATTAGCATTTTCTAATCTTTTCCTTAGGTACAGTCACTGAAATTAGTGAGGAGGAGCCTAGAAGCTTTAGTGGAGTAAACCTTAAGCGTTGTTGAGAATCTCTCATCCCTGTTTATTGAGGGGCCGTTGACAGACATGTAGAAATAGAGGGAGGCTTCAACTCGTTTGAGAGGGAGTATAGGGAGCTCTTTACTTTAATGCAGCTTTGTGCAATTGTTTTGGGGAAAAAAGACTGAGCTATTTGACTATTGTAAGTTGCTAGCTGTAGTTAGAATCATAGCTGATCCTGTGAAGGAGAACGTGGGTGATTTCCACTGAAATAGAAAACAACCCTCTTGCTTTGCCTCCCTGAAAAACTTCACAGACAACACCAAAAACCTGACCTGTGAAAGATTGTAAGTTATTATTTTGAAGTAGAACTTGGATTCTGAGAGATTTTTCAGTTTGGAAACCTGGTTTGTTCTGACAACAATAGAGGTAAGGGGAGCATCATGCCAAAATCCTTGTTTATGTTTTGCTTGGAGTTTCTAAGCAAGGACGTGAACATAGGAGCGGTCTGTAAGCACTGCAGGTGTCTGGGATAGTTGAGCTGGCTTATTTTTGTTGTTTTCTTAGCTTTCTTCCAAGATGAAGATTCATGCAGTGATTGTAGCAATCAGGATAAGCCAGGTACCCGGTTACAAAGTTTTGTGCCAGAAGGAACAACTCACTTCCCAGAAGTGTTCCAAACAAGTCATCTTTTGTTCTATGAGCGATTCAGAGCCTACCAAGATTACATTCTAGGTGAGTCAGTTCTCTTTTTTGCTTCTTTTATCTTTAGTTTACAAGTAGATTGTCTAACTCAGTCCCTTAGACTGCCAGCTCTTGGTTCTGAGAAAGTGGATTTAAGTGGGTTTATTAACTTCTCTCTGCTTTATGCACTCTCCATTCTTACTGTGTCTGATTTGTTTGTAGCTGACTGCAAGGCCTCTGAGGTCAGAGAGTTCACAGCTGAGTTCTTGGAGAAGGTCCTTGAGTCGTCTGGATGGCGGGCAGTCTGGCACACTAATGTGTTCGAGGTTCTGGTTGAGGTAAATTTAATTCTGTTGTTAAGACATTTGTCTTTAGCTAAAAGGACTTTCCTTCAGACTTTTGTATCCAAAGTGCTTATTTTTAATGAAAGTTTATAAGCTAATTGAAAACAGCATGTTTTTTCACATCTAACTGCCATGGTGTATGACGTGTTCTGCAAATTTTAAAGGCAGCTGAGGAGCTACCAGAGAATTGAGGTGGTTTAAGTTTCAGTGTCCTTTGACAAGGGGAAATGGATTATAAACCTATGACGTGGAGGAGGTATTTGATGCCATTTAAAAAGTAAAGAGGCCTAGGGCCGCCCCGTGTCCAGGTGGTTAAGTTCACACGCTCTGCTGCAGTGGCCCAGGGTTTTGCCAGTTCGGATCCTGGGCGCACACATGGCACCGGCTCATCAAGCCATGCCGAGGGGGCATCCCACATGCCACAACTAGAAGGATCCACAACTAGAAATGTGCAACTGTGTACCACGGGGCTTTGGGGAGAAAAAGGAAAAAACAAAAAAATCTTAAAAATAAAGAGGCCTAATTATGAAGTCAGCTGACTTTCAATTAATTTTTTACCTTCTAGTTGTAGCTCAAACCAAATAGGCATTTTAAAATTAATCTATTTTTGCCTAACAAATTTGTAGATATGTGGTTAATCTCTTGATAATGTGTCCAATTGCAGAAAGTAAAAACGATCTTATTTTTCAACTGACTGGGCCTTTTACATTAAATTTGCACTTTACTTACAGCTGTGAATTTTTTCTCGGTGTTTGTTAACTGGACCACAAAAAAACCTGTTAAACTAAAATGTTAAACTAGGGAGTGTGAATACAAGTTGCTCCTGCAGCTTCTTCAGAAAACGCCATCCCATACTGCAGTGATGATGGACGAGGCTGAGTTGCAGCTGCTCCTTGTGATGTTTAAATTTTGGATTATGCAGATATCTCTGGTTGCAGTTCGGGCCTGTTAATTAGGTTATGATAATGTCATTGTTGTTGTGTCCGCCAGCCCATCAGTTCTCTAAAAGCAGTCAAGGTTGTTTTAAAGAGAAATGTGCCATTTCCTCTGCTTAAAACCTCTAATACATTGGATTTACCAAAGGCCTGGCGTTGGCTTTATGGCTTCTTATTGTGCTGGAGAACACATAAAATCCAAGCTCCTTCCATCCCTTCACAGCCTGGTCTCCTTGCCCCTCTCTCTCACCTCATCTCCTGCTGCCCCCACTCCCATTTCCTTCCTTTGGTTCCAGCAGGAAGCACTGCCTTTCTGCCCCTCCAGCTGCTGAGCTTTTCTCTGCCTTAGGGCCTCCCGCACCTTCCTGTTCTTCAGACAGCTGCTTCCTTTTCACCTTTTTCATCGCAGCTCCGAAGTGACTTCCCCTGACCATCCCAGCAAAACCAGACCACTACCTCTGCTAGTTATTCTCTGTCACATACTCATCACAATCCTGTTTGTCTCCCCGATTACAACGTAAGTTCCATGTGGGTAAGAAGAAGGCTCCCTCCTCCCATTTCATGCTTTAAAAAAATCAGGCTGTAAGTAGTGTTTCTTCTGTGTGTCTTAATTTTGATTTCCGTGTGTTAAGTCGCACTATTTTAAATTTCAGGTCATAGATGTGGACTATGCGGCCTTGAAGGCGGTGGTGAGCCTCGCTGACCCGTACCTCTGTGACTCTCCAGTGAGCACTTTTACCTTGGAGTGTATGCAAGAGCTCCTCGAGCTGAAGGAGCATCGGCTGCCCCTGCAGGAGCTGTGGGTGGTTTTTGATGATTCCGGAGTATTTGACCAGACAGCACTTGCAATTGAGCATGTCAGGTAGGAAGAGAGTTGATAAAAATAACCTGAGGCCAGAAACTTTGGACGAAATGCAGTAATTCTGGTCTGTATTATACCTAGATTTGAAATTCAAACTGTAAACGTGGTCATTGCAGTATTTTAAAATATTCAAAGATAGGAGAGTCTTTTCTAAATTAAAAAAAATTTAAAGATGGTTGAAGTTTTCCTTTTGAGATAATTTCAGAGTTACAGAAAAGTTGAAAAAAATATTACAAAGAGTTCCTGTATAGCTTTCACTCATTATCCCCAAATGTTAACAAAGGATAGAGGATTCTTAATTTGGTTTACATATATTTAGAAACTATCTTAAAAGTTCTGGATGCTAAGGCTTATGGCTGATGTACTTGCATATGAGAGGAAAGGGAAGGAGTGAAGAGGTGGTGGACCATTACCTGTGCGCTGATAAGGCCTGCACACATTGTTTTCAAGGATGCGTCTGGCCTAAGAAGGCGTTTTCTCAGGCCCCTTCCAGGATCCTTAGGGGATGTGCTCCTGCCTTTCATCCTTTTTTGACATAACTGATTTCCACTTGCATAAGTGCACGCCTTGTCCCTTCAGTGAGAAAGAAAGCCCATACCTGAATTTATAGGTACTTTTTTCAGTTTTTCAGATAAATCTTCTGTCAGATAGTTGCTGATATAGATAGTTCCTTTGGATCTTCTGTTTATAAATCTGCTCACTAAGAAAGGCTTACTTTTGGCTGTTTAAAAATGGACTTACGTTCCTCCAGGAGCTGGAAGACTGAATAATATAATGATCATGTTAATAATATTCCTTGGTGTTTTCTAGTTTAAAAAGTACTTTCCTGTTTCTGTACCATTAGTGAGTTCACCTAGTTTTGCTGAGCTTAATTTGAATGCTCTACAAAGAAGCATAGTGTCTTGGGTCCTGCTTCCAAGACATCTCATTGAAAATTTTTAATTGTATGTCAGAACATTTAACCCTAGATGTTCAATAGTAGGCCAAGCAATATAAATCTAAGGAACTGACTTCTGTCCAGACTGAAATAACTCCCTTATGTTTCTCTCACTGACAATAATCCATCAATTGAAGCATTTGAAGGTAAAGAAATAATTGATGAGTTTAGGGAATCAGGAATCAGAGAGCTAATCTCTTATGTGTATAGAAGTTGCAGAAAGACAAGTATCTGGAATTAGTAGTGGTGTTATTTGAAGGAGAGCGTGGCTAAATTTATTCTTCATTTTGAGGTCAGTGCACAGGAAAGGTCCAATTATGAGGGTTTTCATTTGTTCATTTATTCAATAAATACTTGAGTGCTGGTTCTGAGTTGAGGGTTAAATTTGACTGGTGCATGGAACAGACATGGTCACCATCACCAGGGAGCTGTAAGGCTACAGGTGGGAGACGACCCTGGATGAAATAATTGCACAAAGATATATACATGATTGGAAACCGCAGTGAGTGCTCTGAAGAATTACAGTGTTCTAAGACTGGATCAGGTTGCTGTTACGTGGTTATTGCCTGAGCAGATGACATTTGAACTTGAGTCTGAAGCTTGGCAGGTCAAAGGGCTTCTGGCAGGGGTGGGGGAGGGAACAGATGGTTCAGGAGCTCAGTGCACTCAAGGAGCTGAGAGGCCAGCATGGCTGGAACACAGGCGGTAACGGGAGAGACTCAGGGAACCGGTGTGGAGAGCTTGTCAGGGATCAGAAGATGCAGGGCTGCTAGCCAATTAATGGTTTTTGTCAGTAAGAGCAGTGGGAAACCATTGAAGGGTTTTCATTCAAGGGTGAGTATGATCCGCTTTGTGTTATAAAAGGTTCCTTCTGGCCGCCGTGTGGAAAACAAGTGGAGGGAGATGGAGTAGGGAGACCAGTTAAGAGGCCAGCGAGTGGACTCGAGGAGGGACACGGAGAGGACAGAGTCAGGCTCACTAAGAAAGTGGGAGGGCTCGGGCTTGGTGGTGGAGTGGATATCAAGGATGAGGAGATATGAGTGGATATGGAGAAGTCAAGGTTGACTCCCAAGTTTGTGTCTTGAGAGAATACACACAGGAGGAGGTGCAGATGTGAATGATCTGTGAATGCCCCACATGGTACTGCTGAGGATGATAGCAGGGCTGGGTCATGAAATGTGAATATCAGCTTCCCGGGTGGAGAAGGTGGAAGGCACTTCTGGCAGCCTCACTAGCATGCCACATGGAGGTTTGAAAGAGCTTGTGAAATTAGCAGTTTGCATGCAGGGGTTCTGAGGCAAGAGAGGCTCTAGGGCCAGACTGAATCCATGGACTCTCAGCAGGCTCAGGAATTTGGACTTTATTCTGAGGGCAACAAGGAGCCAGCAGAGTTTCTTTATCCGGTAAAGGCATGCTCAGGTTTTTGTTTTGTTATGTTAAAGATGGATTCTAGAAAGTGAAGAGATCGGCAGTCCAACCTATAAGAATTAAGAGATGGCTGCATTTTCACTGTTCCTTCCTTTTCACAGCAGAACTTCTTGGCAGACTTACAGTCACAGTCTGAATTTCCTGGCATTCCAGTAATGTTTCTTTCCCTGCAGCACCCCTGAAACTGTGCTCAAGGTCACCAAAGTCCTCCATGTTCTTGTATCCAGTTGTCACTTCTCTGATCTCATCTTGTTTGACCTCTTGGTCACATTCTAGTTGTCTAATCATTCCCATCTTCTTAACACACTCTCCTCCCGGCTTCTGGGACACCAACATTTTGATAGTGTGTTACTGGCTTGCTTTCTTAGTCATTTTGGCTGGCTTTTCCTCTCATGCTCAAACTTTAGAATGTTTGGAGTTACCCAAGGATCAGTTTTAGGCTGTCTGTTCTTTTCTCTTTCTAATCAACATTGGAAGCATGTTAGAATAACCTTGGAATTTTCTTTATGGGAGTAGTCCAATAATACATGAAGAAAGAATGATAGGATCAGAATATCAGTATTTTGCAACCAGTAATGAAATAAAGGTTCAAGGCAATGATCATCAATGGCTACAACCACTGGCAAAAAGCTGATGGGGACCTTTGTAGTAGATGGATCAGGCTGACAGCCCCATTGATCATTGATTTAATCCATTGATTGTTCTTAACCTCATCATCAAAAGAGATCACCGGGTATGATGTGCTTCCTGATGGAATTACGTTATACTTCCCTTGAAGTATTCTTGCCAAAAAGGCTTTCCTAAAGCTGATCAAGTCTCTAGATCTTACTATCAGTTTACTAGAAAGAAAGGGAACAGAAGAACATGTTAAAGGACCCTATAGGGATGCAATCAACAAAATTCAGAGTGTGGGAAACTATTAAATAAATTGCAAGAAGAAAAAGCGGGAGGGATCATCTATAGAAGAAAGTGATTTAATTAAAGGCAGTGGCTGACCATTGTTTGGATCCTCATTTGAACAAGCCAAGTGTAAAACAGCAGCAAAAGAGTCAAGTAGGGAAAACTGAACACTGACTGGATATTTGGATATTAAGGAATTGAAAACATTTTTTTTGGTATAAAGATTTATTTTAGAGGTACATACTAAAAATTTATGAATGAAATGAGATGTCTGAGATTTGCTTTAAAATAATCCATGTCAGGATGGTGAGGGGAGGGGAGCAGAGAAGTAAGGGGTATGGGGTAGAGAGGAAATAAGATTGCCCGTGAGTTGATAACTGTTGAAGCTGAGTGATGGGTCCATGATATTCATGATACTAGTTGCTCTTGTATATGTTTGAAATTTTCCATAATACAAAATTTGTGAAATCACTTGGGCACTTTAAAAAAAAATATGGATCCTGCACACGCATGGCCACTGTGCGCCACCCCCTCACCCCGCCAGCCTCAAGAGAATCTGATTTATTTGTCTGGGGTAGGGTTGAGAATCCATTTTAACAGCTTCCCAGGGCCTCTAATGTCCAGCCAGGGTGGAGAACTGCTGCTTCATATTATGTCCCTAGATGATCTCATCTCTTGCTTTAATGCCATCGACATGCTGGCAACTCCCAGATTTGTGTCTCCTGCCCTGGCCCTTCCCTTGAGCTCTGGGCTATATGTTCTTCTGCACTCAGACATCATCCACTTGGAGGTCACACAGGCATCTCAACTGGAACATGGCAAAAACAGAACTCTTTATTGTCCACCCCAAACCTGTTTCTCTCCTAGTTTTTTCTGTCTCAACAAATGGCACTACCATCCACCTAGTTACAGATGGTCAATAAATAGTTCTTATAAAAAGACAGTCCTACCAGAACCAGGGTTGTAGAGAAACTTCTAAAGAAGTTTCCCATCTGAAGAAGGACTCATGATTATCAAGCACGTCTAGCAAATCCGCAGCATTCTCCACCGTGGTTGGTAGAATTGTTTGGATTTACTCGTTAGCTCTCACTCCTCCAACATCCTAACATTTTGAGCCAGTGATTGAATTTGAATGATGCTACTTTCCTTTTCAGGTTTTTTTACCAAAACATTTGGAGGAGTTGGGATGAAGAAGAGGAGGATGAGTACGATTATTTTGTCAGATGTGTTGAACCTCGATTGAGATTGTAAGTATTCCTTAGTAACCTTGCACATGTTGGAAAAATAGCTACCCATGGTTTAACTTTACCCGTGTGTGTACATACGTCAGGGGCCAGACTGAAACACTGACGTACAGATAGTACAACCCATCGACGAGTCACTATATGGAATTTGTACAAGTGCAGAGAAACCTACTTTTAGTGTTTAGAAACTGAGTCTAAAAGCAGAGAATTCATGGGGCTGGCCCTGTGGCCGAGTGGTTAAGTTCACGTGCTCTGCTTCTGTGGCCCAGGGTTTTGCTGGTTCGGATCCTGGGTGTGGACATGGCACCGCTCATCAAGCCATGCTGAGGCAGCATCCCACATGCCACAACTAGAAGGACCCACAACTGAAATATACACTTATGTACTGGGGGGATTTGGGGAAAAAAGCAGGAAAAAAAAAAGAAGATTGGCAACAGTTGTTAGCTCAGGTGCCAATCTTTAAAAAAAAAACAGAACTTAAAAACACACAGCTTTTGTAAATCTGAATAAAACTCAATTGAACTAATGTGTTAAATTCAAAGACAGTCGTTTGAAAAACAGGGAAATTAAATTGAATTATAGAAGACTTTTTTTAAAGAGTACTTTTAAAGATATATGGCTTTACTGTAAGTTCCTACAGTGAAACACACTAGGCTAAGTGAACAGATTTATCTCAGGATGTATTGTCAAGTTCTTGTCCTTACATCTTATTTGACAAATAGAGAACATACTAAATAGTTAATATTAGTGGTGAATAAAAATTTTCAAAATACCTAAACACATTCTTCTTCTAATTTATTGTATCTTGGTAGGGAAAAACCCTTCCTTACAAAAATACCAAACATCAACCATGCAACCCAAATAGTTGTTCTGCACTGACTTTGTTCAATGTGGCATTCAGCCTCCACTAGATGGTGCTCGAAGCCCGGGTAATTTTTCTTATATTCATGAGTAGTCTTTTAACAGACAGTGCAGCAATAAAAATACAATTAGAAGTTGCACTCTAAAAAAAATTGTAGAAGGTAACTTTTTTCCCTGTATGAAAGATGGTTTGGTTACGTGAGATAAGACTGCAAACCTCTACATTTTGGAATCCAGTTTGACTTAGTAAGTTTCTCTTGGTTTAAATAGTAAAGTGAAAAATATGTGAGAAGTCTGCTTAATGGTTCTACCTGGTTTAGAACTGTGTGTGTCTGATTTCAGCTCTTCATAAATTGGTTGTGATTTCTATTTAGCTTTTCCAGTTTTTCCATTGTGCATTTCCTATTTTCCCAGAGTGTATTCAATAAAATGCCATAATTTCAACAAATTTGCATATTTTCTAATTTTGATACACTTGCTCTTAAATTGCAGTGATTGGTTTTGATTGAAGTGAGATGTGATGGTGGGTGAATATCAAGTATCTGGCAAATTTGACATTTACTTGGAAAAAACTCTATTCCGATTTGACAGCCTTACATGTTTGAGCAGCAAGAAATGATTTATGCACATACCTTGTACATCACTGGCAGATGGGAAAGCATAAGGGAGGAATTGTTTTTAGTTATTGAGAAGAAACTTTGACACGTGATAGAGAAACTAGAATGTTATCAAACGTAGGCAGATTCTTTATAAAGGTCCCTGGGCTAAGACAGGAGTAGAGCTGTCAACAGGCAAGATTTAAAGGGAATCGACTGGGGCTGGCCCTGTGGCCGAGTGGTTAAGTTCGCGCGCTCCGCTGCAGGCGGCCCAGTGTTTCGTTGGTTCGAATCCTGGGCGCGGACATGGCACTGCTCATCAAACCACGCTGAGGCAGCGTCCCACATGCCACAACTAGAAGGACCCACAACGAAGAATAAAAATTAGAATAAAATCTTAAAAAAAAAAAAGAATTTATAAAAAAAATAAATAAAATAAAATAAAGGGAATCGGACCATATTGTCTGGATTTTGCACGGTGTGGTAAATATTTTTCCTTTGTAATTTGAAACACCCTGCTTCAAAGCTCATGGATCTGAGACACAGATGTTGGTTCACTGCTTCCACACTACGAAGTATCACTATAATGAGAAGAAAGAAGCTGACTGACACAGATATTGAAATGCTAAGAAACTTATTTTAAAATATGAGTCTTCATCTCTCTAACTTAATAGACCTGGTCAAGCAGTCAGTGGTTTGATCCCCTTGTTTGTGAAGTGGATTTCTAGAATATCTTTAAGTGAGTGTGGATTAACCAAAGTAGACGAAATCCTTGCTTTATAAGCTTTACCTAATTCATTTACTTGAAAAGCAAACATAAATTTATTATTTATTCATTTTAAATACTGTTTGCATGTTCACCATAATTTGATGTAAGTATGTTTAGGATGTGGTTCTGTTTTTTTCCCCCATCTTATTTAGAGCATGACTGAGTGAAAAAAAACATCATCTAAGGCAGTAGTTCTCAACCTTGGCTGCACATTAGAATCCCCAAGGGTCCAGGGACTGGCCCTGTGGCCGGGTGGTTAAGTTTGTGCCCCCTGCTTCAGCGACCCAGGGTTTCACCACTTTGTATCCTGGGCATGGACATGACACTGCTCATCAGGCCATGCTGAGGTGGTGTCCCACATAGCGCAACCGGAGGTACTCACAACTAGAATATACAACTATGTCCTGGGGGGGTTTGGGGGGAGAAAAAGAAGAAGAAGAAAAAAGAAGATTGACAACAGTTGTTAGCTCAGTTGCCAATCTTTAAAAATAAATAAATAAATAGAATCCCCAAGGAACTTTAAAAAATACCTTTCTACTTCTAGAGACCAATTTAATCTGTCTGGGTGGGGACCTGAGCATCTGTATGTTTAAAAGCTCCCCAGTGAGTCTAATATGCAGCCAAGGTTGAGAAGCTCTGGCCTCCGGCGTAGCTAATATACTTTTAATGTAAAATAAAGGAATTATTTTACAACTACAGATAATGACAATAATATTGCAGTTTATTTTCAAATCCATTAATTTCACATCCATTAACTTGGTTGTACATTCATAAATTATTTTATGGCATCTAGAAGTACTTTTTTTCTGCCTATACATTTGATGAGTTATATAAATTAATAATAAATTTTAAGTGCCAATAAGGTTGTCCAGTACAAAGTTATTTTGTTTTAATCACTCTCTAGTAATGAAAGTTTTATTTTTTTCTCCCAGAATCTCAAAGGCTTATGCTTTTGAAATACTCCAAAATCTTCCTGAGGGAATATTCAGCGTAATTTTGTGCCATAGTGCCTTAACTGTGAGGAAGGACTAGATGATTTGAATCATTTTTAATTTTTGATCTTATAAATATGATAATCTTAAACATTCTTAGGAAACTATTTGGGATACTTCCTTCTCCACCTCCACCCTAGATTGCCTTCTGCCATCCACTTATGATTTTGAATCTACTATATGAGAAAATAATTTATTAAATAATGATATAAATACGAATAATACAAATTGTTCAACATGAACTTTCAGTGTTTCTAAAGCACAAATGCTTAGACCTAAGGAAAAAAATAGCAACTTCTCAAAAGAAGAACAATTAGTGACCTTAGTGAAGCTGTGCTTAGAACTTTCAACAGCTTCCACTCAGAGTGCTGTTCAGAAAGACTTAACATACCTGAGTTATACACTATAAAACAGTTTTCTTACTGAGTCTTTGAGGAGTAAATGGACTGTCTTAGTGATAAGAAAATGTGTCTGAAAGGCAGTAGATTTCAATTTACTTTTAAACTTGCAGGCATTATGACATCCTTGAAAACCGAGTTCCATCGGGACTTATTGTTGACTACCGCAATCTCTTGTCTCAATGTGAAGAGAGTTACAGGAAATTTTTAAATCTGAGAAGCAGTTTGTCAAACTGTAGCTCTGATTCCGAGCAGGAAAACATCTCCATGGTGGAAGGGTTAAAATTGTATTCAGAGATCGAACAGTTGAAACAAAAGCTAAAACTCATTGAGAATCCTTTGTTGAGGTACGTATTTGTCCTTCTTAGCCGGTTGGCATCTTTTCTAACCAGCTCTCTTACTGAGAACTGATAGGTCTGTTTGGTTTCTTTAAGATATGTGTTTGGTTATCAGAAGAATTCTAATATCCAAGCAAAGGGCGTCCGTCCAAACGGTCAGAAGGTCACCCACGTGGTCGCCTCCACCATGATGACTGGCCTGCTGTGGTCCCTGCTCAGGGACAGGCTTTGTCAGGAGCCCAGTAAGGAAGAAATAGAGATTCAGGTAAAATTTCTTGCTGCAGGTGGTTTTTTCCCCTTCGTATCCACCCTGGGTTTTCCTGAATTGTGCAGAGTATGTTGACAGGAGCTTGCCAGAGCTGCTTTCTGGGCAGTGGGAAGTAGTGTGAGTGCTGCCTTCCATCAGCACCAGTCACTTACCAGCCTGCGTTGGGCTCAGTGCAGTAGCAAAGGAGATAGTTATTAGGCAGTTTTGGCTTCCTTTTCAAAGGAAACAGGAGGCGCGTGCAGGAATACTCAGGTTGCTTTCGGGGGTGCACATTTGCAATATGTTGTTGTTTTCCAGTTCCATGGTGATCCATTGTCTGCTATAAATGCCTGCTATGAAGGTGACACTGTTATTGTTTGTCCTGGCCATTACGTGGTACATGGCACATTCTCCATTGCTGACTCCATTGAGTTGGAAGGTGAGTATGAAGATCATACTACCAAACTCTCATGCATGATCTGCTGGAGAAAACGGTCCGTCACTGACCTTGTTGAAGCTCCAGGAATAGGATTGCAGCTCACTTGACTGAGGATGTGTTGCCTGGAAGCATTAGGGGTGTTTCAGGTGTCCAGGGGATTGACTCAGTGTTTGAGCAACTTGACGTGTGGTTCTTTGCAGCCTTATACGTGTTGGGAAGGCAAACACAGAGAAAGAGGACCATTAGGAAGAACCATCCTTTCCAGATTCGAAGTGGTTTATGGAAAGAAAATCTCATTTCTGTTTTCATAGAATATTTTCAGCAATATATTTTTAAAGTTTAGTATTTTTTTATTTGTTGCTTATTCTTATTTTGTATATGTTGTGGCTATATTGGTGCATTTTTTTGGTTTTAAATTTAGCATATTTTTGTGAGAGGTATAGGTCCAACTTGAAAATGGATCAAAAATCTTTTAATTCTTTAAGACTGCTGAGTGTCACAAATTCTACACGTTGCATTTCATGTTGAAAGATTCTATTAAAAGTAACTTTTTAGGGGCCGACCCCATGGCTGTGTGGTTAAGTTTGTGCAGTTTGCGTGCTGTGCTTTGGTGGCCCAGGGTGTCCTCAGTTCGAGTCCTGGGCGCGGACATGGCACTGCTCATCAAGCCATGCTGAGGCGGCATCCCACATGCCACAACTAGAAGGACCCACAACTAAAAATACACAACTGTGTACTGGGGGGCTTTGGAGAAAGGAAAAATAAAGTCTTTACAAAAAAAAAAGGTAACTTTTTAGCAGTTATAATCTTATTGTACATTTAGAGTGATTCCTAAATTTAGGTTACTTTGCAGTCCTTCATCTTGGTCCTGTATATTTCCATAACGTGTCAAATTTAGATGCACCTGCTCAACTATTTACCAAAAGAACTTCAAGTTAGCAATAAAGCAAAAAGTCATGTATCATTTTGGGACTTGCGCAGCTGTTCACAAACTGGGTAAGCTGTGTCCTTTATCTTTATCTCGTCAGCACTTCTTAATGGAAGCAAGGCTGTTCCATTCAGGGTTTCGTTGCCTGCTGTTCACTCATACATCACCTCACTCCTTTTTTGTTTTGTGTGTGTAATTTTTGTTCTTTCTCTTCTCCAATATTTGATATATAATAGATGTATGTGTATAAATAACACATTTGTAGGATAAATCACTGCAATAAAAACACTTTACTTTTTGGCATAGTGAAAATAGCATTAATATTATAGATTGTATGGTGGGTGAGAGTTCTTCCTAGATTGGTGAGGAAATTATAATGTAATTGCCAAAATGTCATAACTAACGGTATAGAATTCTGATAGTTAAGTGTAAAAATGACTGTAAAATTACTGGTAGAGGGCATTTCTGAGAATCTGGGGAATCAGATGGTATCTCTAGTGTGATGTAGGGAGTACTTGTTCATGAGTAAGATCAGGCTTGTCTGCTAGCTTATCTGACCTGTAGGTAACACTTAAAATAAGAGATATATGTTGAGCTCCCACTATGTGTAGGGTATTAACAGCACTTATAGTAGGGTTTTTCTTTCTTATTTAGGACATCCATTCACTTAGGTGATGGTTTTGTTTTAAACTACTAAGAATACATAACTTGTTTATGTAATAATCTGTTTTTTTCTTAATGTGGCAATTCTTTTTGTATTTTTTATTTTTTGGATGATGAAAAAACAACGGTTATTGTAGAAAATGTAGAAAGTACGGACAGACGCATAAAAAGAATCAGAAAAAAAATTACTCATAATCCAGTCATCCGGAGTCCATCACTGGTGGCATCACGGGGTCTGGGGTCCTTGCGTCCTCTAGTGCCTCCAAGAGTGGTGTGCACTCTTCACGGATGGGGAACCTCAGTGACTTTGCCTATTTAATGTAGCTACTGTAGCTTCATTTCCTCAAGCAAAGACTCATTTTAGACAATGAGAGTTATTTCTTACAGCTCTGTGTGGTTCTGTTTTATGATGAAAGTCAGGCAAATTTTCTAGTTTTCTGATATTCCAGTTTTTTGTAAGCTCATTCAGAGGTCTGGCCTGCGTTATTAGTTTGATTAAGATTTCTAGAGATCCAGTGTAGTTTATTGGTTAACAAGGTAGACCAATTTTTCCAAAAGCTAAAACTATTTTAAGTCAATCTGTTTAAGAGAATATTAAAATTAGAAAATCTTGAGAAATGCTTAGGCTTTTTCAAACCTAATTTATATTAGAAAAATAGAATCTTACAGTTGGAAAAAAGGCTTATAAGGGCTAAATGCTTCAAAGCCCTTTGACCAGTTGTGAGTACTTAGGATTATTTATTTTTTTAAAGTAGTTTTTTGTAAGTGAATTTAGTGCTTAGCTGGTCTAAGATGGTTGATAGGGTAGTTTTCCTGATACATGGGCAAACTGAGTTGTTATTAAAAATTGTACACGTGGTTTAAATTAAACAAGGTATGTGGGGAGATAGTTAGGTTTTATTTAAATGCCACTAGGTTGACTGGTCTCAAATATCATTTGGATCATTTGAGATCATTTGCTATTGTAGCAGTTTTGTGATTGGACGTTTCCTCTCACTCCTCTTAAATCTTGCTCTCTGCCTTAGGATATGGTCTACCAGATGATATTGTGATAGAAAAGAGGGGCAAAGGAGACACTTTTGTGGATTGTACGGGCACAGATATTAAAATCTCAAGCATAAAATTTGTTCAGCATGATGCTGTGGAAGGAATCTTAAGTAAGTGTCTGAATATTTCGTGTATTATGTGTTTTAGGCTTTGAAAGAAAACCTTACTTTCTCTGGAAAATACAATTTAATAAAACACCATTCTTGAGTATATGAAAGGTTGATTAATTATGTACATAGCGTGATGACTTAGGAGGCTTATTCTAACGTGAAAAATAGTTCAGCCTATTCTTGAAATTTGGTTTCTGTGTGATCACTTTTTTTCTTTTAAGACATTCCGGTATTGTCTGTGTTCTTCGTATTCGATTTCGCCCTGCATTCAAACCCGCCGTCCTCACGCTGTGCTGGTATTTCTTCCTAGGATCCTTTCTTGAATTGGGCCTCCTTTTCCTCTCCCTTTCAAGATACTCATGAAAGTTGCTTTGTGATACTTTTTTGTAATGAAAAGTGCTTTTTAACTTGATTTTGCATTTCTGAGGTCAAGTCCTTCTTTTTTAAGAAGGCTGCTTTTAGAGTTTAGAAAATAACTCAAAAGAGTCATTATTTTGTAAGTTATGAATTTGTAATCCCAGTAACAAATTTTAAATGATAGCTATTGAGAAATATTTAGACTATATCTAATGTTAACTCTAGGCCATGTCTAATACTGGAAAAGATAGATTACTTCTTAAAGCATTTGATTGCATGTTTTCATCGTAGTCATTCACCATGGCAAGACGACGTTGGAAAACTGTGTACTGCAGTGTGAAACTACGGGGGTCACAGTGCGAACATCAGCAGAACTTTTAATGAAGAATTCAGATTTATATGGTGCGAAGGTATGATAATCTCTTATCCTTTGGGGAACTAGTTTAGGGTTAAGTTCTAAGTAAGCAAATAAAATGTGGGACCAAGATATAAATACAGACTCTTGTTCTCTTTCTTCCAAGAAGTTCAGACACTTATATGTACTAAGTCAGCCAGACTTGATTCTATAAAGTTCTTTTTTTTTTGAGGAAGATTAGCCCTGAGCTAACATCTGCCGGCAATCCTCCTCTTTTTTCTGAGGAAGCCTGGCCCTGAGCTAAAATCTGTGCCCATCTTCCTCTACTTTATATGTGGGACGCCTGTCACAGCGTGGCTTATCAAATGGTGCCATGTCCGCACCAGGGATCCGAACTGGTGAACCCTGGGCCGCCAAAGTGGAACATGTGAACTTAACCACAGCGCCACCCGGCTGGCCCCTATAAAGTTCTTATTTAGCATTTTCAAAACAGAGATTAGGAAGAAAAATAATACATCTCACAATTTCTCTATAACTTTAAGACAGATTTAGATCCTTCTGGGACCCTGACAACACACATTTTGGATCTTGTATTGTAGTCGCACAGGTCCCTGAGGCTCTGCTCACTGCTATTTTCAGGGCATTTCTCTCTGTTGTTCAGACTGGGCAATTTCTATTCTATCTTCTGGTTCACTGGTTCTTTCCTTTCTGCTATTGAGCCCATCCACGGAGCTTTTTATTTTAGTTATTGTCTTTCTCAGTTCTGAAATTTCCATTTGGTTCTTTATATCTTCTATTTCTTTGCTGAGACATTCATTTTTCATTTGTTTTAAGTATGTTCATAATTGCTCATTAAAGCATTTTTTCCATGGCTGCTTACAAATCAGTGTCAACTAATTATGACATTTCTGACCTCTTGGTTTTGGTTTGCTAGGTAGCTGCTGGCTTAAGTTATTCTCCTTTTTTAAGTTTTACGTGATTCCTGATAATTTGATATTTAATTTTAACTATTTTGTTGTATATGTATTTTTAATGTTATTGTCCCTAAACCTTTTTTGTACATAACCCCAAAATGAAATCTCTTAGCTGAAGGCCCAACCAGCAGATCTTTTTACCTCTCTATAGAGAGTTGGGTTGGTGTGTAGTGGGCCACTCAGCCCTATATGTTCTAGTAATCCCCAAAGGGGAAGTAATAATAAACGTTTTCTCATGATACACTACTACTGTTAGAAAAACAACATACATGCAGTAGATGTGTCATAAATGTTTAGAAACAACTCTTCTTCAAGTATGATATTGTGTATGAAATTATTCCAAAAATGATTTCTTAAATAACTATAGAGGTTTGAGTGAATTATTTTTACTTCCCAAAGTACCTAGCATGGCATGAGGAAATAAATTATTCCTGTTGCTGTTACTTTCTTGTTGGTACCATGTGGTGCTGAGGGACAGTGTGAGAGAATTGGGCCACGCATAGATCTTTCTGGTGACTCTGTGTAAATGAGACGCTTGAGTTGGTTGCTAATTTTAACATTTGTGTAGTAGTAGAGGCCATTAATTGTTTAATTCATAGATGTGATTTTTAAGTTAGGTTGGGATATTTTAAAAGTGGTGTTTTTTAAAAAAAAAAATAGGGTCTTATTTGTATCCTCAAATTACAATATTTTACTATACTCAAATATTGCTCTCTAACTGAATATCTCTGAGAGGTTAGTCATTTTGACTAAGTGCATCTTTCAATGAAATTTTTTTCTGGGGGGGGTCAGGATCAGAAGACTGATTGTCCAGAATGAAAGAGAGTGGAGCAGTAATCACACGTTGATACTCCTAGCCAGTGTATGGTGTGTGTGGTGTTTGTGAAAGTGATAAATGACAGGCATCTTTCTGGAAATGGAGCAAATGGAAATGTTGATTAGAAATACCTAATAAAACTCTCTGTATAACACTTTATATTTGCACTGTGTTAAAGGCTAAGAAGTGGTTGTAATAAACCTTCTTGTATAGTCCTGCCTTTTAAAAACTGATTGTCAATATCTTAAAATGTAACTTGTAGGGTGCTGGTATAGAAATATATCCTGGGAGTAAGTGCACCCTGAGTGACAATGGGATCCATCACTGCAAGGAAGGGATCCTTATAAAGGTGAGCACCTGCTGAAACGCCCTCTTTCCAAAGGTTAGAATGGTTTCACCTAAGAGAGAGTTAGACTTTATTAATTCCCACGTTGGGTTCTGTTGTTTCAATAGTTTCAATAGTTCATGATTGGAACTCTCTTGTGAGAATACTTTACTATCTATAGATCTGCAAAAATGACAGAGGAATGCTGTGTCCCTTAAAGCTCAGACTATGCTACCACGTATTAATAAGCATAACTTTGTACTTTATTTTTAGAATATCCTGAAAAAAGTGAGAGGATTTTTAAAGTAGGCAGTGTTGAATGTTCCTTAAAATGTTTGTTTTCAATGTCACAGGACTTCTTAGATGAGCATTATGACATTCCCAAAATATCCATGGTGAATAATGTCATACACAATAATGAAGGTTATGGTGTTGTCTTGGTGAAACCTACAATTTTCTCTGACCTGCAAGAAAATGTCCAAGATGAAACTGAAGGTATGCTATAATTGGTAATTTTTAAAAATAAAAACCAGATTTAATTTAGTTTATTTCAGCATTAAACTCTGATTAAAAATATGAGTCTTCCAGCCATAAAAAAAGACAAAATTGGCCCATTCGCAGCAACGTGGATGGACCTCGAGGGTATTATATTAAGCGAAATAAGCCAGTCAGAGAAAGACGAACTCTATATGACTCCACTCATAGGTGGAAGTTAACATATTGACAAGGAGATCTGATCGGTGGTTACCAGGGAAAAGGGGGGGTGGGGGGAGGGCACAAAGGGGGAAGAGGTGTACCCACAACATGACTAACAAAAATGTACAACTGAAATCTCACAAGGTTGTAATCTATCATAACATTAATTAAAAAAAAAAAAAAAAGCATGATTAGAAACATTCTCTACTCTGGGGGAAAAAAAAGCCTCAGGCTAAAAAGGGATCCTAAACTGTAGAAAAATTTGTGGACAGAAGGAGAGCAGTAGGATTATTTCTCTTTGCTATGTGGATAGGGGTTTTGGTGACACATAGCAGTTGACAGAGAAATGTAGCAGAATGGCAATATGCCACTCTACAGACTTTATCTCAATACTCCAAAAAGCATGCGTCTGTAGTTTGCACTCAAGATTCACAGTATCACAGTGAATCTATAGGAGGAAACAGGTATCTGTGATTCCTAATGTTCTGCTAGGTCCCACCTCTTCTCAGAGATCCAGATAACTAAGCTCAACAGCATATAAAGTTTAGAAGGAGGGAAGGATGACCATATTCTTATTCCAAAACAGATGTGTTCGCTAAAAGCAGAGGTTCTCAACACTGGCTGCTCATTAGAGTCATCCGAGGAGCTTTTAAAAATGTTGATCTTGGGCCCCGCCATCTCCAAGATTTTAGTTGAATCAGTCTGAATTCGTTTGTGATTGTGGGATGCTAGAGAACCAGGGAGGATGGGAAACTTGACTTTGCTTGCTGAGCACTAGCAGCGTGGATCCTCCTATGGAAAATACTGCTAGTTGTCGCCTTGTATTAGTAAGCTTTCTATTTTTAGTTGGGTTAATGGTCACCTAAAATAAAGGCTGTATTTCACAGTGGAAAAAAAAAAATCTGAGTCTTCCTTTCTTCCTTAAAAAGGAAACCTGGCATACATTTGGGTGTGGAGATAGAGAGGCATGGTAAAGCTAGAACATTATAGAATCTCAGGGGAAAAGAAATTTCTAAGATCAGGGCCAGCCTGATGGCACAGTGGTTAAGTGCACACGTTCCACTTCAGTAGCCTGGGGTTCGCCAGTTCAGATCCCGGGTGCAGACATGGCACTGCTTGACAAGCCATGCTGTGGTAGGCATCCCACAGATAAAGTAGAGGAAGATGGGCATGGATGTTAGCTCAGGGCCAGTCTTCCTCAACAAAGAGAGGAGGATTGGCAGATGTTAGCTCAGGGCTAATCCTCCTCCTCCAAAAAAAAAACTTTTTCCAGGTCAACTAGTTCAACTATTCATTCAAACCTTGATGTGTGGTTTCTGTGGTCCTGCAAGTCCCTTCTCATCATGCTTGGCTTTCTATAAATTTGTAGAATAAGGATGGGCATCTGATGGCAATGGTGGCCTCTGCTGGTATTTGTTAAGGATGGAGGCAGAGAAGTGAATGTGCGGGTTGAAGCCTGCATTACTGGAGGGGATCATGGAGTTGGCCTCTACTTTTTATTGGTAGAAGTAAATGCCTCCTTGTCAACTGTCTTTCTTGACAGCAAAGCTGAGCTAACTCAGTGGGAGATTCATGAATTTGAAGCCATGACCCAGATCACTCTGGAATCGGTCAGAGGAGGATTAGGCCTAGGCATGGGTGAGGACGGTGTACCGGATGACGAGTAGCCCTTGTTGTCCTTCAGGAGCCACTCCAGTTATCTGGGGCTTCTATTTCCCTCGCAGTTCTGTAGGTCAGAAGTCCAGGTGGGCTTGGCTGGGTTGTCTGCTTAGGGTCTCTCAAGGGTGAGGTTGAGGTGTCAGCTGGGCAGGGCTCTTGTCTGAAAGCTCTGGGGAGAGAATCTGCTTCTGAACTTGTCCATGTTGGCAGAATTCACTCCTGCAAGGCTGTAGGACTCAGGCGCCATTGTTTGCTAGCTGTTGGCTAGGGGTTGCTCTCAGCTTCCAGAGGCTGCTCTGAGGTCCTTGCCCCTTGACCTCCTTCATCTCAGCAACAGAGAACCTCCCTCAAGGCAAATCTCTTCATGCTTCACATCTCTTCGTGCTTTCTTCTTCTTCATCCAGCCAGAAAAAACCTGCTTTTAAAGGGCTCCTATTAAGGTTAGGTATTCCTGAATTGTCTCCTTTTCTAAAGATCAACTGATTAGTAACCTTAATTACATCTGCAAAGCCCTTTTGCCATTTAACAATCATGAAAGTACCACCGGGGGCGGGTGTCATAGGGGCCATCTAGAAGTCTTAGTGGGTAGTAAATATCCAGGAAAAGGCTTTTGAGTGAATGAGATTCCAGGATAACAAGAGAAAAGAATTCAAAATTGGTAATCCTATATGAGGGTCAGGAAACCTTGGTGTGAAGAGTAAGACAACTGCTCTTTGAGATAATTATGGCAAAGTGTAAAATCCAGTCAGGTGACAGCAGACACCCTCAGCAGAAAAAGCCTGAAAGCTTTTACAGACTGTAGAAATATATATGTTTTAGTTGGATTGGTTTGTATATTTAACTTTATTTGTTATAATTTGTTTCTCTAGAAAATAATGCACTTAAAATTCAGACCAGTGAAGAGGCCAGTGCAGCTGAAAGAGTGGAACTAGACGAGCTGATTCAATGTGCAACTGGTAAAATGGAGCTTTATGCAAGATCTGACCTTTCTGAGCAAGTTGAAGACAATTGTGAAATTGTAAATGAGCTAGTTGCAGCCTCCACACAGAAGGGCCAGATGAAGAAGAAAAGGTTGAGTGAGCTGGGGATCACGCAAGCTGATGACAACTTGATGTCACAGGAGATGTTTGTTTCCATTGTGGGGAACCAGTTCAAGTGGAACGGGAAAGGGAGTTTTGGCACATTTCTTTTCTGACCACTATGATATAAATAGATAGCAAAATACTGGAGTTTGCGTATGCTGCCCCAAGAATCACTGCTGCTGTCATAGGTTGCTTCATGTCTGTATTTTATATTTGATATATTCGATTGGACTTGAGCGAAATGTAGATTTCTGTCTGCAGGTGTTGCATATACAAAACTCCATCTTTATAAGAAAGGTTATAAAAACATATAATATGGAAAATATTTAGAGGTTTCTTCCTAGGAAGTCTTGCTTTCTCAAACATGTAGTTTGCTCATATTAAGCCCATTAGTTACTGTAGTGTAAATACATTTTAATCTAGCACTTCAGAGACGAGGAAGAAAGACAGGGAATGCAAGATGAGTGCACAAAAATGTGATAGGTGTTAAATGTACAGAGTTCTTACAGTTGTCTTTTTATCCCAATTACAGCAAGTCTGATTTCCGTGTTGTATTTGCATAATACCTGTCTTAAAATAAAAGCTTTTGTGCTTGGGAGGTTATCTGCCTAATCAGACTTCCTGAGAATCTGAGTGGGATGCATTTTTATGCTGAACTGTGTAATCATCAAAACAGTGATGGATAGCATCGCAGGTGTGAAACAGAAGTGAGGTGTGTATTCAGAGCCAGTGTGCACGCAGAGCACTTTCACTGTTGCTGAATACGAATGATTAAAAAGAGGGGGCTTTCCTTTTGCCATAACAGTATTCTGATCAAATTTCTTACACAGTCAAAATGATTACCTATATAACTTATATCAGCTCTGTGTTCTTGATATCATATTGTAAAGCACAGCTTTTAAAAATATTTATATTAAAAAAGTATGTGATATTAATATGCCTACTGATTAAAATTATAGTGATGAAATAATAAATTGAATCTTGTATTTTTCCAAATACGTTATGGGCCATAGTGCCAGTGTAGCATATTGATCCTTTGAATTACACACATTTTGGGTTTTTTTAGTGTTTCAGAAAGAGTATTAAATTTTTTCCTCAGTGTGGTTGTTTGTTTCTTAAATTGGAATAAATTATAATTATTTTCCAGATGCTGCTAAAATGTGGAAGGATTCATCTTAGATATTTTGTTTGGCCATTGAAAGGCATTTTTCTTTTATTCTTTAATCCTGTTTCAAAAGTAGTGCTAATTAATTCTGAATCAACTTGTCCCAAATACTGATTTAAAAACCATTTATTCAACTTAAAAAAAAATCAAGTTGTTTTCCAATTGAATTTCTGTTTTATCTTGGAGTGTAGGTTCTGTGTATTCTCATGCAACTTGCTAGAGTGTCAAGAGAATGACAAGCAGCTAGTTAGTAAAGGTAATGCCTTCTCGCTCCTTTGCATAGCACGATCGCTTTTCAGATTTCATTTCTATAGTAGTTTAAATCTCAGCTTTTATATTAGTGAATAGGCCTTATGTATTCTTAGTGAAGTTACATACAGTGCATTTTGCCTCGGTCATGAAGAGTTGAGCATCTCGGATGACTTAGTAGAGGCAGTATAGAGAGCCGTGGAGGGATGTGCATTTTCACATTTGAGGTCAAAACACTGACGTGGAGACGTGACGTCAGCGTCATGGCGGAGTGAACTTGCCCGGGACTCTCTCCCCTCCAATATACAACAAAAAAACAGCAGCCATATTCCAACAGAAAATACCCTAAAAGCACAAAAATCCTCGGAGAGTCACAGCAGCCACATGAGGGAGGGTGGAGAGGCTGGAGCCCCCATTGGAGGAGCTGGAACAGGGTAAGACAGAGCTTCACTCCCTCCTCTAAAGACTGCGGTAGCTGCCGTGGGAGGCTCCAAGAGGGAAGGAGCAGGGAAGGGGTCGCTTATCTGCTGGATCACCAAGGACACCCTAGAGTCTTGCAGCCTAGAGGGAAGCCCTCTAACAGGGCAAAAGCTTTCCTGTGGGGTGACCTCATCAAGCCAAGATCCCAGGAGAGCAGAAAGCAAGAGCTGATCAGGAAACCTGGGACTGCATGCAGGAGACAGCGCCCCACCCCGGACGGGTGCCACACCATCTCAGCTGAAGGTGAGGGCTCAGAAAAGGCGGCTCTCGACCCCCACCCAGTGGCAATAGGCTGTAACTGCAACCGAATAATATCAATGAGGAAGAGCCCACCTTCCAACATCAGAGGCTACATCAAATCTCCAGACCAGAGAGAAAATGACAAGTACCCAGAATTCAATCCTGCACCCCTATGTTCATCACAGCACTATTCACAATAGCCAAGACATGGAAGCAACCCAAGTGCCCATCGACTGACGATTGGATAAAGAAGATGTGGTATATATATACAATGGAATCCTACTTAGCCATAAAAAAACCAAATTCATCACATTTGCAACAACATGGAAGGACCTGGAGGGAATTATGCTAAGTGAAATAAGCCAGACTGAGAAAGACAAACACCAGATGATTTCACTCACATGTGGAATATAAACAAGTACTGGGACAAAGAAAACAGTTCAGTGGTTACCAGGGGAAGGGGGGTAGGAGGTGGGTACCGGGAGTGAAGGGGAGCACTTATGTGGTGACAGTCAAGAAATAACGTACAACTGAAATCTCACATTGATGTAAACTATTATGAACTCAATAAAAAAAAAAACACTGACACAGAAAAAGGACTGTCTTCTGTGTTGATTGAATAACATCATTAGTGTGACCTTGAATTTATGGCAGGTAGCAAAGTTCTGTACCTTGATTTGAGTATTTTCTTTATTTGAGGTTCTCTAGAAGTATCTCCCTCAGTTTCTTATTCTGTCATTGTGCCACAGATAAATACATGAAAGTATTTTCATTCAGCCAGAGGTCACTTGATTGCAAGTGTATACACCTCACTTTTCTTTCTAACTTCTAGTTGTAGAAGGATGCGAGGTAGCCACTTTCTAGATTTGGCTCTTCCGAGGGAGAATGAAGAAGAAACATATAAAACTCTGATGAGCACGTAGGAGGAATCCTACTTACAGTGTTATTATTTCTATTCTTCTCTAGGAAAAAAATTCCACAGATTTTTATGGAAATTAAGATGAGATAACATTGATAATGAGGCCTTGATGTACATTTTAAACATAGTATTTAATTTTATAACATTTTATCCTGTGATTAAAAGAATTGTGTATGTACAAATTTTAACATCTTATATATATTCAAGTGAACATTCTCTTTTCCCAGGTCTATTAATAGAAAAATATATATCCTTTAAAAACAAGAAAGACATAGTATAATAACGCTCTGAAAAATTACTTTTGCTATTTTCTCTTAACATTTTGTAGAAATCTACGTCTGTATATAGAGATCCACCTCACTCTTTTTGGTGATTCTGTGATACTCCGTTGTCAGAATTCTTTCCTTCGTAAGTGGTAAAAACAACCCAGACAGGCTAATGAGGGTAGGTTCTGGGAACTCGGAGATCTGAAGATTGGAGCTGACTTGGGGCATGGTTGGGTGGATCCATCCTTTTAGTTCTCTCTCTCCTGGTGTCGGCTTCATCCTCAGGGTGGCTTTTTCCATGGTAGCAAAGACGGCCCTTTTTTTTTTTGTGGTCCCAGTTTTTGTGGTCTAAGAAGGGAGAGACCTTTTAGCATCTGGGTGGCTCTGCCTGTATTTTGGGCTTGTCCTTTGACCAGTCACTGTAAACCTGAGGAAGGGCCTCATCTGTTCCCACTGAATCTCATTTCCATCCTCGTAGAGGGGGTGGAGCCTTGTGATTGACTCATTCTCCAGGTGGTGAAGAACATTTCTAGAGGAAAAGGGGGTTCTGTTGCTAGAAGATGGAAGGGCTGCTTTGCAGGCAAAAATATAGAGGTCTGCTAGAGATGGATGAGTTATAACTTAAACCTATGCTCCTGTATTGATGGGTATTCAGGTTTCCAGTTTTTCATCATTACAAATAGATACATATAAAAGGATGTTCAATGCAACATTTGTGACTTCTCTAAGTTTTTCTATGGTTAAATTATTGGATGAAGATTTTTTGTGTTGAGGGTTGTGGTTATTTTTATATTTATTGCCAGACTGTATTCTAAGAAAATGAGCACTGGTTTACACTCCTACCAACAGTGTATGGGAGTGACAGTTTGCCATACTCTAACACCAAATATTGCCAATTAAAAAAAGTTTATCTGCTGAATGAAAAAATAATTTTGACTTGTGTTTGATTTGATATTTACCATTAACTATATTTTCATATATTTATTTTTCTGAAAATTGCCTTTTCATATCTTTTGCCTATTGTTCTATTAGGTAATTTGACCTTGTTATTAATTTATAGGAGTTTTATATAGTGTGGCTTTTAATTCTTTAATATTACAAGTGTGTGTATATATGTCAGCATACTTGTGTTTATATATTACATTACTTATGTAATATATATTACAATATATACTTATATAAGTGTATATAATATAGATATACACATATAAAATATTCTCTTGAGCTGTCTGAGCTTTGATTGTGGTATTTTGTTTTACTTAAGTTTCAATTCTAGTCATTCTAGAATTACTAGTCAATCTAGTCCCTTTGTTCCTTTTCCATGCCAGCTTTATAAAATGACACAAGGCTACAGTATTAGGTGATGTTTCTCAGAACTTTCCTACATATTAAAATCACTTGGTGCACTTAAAAAAAAGAACCAACCTTATGCTAAGACCCTCCCACCCCTCCTAATATTCTGAATTAAATGGTCTAGAGTCAGTTGAGGCATAGATAATTTTTAAAAACACCCTAGGAGATTTTGATGTGCTGCTAGGATTAACCACGGGTATAAGGGAAGATATGTAGAAGGAACAGTAGTTTAGTAGTGTTCAGAGAATAAGGGTGGCGGGCTGTGCCTTTCATTCTTTCTTTTTTTTTTTTTATTGAGTTATTGATAGGTTACAATCTTGTGAAATTTCATTTGTACATTAATGTTTGTCACTTGTGTTGTAGGTGCACCACTTCACCCTTTGTGCCCACCCCCCACCCCACCTTTCCTCTGGTAGCCACTAATCTGTTCTCTTTGATTTTTAAATTCCTCATATGAGTGGAGTCATACAGAGATTATCTTTCTCTAACTGGCTTATTTCACTTAACATAATTCCATCAAGGTCCATCCATGTTGTTGCAAATGGAATGATTTTGTTCTGTTTTACAGCTGAGTAGTATTCCATTGTATATATACACCACATCTTCTTTATCCAGTCATCTGTTGATGGGCACTTAGGTTGCTTCCACGTCTTGGCTATTGTAAATAATGCTGCAGTGAACATTGGGGTGCATGGGACTTTTGGAATTGCTGACTTCAAGCTCTTTGGATAGATACCCAGTAGTGGGATGGCTGGATCATATGGTAGTTCTATTTTTAATTTTTTGAGGAATCTCCATACTGTTTTCCATAGTAGCTGCACCAGTTTGCATTCCCACCAGCAGTGTATGAGGGTTCCTTTTTCTCCACAACCTCTCCAACATTTGTTACTATTAGTTTTAGATATTTTTGTCATTCTAATGGGTGTAAGGTGATATCTTAGTGTAGTTTTGATTTGCATTTCCCTGATGATCAGCGATGATGAGCATCTTTTCATGTGCCTATTGGCCATCCGTATATCTTCTTTGCAGAAATGTCTGTTAATGTCTCCAGCCCATTTTTTGATCGGGTTGTTTGACTTTTTGTTGTTGAGTTGTGTGAGTTCTTTATATATTATGAATATTAAGCCTTTGTCAGATATATGACTTGCAAATATTTTTCCCAGTTAGTGGGTTGTTTTTTCGTTTCAATCCTGTTTTCCTTTGCCTTGAAGAAGCTCTTTAGTCTGATGAAGTCCCATTTGTTTATTCTTTCTATTGTTTCCCTTCTCTGAGAAGACATGGTGTCCGAATAGATCCTTTTAATACTGATGTCAAAGAGTATACTGCCTACGTTTTCTTCTAGAAGCCTTATGGTTTCAGGTCTCAACTTTAGGTCTTTGATCCATTGTGAGTTTATTTTGGTGAATGGTGAAAAAGAATGGTCGATTTTCATTCTTTTACATACGGCTTTCCAGTTTCCCCAGCACCATTTGTTGAAAAGACTTTCTTTTCTCCATTGTATGCCCTCAGCTCCTTTGTCGAAGATAAGCTGTCCATAGATGTGTGGTTTTATTTCTGGGCTTTCAATTCTGTTCCATTGATCTGTGCACCTGTTTTTGTACCAGTACCATGCTATTTTGGTTACTGTAGCTTTGTAGTATGTTTTGAAGTCAGGGATTGTGATGCCTCCCGTTTTGTTCTTTTTTCTCAGGATTGCTTTAGCAATTCGGGGTCTTTTGTTGCCACATATGAATTTTAGGATTCTTTGTTCTAATTCTGTAAAGAATGTCATTGGGATTCTGATTGGGATAGCATTGAATCTGTTGATTGCTTTAGGTAGAATGGACATTTTAACTATGTTTATTCTTCCAATCCAAGTACATGGAATGTCTTTCCATCTCCTTATGTCGTCATCCAATTCTCTCAGAAAGCCCTTGTAATTTTCGTTATATTGGTCCTTCACTTCCTTAGTTAAATTTACCCCGAGATATTTTATTCTTTTGGTTGCAATTGTGAATGGTATTGTGTTCTTGAGTTCTTTTTCTGTTAGCTCGTTATTAGAATATAGAAATGCTACTGATTTATGCAAATTGATTTTATACCCTGCAACTTTGCTGTAGTTGTTGATTACTTCTAAGAGTTTTCCAATGGATTCTTTGGGGTTTTCTATATATAAGATCATGTCATCTGCAAACAGTGAGAGTTTCACTTCTTCCCTCCCTATTTGGATTCCTTCTATTCCTTTTTCTTGCCTGATTGCTCTGGCCAGGACCTCCAGTACTATGTTAAATAAGAGTGGTGATAGAGGGCATCCTTGTCTCATTCCTGTTTTCAGGGGGATGGCACTCAGTTTTTGCCCATTGAGTATGATGTTGGCTGTGGGTTTGTCATATACGGCCTTTATTATGTTGAGGTAGTTCCTTCTATGCCCATTTTGTTCAGAGTTTTTATCATAAATGGCTGTTGGATCTTGTCAAATCCTTTCTCTGCATCTATTGAGATGATCATGTGGTTTTTATTCCTCAGTTTGTTGATGTGGTGTATCATGTTGATTGATTTGTGGATGTTGAACCATCCCTGTGTCCCTAGTATGAATCCCACCTGATCATGATGTATGATCCTTTTGATGAATTGCTGAATTCAGGTTGCCAAAATTTTGTTTAGAATTTTTGCATCTATGTTCATCAGTGATATTGGCCTGTAGTTCTCTTTTTTCGTGGTGTCCTTGTCAGGCTTTGGTATCAGTGTGATCTTGGCCTCATAGAATGTGTTAGGAAGTGTTCCATCCTCCCTAATTTTTTGGAATAGCTTGAAAAGGATAGGTATTAAATCCTCTCTGAAAGTTTGGTAGAATTCCCCAGGGAAGACATCTGGTCCTGGGGTTTTATTCTTTGGGGTGTTTTTGATTGCTGTTTCAATCTGTTTCCTTGTGATTGGTCTGTTCAAATTGTCTGCTTCTTCTTGAGTGAGCTTTGGGAGACTGTAGGAGTCCAAGAATTTATCCATTTCCTCTAGGTTATCCATTCTGTTAGTGTAGAGTTTTTCATAGTATTCTCTTATAATCCATTGTATTTCTGTGGCGTCTGTTGTTACTTCTCCTCTTTCATTTCTGATTTTGTTTATTTGAGCTTTCTCCCTTTTTTTCTTTGTAAGTCTGCCTAGGGGTTTGTCAATTTTATTTATCTTCTCAAAGAACCAGCTCTTTGTTTCATTGATCCTTTCTACCGCCTTTTTTGTTTCAATAGTATTTATTTCTGCTCTGATTTCTTCCTTCTGCTGACTTTGGGCTTTATTTGTTCTTCTTTCTCTAGTTCTGTTAGGTGTAGTTTAAGATTGCTTATTTGGGGTTTTTCTTGTTTGTTAAGATGTGCCTGTATTGCGATGAATTTTCCTCTTAATACAGCTTTTGCTGTATCCCATATGAGTTGGTATGGCATGCTATCATTTTCATTAGTTTCCAGGTATTTTTTGATTTCTTCTTTAATTTCTTCAATGATCCATTGCTTGTTCAGTAGTGTATTGTTTAATCTCCACATCTTTGTGGCTTTCTCAGCTTTTTTCTTGTAATTAATTTCTAGCCTTATAGCATTATGATCGGAGAAGATGCTTGTTATTATTTCAATTTTTTAAATTTGTAGAGGGTTGCCTTGTTTCCCAACATATGGTCTATCCTTGAGAATGTTCTGTGTGCACTTGAGAAGAATGTGTATTCTGCTGTTTTAGGGTGAAGTGATCTATATATGTCTATTAAGTCCAATTGTTTTAGTTTTTCGTTTAGCTCCACTATTTCCTTGTTGATTTTCTGTCTGATGATCTGTCTATTGATGTGAGTGGGGTGTTGAGGTCCCCTACTATTATTGTGTTGTTTTTAACATCTTGCTTTAGGTCTGTTAACAGTTGCTTTATGAACCTTGGTGCTCCTATGTTGGATGCCTAGATATTTATAAGCGTTATTTCTTCTTGATGAAGTGTCCCTTTGATCATTATATATTGTCACTCTGTGTCTCTCTTTACCTGTCTTATTTTGAAATCTGCTTTGTCTGATATAAGAATTGCAACACCTGCCTTTTTCAGCTTGCTATTAGTTTGAAGTATTGTCCTCCACCCCTTCACTCTGAGCCTGTGTTTGTCCTTGGGGCTGAGGTGTGTTTCCTGGAGGCAACAAATTGTTGGATCTTGTTCTTTAATCCATTTTGCCACTCTGTGTCTTTTTATTGGAGAGTTCAATCCGCTTACATTGAGAGTGATTATTGATGCATGTGGACTTAATGCTATCAAACTGTCGCTCGTTATCTGGATTTCCTGCGTTTCTTTTCCTGTGTGCCTTAGCCTATCCATTTAATACTGCAATTTCTTATGCTGGGTTTCTTGGATTTTTGCTTATTTATGTTTTGTGTCTCTGTTCTGTTTTTCAGTTTAGTGGTTACCCTGAAGTTTGTATTTAGAATCTTGTGCATAATATAGTCTATTCTTTGGTGGTCTCTTACTTACTTGGCCTAGACTGATTTAGTCCCTTTGCTCTTCCCCTCCTAAATTGTTATTTTCATTTCTTATTCCAACTCGTGTTATGAGCTTGTAGTTAGAGTGATAAGATTGTCTTTGCTTTGGTAGTTTCCTTCCCTTTATCCTAATGCTATAGCTGAATATTTGCTATCCTATTCTGGCTCTATCTATCTGTCTCCCTACTCTGTGGTTTGTGACCCCTGCCTCCCTTTTTTCTTTTTTCAGGTATGAGAGCCTTCTTGAGGATTTCTTGTAGTGGAGGACTTTTGGTTACAAATTCCCTTAACTTTTGTTTGTCTGGAAAAGATTTAATTTCTCCCTCATATCTGAAGGATATTCTTGCTGGATAGAGTATTCTTGGCTCGAGATTTTTATCTTTTAACGTTTTGAATATGTTACTCCATTCTCTCCTAGCTTGTAAGGTTTCTATAGAGAAATCCACTGAAAGTCTGATAGGGGTTCCTTTGTAGGTTATTTTCTTCTGTCTTGCTGCCCTGAGTATTCTTTCTTTGTCTTTCATTTTTGCCATTTGTACTGCTATATGCCTTGCAGTAGGTCTTTTTGCATTGATAAATCTAGGAGATCTGAAAGCTTCCTCCACACACATTTCTCCCTCAATCCCTAGATTTGGGAAGTTCTCTTCAATAATTTCATTAAGCACCTTTTATGCTCCATTTTCCTTTTCCACGTTTTCGGGAATTCCTATGATCCTTAAATTCTTTCTCCTCATTGAGTCCACTATCTCTCAGAGGTTTTCCTCATTTTTTTTTAATTCTTAGCTCTCTTTCTTCCTCTGTCTGGAGCCATTCAGCCTGTCTATCTTCGATTATGCTAATTTGCTCCTCTATGGTGTCTACATGGGCATTCAGGGAATCCGTATTCTGTTTTATCTGGTCCATTGTGTTTTCATCTCTAGTAATTCTGTTTGATTCTTCTTTATAATTTCAATCTCTTTTGTGAAATAACTCCAGAACTCATTGGCTTGTTTCTCTACCTTTCTCTCTACCTCATTGAGTTTTTTGATTATAGCTGCTCTGAACTCATTTTCACTTAGTTTACCTATTTCTGAGTCTTCAGGACTTAATTCTGTGTTTTTTTTGTTTTCCTTCTGGTCTGGAGCTTTTATAAATTGCTGGATGGTAGAGGAGCAATTTTTTCTCATGATGGTAGAATTTGGTTGCAGTTACAGCCTGTCGCCACTAGATAGGGGGGTCGAGAGCCACGTGTTCTGAGCTCTCTGCTTTCAGGCAAGATGGCAGCACCCAGCGCAGTTTGCCAGGGTGGGGAGGGGCTGTTTCTCTCGTGCACTGATCTGGATTCAGATCAGCTCTGTTCTCTGGACTCCTGGGGTCCAGGGTTTATGGGGTCCCCACGCATGGAAGCTTTCCCCTGTCAGTGGGTTTCCACTGCACCGGCAGCAGGAGTCCTGGATGATCCCCTGGTCACACGGCCCCTCCCCTGCTCCTTCCCTCACCCACAGAGCGATCCCAGTGTCTAGGGGAGGGAGCGAAGTTCTCTCCTACCCTGTTACAGCTCCTGCGAGGCTGCAGCAAGGTCTCCGTCCTCTGTCTTTTTTGGTACCGTAGGTCTCTAAGGTTCTGGCATTAGGTTTATTTGCTGAAAATCAGTTTTTTTCCAGTCCTTTGTTGTAGTTTTGAGGGGGGGGAGTCCAGGGTCAGCTCACCCCGCCATTTTGCTCCACCTCCAAAATTCTCCTTGCATTATTTCTTAACACTCATTTCATGTTCTGCAGGAAGTGATGAGGTCTGACTAATACTCAACACTAGAAACAGATCTGCTAATCTTTGATCTAACTCTTTAACAGCTGTTACGTTATTTCTTGGTGGCTGTGTTTGCAGAAAGCCCAGAACTCTAAATATCTAGAGTTGTGTGAAAATTCCTTTTTTCTGATCTCTTCCACCAACTACTCAGGTGATCTTGAGCACATGCATAACCCACCTGAAGGTTTTCTCATTTGAGAGTTGGGAATAATACAGCTTTGCTGACATGCTTTGAGTTAATTCCAGAAGGGCTCCTTAATGTCTGTCTCTTGGCTAAGTACTTCTATGATAATGTCTTGGACTTCATCAGTGTCTTATCTGGAGAGGGCTCTCTATAAGGCATTCTGCTGCGCATTGTGGGAGAGTGAAGGATGTGGAAGATCTAGCTCTTTCTTTCAAGGAACTTTGGTGGGTGGAGAAACACCTAGAAAAAAGTCCCATACTATTGCACACTGAGTGTCAAGTGATCGGTCAAGGTACACAGAAGAGGAGAGAGTGCTAGACACTGGATGGTAGAGACCAACTCACTCCGGTTTGCCCAGCGCCTTCCTGGTTTTAGCACTGAGAGTTCTGTGTCCTGGGAAACCTTTCCATCCCAGGCAAAGCAAGTGAGTGGCTCATCCTACAGTGGCTCAGGCTTGGCAGTGATTGGAGTGTCTTGAAGGGGCATTTTAGGTGGTGGAAAAATAATAATTCCCTCTCTAGTATGTATCGACATACAACCCACAAGCCCCCAATACCCAACAATTTTACTCCCAGCAGAAATGAGTTCTTAAGAGCATTGTTCTTACTAGCCCTAAACTGCAGATAACCTTAATGTCTACCAACAGAAGAATGGATATTTTACTGAGGTATATTCACAGACTATGACATACAACAACATGGACAGACTTCTCAGATATAATTTTGGGTGAAAGAAGCTATACATACAAAATATCAGAATCTATCTGATTCTATATAGAAAGTTTAAAAAAGGGCAAATCTAATCTATATGATAGAAGAGTCATTGGTTACCTTTGCTGGGGGCTATTTAGAAGGCAGCGTGAGGGAGCCCTCTGGTGTGCTGGGGAGGTCCTAGCTCTTGATCTGAGTACACATGGGTGTGTACATATATGCGGTTTCATCAAGACATTCATTTAAGATTTGTGCACTTTATTGAATGTATTATTTCTCAAAAAATTTTTTAAAGCTGCCTTTTATTGAGCATCACCTATGTGCCATGCACTGTGTTAAGCATTTTATCATATTATTATTTTTTAAAACAGACTTTACTTTTTGGAGCAGTTTTAGGTTCATGGCAAAGTTGAGAGGAAGGTACAGAGATTTCCCATATTCTTCCTGCCCCCAATCCTGCATAGCCTTTTCCATTTTCAACATCTCTCACCAGAGCAGTAAGTTTGTTCCAATCGATGAACCTATATTAACACATCATTACCACCCAAAGTCCATAGTTTACATTAGTGCTCACTCTCGGTGTTGTACATTCTATAGGTTTTCACAAGTGTATAATGGCATATATGCATTATGGTATCATACAGAGTATTTTCACTGCCCTAAAAGTACTCTGTGCTCCACCTATTCATCCCTCCCTCCCCACTAATCCTTGGTAACACTGATCTTTTTAATTTTTTTGAGGTAATATAAATTTCATGTGTACATCACTATATTTTGACTTCTGTGTAGACTACATTATGTTCACCACCAAAAGGCTTGTTCCCATTCATCACGGTACCAATGTTCCCATATACCTCTTTCACTCTCCCCCTACCTCCCTTTCCCTTTGGTAACCACCAATGTGTTCTCCATAGCTACGTGTGTATCTTCCACGTATGAGTGAGATCATACAGAATTTGTCTTTCTCCCTCTGACCTATTTTGCTTAGCATAATACCCTCAAGGTCCATCCATGTTGTTGCAAATGTCAAAATTTCATCTTTTTTATGGCTGAGTAGTATTCCATAATATATACATGATATATATATTACTTCTTTATCCATTGATCCATCAATGGACATTTAGGTTGTTTCCACATCTTGGCTATTGTGAATAATACTGAAAAGAACATGGGGGGCATATGTCTTTTCAAATTAGTGCTTATGTTCTTTGGATAAGTACCCAGAAGCAGAATAGCTGAATCATATGGGAGTTCTATTTTTTAATATTTTGAGAAATCTCCATGCTGTTTTCCATAGTGGCTACACCAATTTACACTCCCACCAGCAGTATATGAGGGTTCTCTTTTCTCCACATCCTCTCCAACACTTCTTATCTCTTGTCTTTTTAATAATAGCCATTCTGACAGGCGAGAGGTGATATGTCATGGCAGTTTTGATCTGCATTTCCCTAATAATTAGTGATGTTGAACATCTTTTCATGTGTTTTTTGGCCATCTGTATATCTTCTTTGGAAAAACACCTGTTCAGATCCTCTGCCCATTTTTAACTCAGTTGTTTTTTGTTGTTGAATTGTGTGAGTTATTTATATACTTTGAATATTAATCCCTTCTTGGATATATGATTTGCAGATATCTTCTTCCAGTTGGTAGGTTATATTTTCATTTTGTTGATGGTTTTCTTTGCCATGCAGAAGCTTTCTAGTTTCGTGTGGTCCCATTTGTTTATTTTTTCTTTTGTTTCCCTTGCCTGAGGAGACATGGTATTTAAAAGTTACTGCTAAGACTAAGGTCAAAGAGCGTACTGCCTATGTTTTCGTCTGGGAATTTTATGGTTTCAGGTCTTACATTCAAATCTTTAACCCATTCTGAGTTGATTTTTGTGTACAGTGTAAGATAATGGTCTGCTTTCATTCTTTTGCATGTGGCTGTCCAACTTTCCCAACACCATTTATTGAAAAGCCTTTCCTGGGCCAGCCCAGTGGTGCAGTGATTAAGTTCGCATGCTCCACTTTGGTGTCCCGGGGTTCACTGGTTCAGATCCCAGGTGCAGACATGGCACTGCTTGGCACGCCATGCTGTGGTAGGCGTCCCACATAGAAAGCACAGGAAGATGGGCATGGATGTTAGCTCAGGGCCAGTCTTCCTCAGCAAAAAGAGGAGGATTGGCAGCAGATGTTAGCTCAGGGCTAATCTTCCTCAAAAAAAAAAAGAAAGAAAGACAGAAAGAAAGAAAGAAAGAAAGAAAGAAAGAAAGAAAGAAAGAAAGAAAGGAAGAAAGAAAGAAAGAAAGAAAGAAGAAAGAAAGAAAAGTGTTTCCTTTCTCCATTGTATGTTCCTGGCTCCTTTGTCGAAAATTAGCTATTCATAGATGTGTGGGTTTATTTCTGGGCTTTCAGTTCTGTTCTGTTGATCTGTGTCTGCTTTGCCACCAGTGCCATGCTATTTTGATTACTATGTCTTTGTAGTGTAATTTTAATTCAGGGAGTGTGATACCTCCAGCTTTGTTCTTTTTTCTCAGGATTGCGTTGACTATTCAGGGTCTTTTTATTCCATATGGATTTGGGGATTCTTTGTTCTATTTCTATGAAAAATGTCATTGGGATTTTGATAGGGATTGCACTGAATCTGTAGATTGCTTTAGGTAATGTGGACATTTCCCTGCCAGGTGTAGGTATTGGCCACTTTAAGGGTTAGGCCCAGAAAAGGTAAAGGAACTTCTCTTGATGACTAACAAAGTATTTCTGAAAGGCGTTTCAAGGAGCAGCAGTTCTGCAGGTGTTATCTGCAAAAAGGGCTGTGGTGAAATAAGTTTGGAGGTCCCTGGATTTAAAGGGGTTCAGTGTACCCCTCTGCTGCAGGATTCATATGCTGGTGTGCATTCTGAATTCCCAAAGGGTGGAAGCAAGGGAGGGGAATAGAATAAGCAACGTTTCCCAAATTTACTTGATCACAGGTTTTTCCGGGGCAAGAAGAAAGTTAGAGGACTTCGGGAACCACTCCTACCACTTGGATAAAGGCCCCCCAGGGGAGCTCCGGCTGCAGGGCTGGGTGGTGCAGGGAAGCAGTAAGAGGCAAAGCCAACAGCTGCTTTGGGATTGGACTGTGGAGAGCTGTGAACGCCAGCAAAGGATGCTGAACACAGGGCAGTGACGTCGAAAGTGCTCTAAGTAGAACTCTCACGGGCACAGTGACTTGGAAGGCAGAGGAACAGAGGCAGGGCTTAATTAGGAAGCTTCAGTATGGTCTCAGGGTGAGTCAAAAAGGCCCCAAGCTGGAGAATGTGGCAGTAATGAGAGAACAGCAGTGAGAGAAGGAGAGAATGAGAGAATCTAGCAATTGCACTGGAGAGTCTAAAATATTGTCAATAATAGAAACTTTCTAAGAAATGTTTCACTTTTAATCTCAAAAGTCATGCAGGCCCTGTTATATTTTAAGTTACTACATTAGTGATTTTTTTTTGAGGCTTGACTTTTTCCAGTACCGTTTAACCCATTCTCAAAAAATCACCAGTTTTCTTAAGAAATGGGCCTGTGAATTTGCTCCAGAGGTCCCACCTCCTGGGCAGAGTGGGTGGGAAAGGCGTCAGGAAGATGTGGGGCAAATCTTGCCTCACTACCCACCACTGATGGGTGGCGGAGTTTGGAGGCCAGGACGTGGGGCCAGGGTGAAGGTCCCCTGAGCAGGTTCTTCATTAGCCAACTCACCTTCAGAGCTGCTTGGTTACGAGGTTGGCCCTCTGGGAAGGTTAGGAAGAATGGAGCTCACGGTTTTTAGTGGGGAACAGCTTCGTCTAGTGAGACGAATGGAAGATTTGGGAGCAGAAGATCTGGACCCCAGTCCAAGATTCTCTGCTGCCTGGCAGTGTGGCCTTGGCAGGTCCCGTCACATTTCCTGGGCAGTTTCTCTTGCCTGCGGAGTAGGAATAATGGTGCCTGTGCTGCCTCTTTCACACAGTCACCAGAATAAAGAGAGGCAGCATCTGTGCCAGGGCTCTCCCAACCTGGAAGCAATGTGCAGTTTTGCTTTATGGTTTCCCTCTTGATTGATTCTAAAGCTTTTCTTTCCCCCCTCTTCTTCTGGGCAGTTGAACACCCTTTACCTAGTTACTAATGAGGATGATATTCAGTCCTCCATGGATGTTGGCTGGCATCAGCTCCAGGAACTGAGCTAAGAACTACCGTGGTGGCTTGTGGGACGGTTGTCAGCTTCCTCGCCTATGAGACTGGGCCGGTGAGCCCCAGGGATCTTAGGCGCCTGCCTTGGGTCACACAACTGAAGGTCGAGCCCAGAGCAGGCTGACTTTAGAGCCCGAACTCGTAACCCTTTTATTAGCTTACACTTGGGCCAGACCTGACTCTAAGAAACCAGCTTGGGGTCTGGGTAGGAACTAAAGCAATGACCCCAAACCCTCGCCTGGGGACAAAGTGGACAAGCCAATTGGGACTCTCTCTTTATCACACCATTCTCTGTCCCAAGTCATGTCACCAGCTTATCCTTAGGGAAGTCACAAGTGGGTGTAAGTCTGAGTTTTCTGCTGAAGTGAAAGCTCAAGAAGACCAAGGCAGAGGGGGCCAGAAAGGTTGCTTTGCTATTTTTCATCTTTAGGATATGGGCCTAAGTTTCCAAGGGTCTTTTTTTTTTTTTTTTGAGGAAGATTGGCCCCGAGGTAACATCTGTGCCAATCTTCCTCTATTTTATGTGGGATGCTGCCACAGGGTGGCTTGACAAGCGGTGATGGGTCTGCACCCGGGATCCAAATCTGTGAAGCCTGAGCTGCCAGAGCAGTGAGTGCAAACTTAACCACTCTGCCACTGGGCTGGCCCCCTTTAAGGGTCTTTTTATAGATCACTGAAAACCCCACAATCTGTGGTGAGGTGGAGCAGGACTTCAGGCTGACACAGAGCTTTTGAAGGACAAGAATGGAAGGAAGAATTGGAAGTTGCCAAATCCAGCTGGCAGGCTCAAAGGCCTCTTTTTGCACAAGAAACAGTGCAAGAGATATTCCAGAGGGGCTGGAGCTCACCTCTGAGGGCTAGGGCCTTGTATTGGGGCAACTCTGCCCCGCTCCCATATGTTAAAAAATTCCTTCCTGGGGAGAAGCACTTTCCTAATTTAGATTTTGCAATAACAAGGCAAGCTCTCAGTGGGGCTGCAGATATTAGGAGAGTGAACAGACTGACCCAACTTATTTTTTAAAAAAGGTTGCAAGTATAAAATGGATGGTATGAACAACCCTATTGTCTCAGCCCAATTTCCAAGTTTTTGTTTTTTATTAAAAAAAGAGAGAGGAGATAAGTGGTTAAGATATTAAAAAACAAAATTAAACCCTGAAATTTACTAAGTCCAAAAGCAAACTAGAAGATGAATGAACAGTGACCTCCAGCCTGGAATGATCCCATCTGGAGGGAGGGAGAAGTAACTGCAGGGGAAGTCAATAACCCAATAGTGACCCGGGCAGGCTCCTCAGCTCGCTGCTGGCCCAGTTCCTGCTCACCCACTGTGTGAGGTCTCGGTGCACCTGGGGGAGTGTGCACGGTACTATTTTAATTGGCAGGAGAGGAGAATGAGCTGAGAATGTGCTAGTTTGGTATTTCTCAATTTGATCTTCATAACATTCCTGTATCTCGATGTTTACAGGTATTCTTTGTAGCAAAAGATATATATGAGTGAATTTATTTAACTCAATATTTCTCAGAGTTAAACATGCCTTTAACATATTAAAGACTCTGAGAGGTCCCACAGAAAAGTGCCTTGTCACCCTCCCAGAGGAGGATGTATGCAGCTTTCCCTAGAATTTATGGCCGTGAGCTCTTTGTCAGAATTTCTGTCAACATTTTCCAGCACATCAGGGTCACTAACAGTGGTAGAAAGCATCATAGCAGTAGCAGCATCTCCTGAACTCTTACTATGTCCCTGGGACTGTGATAAGCATCTTCCTCTCTTGGTAAGGCTTTGAGATAATGTGAAGATTATTTCCTTCACAAACAGAGATAACAATAGTACCTACCTGCAGGATTGTCAAGAAGTTTGCCCAAGATTGCACATCTGGTGAGTAGTAGGTGCCAAGGTCTGAAGCCAGAGGACATTGCTTGGCATTCAGGTGGGTTTCCTGTCCTGCCTTGCCTCCCAGCTCTCAGACGTTACCCTCTCTTACCTGAGGTCACTTGGGCAGGAGTCTGTTCCTTGCAGCTTGGCAGAGCGGCTGACTGTCTGCAGATGGTCGTGATTACCTGGGCTGTTCTGATCCAGTGCCTGCCAGACCAGCAGCCACACACACGTCTTCACTGAGTTCTCCTCTACCCTCTCCCTGATGGAGCTGCTGCGGGAATGCAAGAGAAGAAATGTGGCTCTAAACTCAGCCACCGTTAGTAACAAGGAGCCTTTCCCCTTTTCTGGCTTGCAAAGGACATCCAAGATGGCTGGGAAGTTTGCTGGTCTAGTTACAGAGTTGCCTGGAGGAACTCTTGTTGCCAAGCTCCTTTCAAGGTCCGAGACCTCTTCAAACGGGTGGTGGTTGGGTAAGCCAGGGAGAAAATAACACCACCTCTGAAACATGCTGAACTTAGTTCTAATTGAGCTCTTCCTGTTGATTGAAATCTATGTGCATTCATTCTCCAGCAGAAGGGCCCTCTGCTTCCATACGTGGCACAGAGCATTGAAGCAAGACTGTGTGCCACTGATGATGCTGTTTGGGCAAAATGAGCCACGGCGCACTAGGCAAAGGACAAGGGAGGCTTGGGAGGCTCCAGGGGCATGTTCTGTGAGCTGGCTGCCTCCTTTCCTCTCCTCTTGGAGGTGATGGTCTTGGTGGGGTTGGTTAGGACTAGCTGGATGAAGGGGTAGGAAGAGAGAGACTATTTCGGGAGATGAAAGGCTGCTTTGCAGTGGTGCAGCTGCTCCCATCAACGTGCTTGGAAAGCTTTTGAAAACATTAACTCATTAAGCCTCTCTCCTCCAGGAACCAATGGCAGCCCACTTGCAGGATGGTGATCGTCCTTTATCACTGTGGCCATGGCTGTGGTGCATGGAGGGTGCAGGCAGCGTTCCTGACTCCAAAGATTTTTTGAAATCTCTTATTCCCAAAGGATGTATTTTTAAAATCTCCCAGAGTATTTTGACTTCAAGGTTGATTGTTTGGGTGTTCACCTGGCAATCACTAATGAGTTGCTCGAACACTGCACTGAACTTTGAGCATGGCCCCAAATTCATCTCTTAAGTGTTTGCTTTACATTTGATCTCCCAGTGTCTCTGCATGGATTTGAGAAGACGGGAAGGAGAAGACAGTCTGGGCTCTGCATCATCATCTGCCGAGGCTGCTTTCTTGAATGAATAGTCACTTATGCTCTTATGCAACACCCTCCGCAGAATCAGTGTGGTTGTCTCTGGATGGGTGGTTCAGATCACCTGGTGAAGTGTCCTAATTCTGCTAAAAGGAACTGTCCTTCCCTCTCTTGCTGGATGCAGGCTTAGGGGGATGGTCACTGTTGGTTTCCTGTTCTCTTCTGGCCAAGAGGTAGCCTGGTGACACAAGCTTAGACTATCAAACACAACATGGATTTTTCGTTTTTGCAGTCTTTCAAACATTATTATTATTTTAAAGATAAAGCTATAACTACATTCCAAATAATTTCAAGGATGTTAATTTGTTAATTTGCATGAAATTTTGGGTAGTGGGCATAATTCAAAGTGTCTGACTTCTAGGACCAAACGTGCTCCTAGATTGACATTGGAAAAAAAAGTTAAACAAGGTAAAAAATTAACAAGGTAAAACGAATGACGCGAAATAGTGAGTGCTTTTACTACGTACAAAGGCACATCCTGTTTTATACAGAAAAAGCTCTTGGTACTTCCACTGTGGAGGGCTCAGCCTACACAACAGAGCTCTTTGTCAGCCTGTGGGAATGTCCCCAGGCTTGAAGCCAGGAAGGTGGTGCTGCTTCTTGACCTGCTTCTGAGGGAGGGGAGCCCGAGGAGCATGCCATTCCTGACCCTGCCAAGTTGTCTGGGCCCAACCTCTTAATTGTCTTCTGTAAAATTGGAATATCATTGGCCCCTTTCCCATGATCTCAGGAAGGCCTTCCTAGAGCTGTATCTGTGGGTTGCTGCAGATACCCAGCCAAACTCCCAAGAATTTGGCTCCTCAGCACAGTGAGGAATGAAAATGGTGGGAGTTTGCTCATTCCAAGGGCTGTGCTGAACCCAGGCTGCTGCTCCTGGCTCTCCAGGGCTGCTCTGGGTCTGTTCTTTCAGACAGCTTGCCTTAGTCAACAAGCAAAGGAGCTTCCCGGAAGGACATGTGGTAGGAGGTGCAAAGACTCAGAACCCGCTTCTGCTGCTTGCAGTCCTCGGCTCTCTCTCTGGATGTTCTTGCTTGCTGGTTACATCTGTGTATACAACTTCAAATATAATGTTTATACCAAAATCTCTGAGCTGTGTCTCCAGCTCTGATCTTTCTCTTAGCTCCAAGCCCCTACTACTGATGGAGATGCCTGTGGATCAGACAGCCACACGAAGGGCAAACTGGATGTCTAAACACACACAGGAGGAGGAGCTCTGCAGGATGTGGTATTGGCTGAGAGAGAACCACCCGCTCCCTCCAGCCTGCCTTCCTGCCCTCCAAGCCTCCCAGCTCCCTCGGTCTGACCTCCTGCCCATTCTGACCTGAACATCTCCTGCAGGCCCACTGCTGTTTCGTTGGTTCAGACTTCTGTCATCACTTGCCTGTTGCATCACCCTAACTGGTCCTCACACTGCTGAGCAAGTCACACAAATTCACAAGCCTTCAGCGGCCAGGCAGGTCCCGCATGGGTGTGAAGTACCTGGGCTTGGTGGGGACCGGGGCTGTCCTTGGACAGAGCTTGCCTTCTGTCAGCATTTGGGGTCTCTTTCCAGCTTTCAGGCTGCTGTCTGCAAACCTCTGCCACGGTGCTGCACAAGTTCTCTCGTCGTCATGCCCTGCATCCTGCTTTAAAGTCTTTGGATGCCATCTGAGGAGCTTGTTCTCTGGGATAAAGCTTCCCAAAGCCTCCTGTGGTAGTCCCTTACAGCTGGAGTGTTGGGGATTTGGCAAGACCTATGGGAGTGCTTTGGAAAATGCGAGTTTGGGTCAGTTTACTGCTCTCCCAATGTGCCCCTCATGCTCCTGTCCTGGTGCCCAGATATGGTCCCAGTTGGAAGTTCATTTTCTCTAAGAAGGCTTCTCTCTTTCCTATTAAATTAACCTCTCTAAGCCTCCATTTCCTATTCTGTAAAAAGGACATAAAACTTTTCTCTCAGAGTTTTGTGAGGATTAAAAGAAAGAAGGCATATGCACAAGGACTTTATTTCCATCATACACTGTACAAATGTGAGACTTTGTTGTTGAAAGGAATGGTTGGGTGGCCATGAGGTCAACCTCCCCTCAGGCATGCTGTCAAAGAGACTTCTGCACTGACAGTTAAAGCTTGAATACCTCTGGTGGTGGAGAGCTCACCACCTTGCAATGCATTCTGCTTCATTGCTGGATGCCTCAAGTTAGAAAGCAGAAATGGCCTCTGCAACAGATGTCATGGGTCTTTATTCCACTTGCTCCAGGGAATGGAACCGTCTTCTGTGTGCTGTGTGTCACCATCATATTGGATCCCTCCAGCTTAAAAAGAAGTTTGTGTTTGCTCCTTCGTGCCCTTGAAGCCTCTCCTGGATGGAGAGGGAGTCTGGAGATATTCTCCATGTGCTTGACATGGGAGCTTTGGGGTGGAGAGGAATGCAGGGGAAAGGAGGGGCTGCGGGCTGAGGGGAGGGCATCTAGTGGAGGGACACCAGAGTTTCTGGTGGGGTACCAGCCAGCATCTGCAGTGGCTATTAGACACGCACATCATTCCTCTGTGTCAGGCTCTTGGGCTGCTGAGGGGAAGTCATTCATTTCCTCCTCTCGCAGCCTGGTTTCAGATCTGCACTGGCTGCCCAGCCTTCACAGGAGCCAAAGGCACTGGGGAGCAAGGGAATCCAGACCATGATTGTCTTCTCAGGTTTTTTAAAGTACCCTGTCTAGGAATAGGGCCTGTAATTCTATTATCCAGTTGAGTAGAGGGGAAAATTGATTTTGGGGGTGTAATTAATGTGACTTCCAAAAACAGAAGTGATCTGGAGAAGACAACAACTTAGTCTTGAGAGGAGACTGGGAAACCGGGATTTGTGTTGAGAAACTCATGAGATAAAGATGAAAACTGAATTCAAGCCCAAAAGGTCCTAGGATAGCGACTTGTCCCTCCGTTCAGGTGACTTTCCAGGAGTAGAGAGAATTGCAGTCAACATCAAACTCAAGGTAAGATGCTCAGAGGGTACAAATTGATGGCCCACAGATGTGCTTTATTTGGCCTGCATAGAGTTTTAAAAAATCTACTTGGCAACCAAGAGAGAAAAAAATCATACGAGTTTACATAAAAATCAGAATTCCCTGGCCAGGCCTGTGGCCTAATGGTTAAGTTCCGCGTGCTCCACTTCAGTGGCCCAGGTTTGGATCCTGGCGTGTACCTACACCACTCGCCAGTGGCCATGCTGTGGCAGTGATCCACATACAAAATAAAGGAAGATTGGCACAGATGTTGGCTCAGGGTAAGTCTTCCTCAGGGGAAAAAAAACTCAGAATTTCCATTGGCTCCTAAAATGCTGGGCCCTGAGTCTGGCATGTCTGGAGCTGAGAGGCAGTGGGTCCCTCCATCTGGCATGGGCTCCCCCACACCCCGCTGTCTCTTGGGTGAGTAGGGGAGCCAGGCGTGAGATGTGCTGGCCCCTGTAAGAACTGGAGCTGAGACTCTGCACTGCACAGACTCCCTGCCCCCCTGAGTCCTGCCAGGCAGATTTTATATGTGGCCTGTCAGGACTAAAGTCTGGTAGAAATTCCTCATTTAATCCCAAAGTAGGAGGCATGGAGAACAGAAGGGATGCAGAGAGACCTCTACATGTCAAGTGAAAAACTCTCCTTGGGTTTACTCTTTTGTTCCTGAGATGAGAGTCAAAGAAAATCATTTTTGTTCTTGTTATTGGATTTAAGAGAATAGCGGGTTTCCAGTAGTTTGGGAATAACAAGAGAGTGGATTGTTCCTTCGTTAACCTTTCAATCGTCCACAGACTGGGTTGTTTCTTCCCCCTAATGATGCACACTCGGGAGCTTTAGCCAGTTAATGTCAAAAGCAGGAGAATTACTGGATAGATACTGAATGGCCTGTTGTTTCCTATACCCGAATGCAGACAGATCCTCGGTAACCAGGTCAGCAGTGGTACACCAGCACCTGTGGTTGTGATTGAATGTTACTAATGTTTGAATTTCCTAAGCACGTTTAGATATCTTTGGAACTCCTTTATGTCAAAGAGCTAAATGGATTTAGACCTTTAGAACAGCTGAAGTGGTTCAATGGAAGCATGCAATATGTCCAACTAACAATTGTCATAATTGAATTATAAGCAACGTAAAGAAAATCTTTTCCAAATGGAAGTAGTTTCATTGTATAGAACTTCCTCTTGATATTTAGGGGCAGCCCGGTGGTGGAGCGGTTAAGTGCGCACATTCTGCTTCTGGCAGCCCGGGGTTCGCCGGTTCGGATCCTGGGTGCGGACACGGCACCACTTGGCACACCATGCTGTGGTAGGCATCCCACATATAAAAAAAGAGTAGAGGAAGATGGGCATGGCTGTTAGCTCAGGGCCAACCTTCCTCAGCAAAAAGAAGAGGATTGGCAGCAGTTAGCTCAGGGCTAATCTTCCAGAAAAAACAAACACCCCCCCCCCCGCAAAAAAACCTTGACATTTAATGGATGTTCATAGATATTCATCCATTCAAGGCTTATTGGGCACTCGCTGTGTGCCAGGCACTGCTCTGGGAACTACAGATGCGAGAACAAAGCTTGAACAGACAGCAGGTCAACTCTGCCCACTAGTGACAAGTGACAAAGTGATCAGGTGCATAGTATCATTCTGTCTTGTCAACAAATATATTTATTAACAGCACTTAGGAGCCTAATGTGTTCCTAAGTTAAAGTACTATCTGAATGAGTCTGCATCATTGTTTTGGTTGATTACTTAGTATTCCAATATACGGATGAATCCTAGTTTATTTAGCTACTATCAATGGACATTTTAGGCTATTTACAAATTTTCACTGTTATATAAAAATGCGATAGTGAACATGCTAAAGTGAACATCTGTGCCCATGCATCACTTTGTACATGTCTGACTATCTTCTTAGAACAGAGTTTCTCAGCCTTGGCACACTTGACACTTTGGCCTGGATAAGTCCTTGTTGTGGGGCTGTCCTGTGCATGGTAAGATGTTTAGCAGCATTCCTGGCTTCTTCTTATCAGATTCCAGTAGCATCTCCCTAGTTATGACAACCAAAAATGCCTGTGGACATTGTCAAATGTTCCCTTGGGGGAAAAGTTGCCTCTGGTTGAGAAGCATTGCCTTAGAATGAATGTCAGTAGCTAGAAATTCTGGTTGAAGGAGATTCCCAGCCTTGCAAACACAGGGGAACTTGCCTCTCCCAGGGTAACCTAGGAAACTATGGAACAATTCCTTCCATAGACTCCTTCCAACGCTGGAGGGAGCACCAGCGTCCCTCCACCCACCACCACCAAAAGAATCAACCTCCCTTGGGAGGCAGGGCATGGCTGGCATGGACCCGGAGGTAGAAGGCAGTACCTCTCATGTCGGGCAGATCATATGACTGGCAGCTTCATCTCCTGACAGGGCCGATGATATCTCCAAGAAAACTTTCAGGACTCAGGGGTCTTTCCTCCACCGTTGTCCCACTGACACAGTCTTGGCCCAAGTGGCTGGGATGGTTGGCCTCCTTTGGATGAAGTAAGCAAGCCCTAGGGTGGTCCTCTCCCTCTGCCCCTCCTCTGTGGACTCAGGGAGTGGGCCAGGAGAGGGCGTCTCTCTGCCTTTCTTGTCAGATATCTCCCACGGGGAGTGCCCTAGGCAGCAGGAAAGTGGGTTTTCCTGAGCCCAGAGTTGAGGGTGGGAACTTTTGATGGAAGTGCCTGCCAATGGGTGTCTCTGTTCATTCCCTGGGTGGCCTATGTGCCACACTCCTTGGGAATGTGTTTCTTGGCCTTCTGGGTTGACAAAGCCTTCAGGAGTTGAAAGGTTCATTTGTGGTGTGAGGCCGTGTTGTTTCGAGCAATACATGAGGCCCAGGAATGAACCAGCTGGTGATTGGAGAGCCTTGGTGTCCTCCCCAGTCTGTTGTTGGCATCAGGGCCAGAAAACCACTTCCAAGAAGGCAAGAAGCGACATAAGCAGGAGGCTAGAAGGGGACGTGAGACACAGCTGAAGGGGAATTCGAGTCCTCCTGCAGCTGTACCTGGCCACGGCCAGAGGGCGCCCCCACACCCTCAGAGCCCCACGGACCCAATCACTTAGCAAACGTGAGGGTCGTTGTGAGGCCAGGGGGCCAGTTACTGCCCATGTGCAGTTGAGGGACGGGTTTAACTCAAGGGAGAGGGGCTCCCAGAGTGTTGAGAGTCAGAAGGACCGATGGGAGAGGTCGGGGAGGTGTGGAAGGTGTGGGTATGCCCACCATCCTCTCCTCAGGTCACCCAGATCCCAGGTGTCTGGGTCACAGCTGCCCCAGCCGCCGAATTTGCCACCAACTTCAATGCCATTTCTCCCGCCACCGCCAACAAAGTCGCAGTGTAGGCCGTACATGGTGGTGAAAGGCACATTCTCCGCTGTCGTCCGTGGCCTCCAATCCGGACCTGGGTGTGGGAGGAATGGATCCGATGTGGGTAGTGGGGCAGGTTGAAATGAGCTGAGGCAGGGGCGATGGAGATATCTGAGTGCCGCTCCAAGTGACGGTGTGGGCAACCATCAATCTCTTGACCCCAGGCCGCTCCCTCACGCAGACGTGGTCAGAGGCAGCCCATTCCCTGTTGCCAAAGCCCAGGGATCCCTGACTTTCACGGGGCAACCCAGGAAACCAAGGAATGCCCCCCTGCCCAGTGGCATCCCTCCCCCCACCAACGCCAAGACCAGCATCCTCCCTCAGGAGGCCGGGCAGGCAGGCAAGGACCCGGATGTGGTGGGCACCAGCTGCCATGGTGGGCATACCAGGTGCCTGGTAGCTTCTTCCCCCCGACAGGGCCGATCATACCTCCCAGAAGACTTTCAGGAATCAGGGCTCTTTCCTTCCTAGTACTCCCATGGACATACTCTTGGCCCAAGTGGCTGGGACGGCTGGCCTCCTTTGGATGAAGTAGGCAAGCCATAGAGCATGCCTCCCCCTCTGCCCCGTGGCTGTGCACTCAGGGAGAGGGCCAGGAGAGGGTGTGTCTCTGCACTTATGGCCGTATTGTTCCCAAGGGCAGCGTCCTGGGCAGCAGCAGGCCGGCTTTCCTGACTCCAGGGTTGAGGGTGGGGGCCTGCTGATGGAAGAGCTTGTGCAGTGGGTAGCCCGTTCCTTCCCTAGGTGGCCTGTCTGCTGTGCCACACTCCTTTTGCAAGGTGTTCTGGGCCTTCTGACTAGACGAAGTCTTTCCTCCTCCTGGGGTCGAAAGGTTCATTCGTGTTGAGGCCGTGTTTTTTTCACACAATCACTGAGGCCTGGAATGAGGCAGCTGGCAGAGAGATCGCCAGGGTGTCCTCCCCCATCCATTGTTGGAAAACAGGGCCAGAAAACCTCTTCCGAGAAGGCTGACAGAGGCCTGAGCAGAGGGTTAGAAGGGGATGTGAGTAACAGGTGAACGAAATGGGGAACTCTAGTTCGCCTGCAGCTCCACCTGGACACCGCCAGAGGGCGCTCCACACACTCAATGCCTCAGGGACCCATCGCTTAGCAACCGGGAGGGTCATGGTGAGGGCAGAGTCCCCCCCGGTCTCTGCGCATGCGCCAACGGAGTGACGCGTTTAACGTAAGGGATCCGGGCTCCCCGGGTGGTGAGATTCAGTAGGAATTTTGGGAGAGTGCGGGGACAACAGTATCTCAGTGTAGGCTGGATACTGCTGTGAAAGGCGGGTCCCCGGTCACATTGTGGCCTCCAAACAAGACCTCAGTGTGTGGGGAATGGATCTGATGGCGGTGGTGGGGCAGGATTAAATCCGTTGAGGCAGGAGCGATGAGGATCCCGGAGTCCCGCTCCAGTGAAAGGTCGTTGCAACCGACAATCCCTGGACCATGAGATGGGTCCTTCCCCCCAGATGTGGCCCGAGGCAGCCCACCCCCTGGCGCTACAACACACGGCACCCTGCCTCTCCCAGGGCAACCCAGGAAATGATGAGATGCCTCCCTCATTGCTGGTGCCTCTCTACCCACCACTGCCGAGACAATCAACCTCCCTCGGGAGGCAGGTCATGGCTGGCAAGGACCCAGATGAAGCGGGCAATAGTTCCTGTGTCAGGCACATGGCGTGACCCGGGGCTCCCTCCCCTGGCAGGGCCGATGGCACCTCCCAGAATACACTCTGGGCTCAGGTCCTTTCCTCTGCCTTTGCTCCACTGACAGAGTCTTGGCCCAAGCAAGTGGGACAGTCGGCCTCCTTTGGGTAAATCAGGCAAGCCCTAGGGTGGTCTCCCTCTGCCCCTCCTCTGTGGACTCAGGCAGTGGGCCAGGAGAGGGCCTCTCTCGGCCCTTCTTGTCAGGTATCTCCCCGGGGGGAGTGCCCTAGGCGGCAGGAATGTGGGCTTTCCTCAGTCCAGAGTGGAGGGTGGGAACCGCTGATGGGAGAGCATGCCACGGGTTTCCCCTTCGTTCCCTGGGTGGCATGCCTGTGCTGCCACACTCCTTTGGCAAGCCTTTCTCAGCCTTCGGACTTGACACAGCCTTCCCAACTCCTGGGGAAGAAAGGTTCATTCGTGATGAGAGGATGTGTATTTTTGAGCAATCAATGAGCTGGGGATGAACCACTTGGCACAAGGAGAGTCTTGGGTCAGTTGTGAGCAAACAGAACTGGAAAACTTCTTCCAAGGAGGCAAGCAGCGACCTGAGCAGAAGGGGAAAAGGGATGTGAGAAGCCGCTGAAGGAAATGGGAACACGAGTTGGCCTGCAGCTGCCCTGGGACTCCGACAGAGGGCGCCCCCACACCGCCAGAGCCCCGCGGACCCAGGGCTTAGGAAGCCTGGGGGTCTTTATGAGGCCAAAGGCCTTGCAACCAGGTCCGATTCAGGGGCCACGGATGTGACTGGCGACCCGCCTTTCACTGAGGTGCTTGGCATTGACTGAGATATTGTTGGTGGTGGCGGGAAAAATGGTGGTGTGTAGCAGGGCACTTTGGCAATGGGGGCGGCTGCGAACCAGACATCTGGGATCTTGGTGACCTGTGGAGAGGATGGTGGGCTCACCCAAACCCTTCCCACCTTCCTGGACCTCTCCTGTTGGTTCCGCTGACTCTCACCACTCTGGTCAGCCTTGCTCCCTTGACTTAAACCTGTCACTCCCACTGTGCGTATGTGGGGACTTGGGCCTCTGGGCTCACAATGACCCTTGCATTTGCTAGGCCCTGGGTCCCTGGGTCATCGAGGTTGTGGTGGTGCTCTCTGGCTGTGTCCAGGTGGAGGTGCAGGCAGACGAGGTTCACCTGTTTCTCATGTCCCCATCTGACCTTCTGCTCAGGTTGCTGCTGGACTTCTCAGGAGAAGGTTTCTGGCCCTGTTTTCCAATGGTGGATTGCTGAGGACACCCAGGAGATCTCTCTGTCAACTACCTCATTCTGGGCCTGTTATTGGTTGAAAAAACATGGCCTCACATAACGAATGAACCTTTTGACTCCAGGAACAGGAAAGTTTGTCTGTTCAGACGACTCAGAATGCCTTTCACATAAGCCCGGCACAGCAGACAAGCCACCTAGGCAACAAAGGGGAAACCCCTGGGCAAGCTCTTCCACCAGCAGGACCCACCTTCAACTCTGGAGTCAGGAAAGCCTGCTGCCCAGGGCACTTCCTTTTGCTGAAAGCTGACCATAAGGGTGGAGATATGAGCTCTCCAGGCTCTCTCCCTAAGTGAAAAGAGGTGGGGAAAAGGGAGAGGAGCACCCTACTGATTGACTACTTTATCCAGTAGAGGCCAGATGTCCCAGCCACTTGGGCCAAGACTCTGTCAGTGGGACTGCTAGGAAGGAAAGAGCCCTGAGTCCTGAAAGTTTCCTAGGATATGTCATTGGCCCTCTTGGGGAAAGAAGCTGCTCAAAATATCGTGTGTCCTACATGGGAGTTGGCTCCTGCTACATGGGTCCTTGCCTGCCATGCTTGGCCTCCCAAGGAAGGATGACAGTCATGGCGTGTTGGCTGGAGGGACACTGGCAGTGAGAGGGGCCTTCCAGATTGCCTTGGGTGACTCAGGGATCCTTGGGCTGTGATGACAGGACACAGGTTGCCTCTGGCCATGTCTGGGGGAGGAAGCCATCACAGGGTCAAGAGATTGGCAGTTGCCATCATCATCACTTGGATGGGCACTCAGGCAGTGTCATCGCCCCTGCTGCCTAGGGCACAGAGACCTCCTGTGACCTTACAGACAGCTGCCCTGACATCAGTGAGACCCCCTTTGACCTCGCATACACATCCCCTGACATCACAGGGACACCTTCTGGCTTTACAGAGAATGACTTTGTCCTCACAGAGACCCCCTCTGACCTCACAGAGACCTCCTGTGATGCCACAGAGACCCTTCAGACCTCACAGAGAGCTCCCATGACCTCACAGACACCCTCTCTGGCCTCACAGAGACCTTCCTTGATGACATAGAAACCCCCTCTGACCTCATAGATACATTACCTGACCTCACAGACAACCTGTCTGACCTCACAAAGACCTCCGCTGACCTCACAGAGATCTCCCCTGACCCCAGAGAACTCCCTGACCAAACAAAGACCTCCATGACCTCAAAAAGAACACCTATGACCTCACAGAAACCTCCCACAACCTCACAGAGACCCGCTTTAAGCTCACTAAGACCTCCCCTGACTTCACATAGCCCTCCCTGGACTCACAGAAACCCGCCTCTGACCTCACAGAAAACCCCTCTGACCTAACAGAAACATCCTCTGACATTGAAGAGACACCCTATAACTTCACAAACACATCCCCTAACCTCATAGACGCAAACTCAGACCTCACAGAGAACTCCCTTGACCTCATAGAGACCCTCTCTAACCACGTACTGACCTCATAGAGACCCCCTCTAACCCCACAGAGACCACCCTTGATGTCAAAGAGACCCCCTCTGATTTCACAATGCCTCCCCTGACCTCACAGAGGCATACCCTAATCTCACAGAGGCATCCTCTGACCTCACAGGGATCTTCCTGAACTCATATAGATCCCCTCTGACCACGGAGACCTACCCTGACCTCAGAGAGATACCAGATGACCACACAGAGACCTACCCTGACCTGAGAAAGCCCCTGTGACCTCACAAAGACCTCCCCTGATCTCAGAGACACAACTTGTCCTCAAAGAGAACGATGCTGAAATCACAGAGGCCTCCAGAGACCTCATGCATATCACCTCTGACCTCACCAAGATGTCCTGTGACCTCACAGAGACCCCCCCCACCGACCTCACAACCCTCTCCTGACCTCAAAGAGATACCCTCTGCCATCATAGAGACCTCTTCTGACTTCACAGAGCCCTCCCCTGACCTAAAGGAGATCCTCTCTGAACTCACTGAGACCTCTCCTGACCTCACAAAGACCTCCCCTGACCTCACAGGGATCACCCCTAACATCAAAGCGACCTCCTCTGAATTCTTAGAGACCAGTTTGAATACAGAGATCTCCATGACCTCACAGAGACCCACTCCGACCTCAAAGAACCCCCTGAAAGCAGAGACCTCCTTGAACTCCTAGAGACATCCCCTGACCTCACAGATACCTCCCCTGACCTTACAGAGATCTACCTGACCTCAGAACCTCTGTGACCTCACAAAGACCTCCGCTGAAATCAGAGACCTCCCTGATCTCACAGAGACACCCCTGACCTCACAGAATCCTCCCGTGACCTCATAGAGACCTCCCTGACCTCACAGAGACACCCTCTGACTGCTAGAGACCTCCTCTGACCACACAGAGATGTTATCTGACCTCACAGAACCCACTCTGACCTCAAAGAGACATCACTGGATATCACAGAGACCCGCTCTGACCTGAAAGAGACCTCCTCTGACCTGTCAGAGACTTCCTAAGCGCTGGGTCCGCGGGGCTCTGGCGGTGTGGGGGCGCCCTCTGTCGGAGTCCCAGGGCAGCTGCAGACCAACTCGTGTTCCCATTTCCTTCAGCAGCTTCTCACATCCCCTTTCCCCTTCTGCTCAGGTCACTGCTTGCCTCCTTGGAAGAGGTTTTCCAGTCCTGTTTGCTCACAACTGACCCAAGACTCTCCTTGTGCCAGCTGGTTTGTCCCCAGCTTCATTGATTGCTCAAAAATACACATCCTCTCATCACAAATGAACCTTTCTTCCCCAGGAGTTGGGAAGGCTGCGTCAAGTCCAAAGGCTGAGAAAGGCTTGCCAAAGGAGTGTGGCAGCACAGGCATGCCACCTAGGTGATAATAAAAATGGCAAGTAATAGGATATATTGGAGAATATGAGGAAGCCATTTGGTGTAAACCTAATTCGGCCTGACCTTGTCTTTCCAAAAGGGCCTGACTGTGGCTGTTGAGCATGCATTGGATATCTGCTTTAGATATTCCCTATGGCAAGAACAAAGGCCCTTGAGATAAAGGTGCAACTTCCCTCCCCCTCCCAACGTTGGCATTCCCTTAAGGATTAAGCATCTTTCCTTAGGCTAGAAACTGATTGCTGCGCTCACCTGTGACCACCCAGCTCGAGACAATAGACTTGCCTCCTGCTACGCCCTCCGAGAGAGCAGACCCACTACCTGCTGTGTCCATCAAGCTCTGTGCCCACAGGGCAATCTTGTGACTATTGTGGGAGGGACATTTCAATCATATGTGAAACATCCTGTATGGGGGTATATAACCACTCTGTATACCTCAGTTCTTCGGTGCCCTTTCTTCCTTTGGGAAGAAAGGCCCTGGGCCATGGTCCTCAGATTTCAGCTCAGAATAAACTCACCCAAGTTTTTATTTATAGATTGGTTATGGATTATTTTCGTCGACACAGGGAACGAAGGGGAAACCCACGGGCATGCTCTCCCACCAGCGGTTCCCACCCTCCACTCTGGACTGAGGAAAGCCCACATTCCTGCCGCCTAGGGCACTCCCCCCGGGGAGATACCTGACAAGAAGGGCCGAGAGAGGCCCTCTCCTGGCCCACTGCCTGAGTCCACAGAGGAGGGGCAGAGGGAGACCACCCTAGGGCTTGCCTGATTTACCCAAAGGAGGCCAACTGTCCCACTCACTTGGGCCAAGACTCTGTCAGTGGAGCAAAGACAGAGGAAAGGACCCTGAGCCCGGAGTGTATTCTGGGAGGTGTCATCATACCTGTTGGGATTTCTAAGGCCAGAGATGAGGGTAGGTACTGCTGAGGGAAGAACTTGCATGGGGGGGGGTCCCCCATTTGCTCTCTAGGCAGCCTGTCTGCTGTGCCACACTCCTTTGCCAGGCATTCTAGACCTTCTGAATAGACAAAGCCTTTCCCCCTCCAGGAGTCAAAAGGCTCATTCGTGATGTGGTGCTGTGATTTCTGGACCAATCACTGAGGTGTGGAATGAGCCAGGTAGCAGAAGGATAGCTTGGGTGTCCTCCCCCATTTGATGTGGGAAAATAGGGCCAGAAAACCTCTTCCAAGGTGGCGAGTAGCAATGTGATCAGAAGGGTAGAAGAGGTGGCAAACAGGTGAAGGAAATAGGCACGCTCTTTCACCTGCATCTCCACTTGGACACCGCTAGAGGGCGCCCCCACACCCTCAATGCCCAGAACCCAGGGCTTAGCAACTGCAAGGGTCACCATGAGGCCAGAAGTCCCCAGTCACTGGGCATGCACCATGGGCATGACGGGTTTCTCTGGCATCACCTGTGGGCTCCAATGCGGACCAGGGTGTGTGGGGGAGTAGGGGTAGCAGATCTCATTTGGGTGGTGGGGCAGGGAGAAATCCACTGACAGGGTCAAGGAAGATCCCCAAGTGCCTCTCCAAGTGACGGTGATGGCTGACAAGGATAAAGGCTGCCCCAGGGAGAGAAGGCCAAGGCATCCTGCCCTATGTACTGATCTATATCATCCTCTGGGAAGCCTAGGATGTCCTGACCTGACCCAATCTGATTCTTATCTAAAGTTATAGGACCACCCAATAAGCAGACTCCGACTACACTGATACCATTTTAATGACTTTTTTAAACATAATCTTTCCTTTGTCTTGTAAAGAGATAGTTCACATACCTATGCCTTAAATTTAGCTCTACCCTCAACCCATGCCTGTAGCTCTTCACTGCCCATGGGTCCTGTCTCCATGCTATTCTTTGAATAAAGGAGCACTGCAACCAGACCTTGAGAGTCCAAGAAATCTTTCTTTTGACTCCTCAGTTCACTGAGCCTGCATCAATGGCCACAGCCAATCTCTTGACCCCAGAAGCCTCCTTCCCTGAGGCATAGCCAGAGGCAGCCTGTTCCCAGTGGCCACTGCCCAGGGACCCCTGACTTTCCCAGGGCAACCCAGGAAACTGTGGGACACTCCTGTCACTGCAGGCATACCTCCAGCCATCCCTGCCAAGACCCAGACCAGTGTCCTCCCGTGGAAGGCCGGGCAGGGCAGGCAAGAACACAGAGGTGGCAGGCATCATCTCCCTCGTATTGTGGGCTCACCCAATATGGGCAGCTTCTTCCCCTGACAGGGCTGATGACACCTCCTGGAAAACTTTCTGGACTCGGGGCTCTTTCCTTCCTGGTAGTCCCATGGACAGAGTCTCAGCCAAAGTGACCAGGTTTGTTGGGCTTCTTTGGAAAAAGTAGACTGTCCCTTTGCCCCTATCCCCACCCTAAACCCCTCACTGGTGCACTCAGGGGGAGAGCTGGCGGGAGAGGGTGTATCTCTGTCCTTATGATACCAGCCCTGATATCAGTTTCCCTACATTAAACCCAGCATATATGGGGTTAAAACCAAAGCACTCATTCCTTGCTTACTCCCTGGGTTCCTGGTCCCAGAATCCACTATCCTCCATGGAGACAGACACAGCCAAGGACAAGCACCTGGATTCATTTTTTCCTCCCTGCAAGGAGATACAGGTTAGTGGGAAGTTGCTGACCAACAAGGTCATGGGCTCCCTCCTCTCTGCAAGTAGTCTCAAGGCCAAACACATGCTAGTGGAAAAGCTCAGACCAGCAAGACAATATGCTCCCCCTCCCTAGAACCCCAAATAAAAGCCCTTCCTTTTAGCTTTTTGGGGAATTGGGGAATTTGGGATTTCAGCGTTAGCTGCCCTCTCTCCTTGCTCAGCACTGTGCAATAATAAAGTTCTACTTTCTTCCACTACACCCAGTGTCAGAGATTCACTTGCTACACAATGGGTGAGTGAACTCACTTTAGGTTCACTATCACTTAGGGTCAGATTTCAGCCCATGGGAGTACCCTGGGCAACAGGGCAGTGGGCTTTCCTGACTCCACTGTTGCAGGTGGGCCCTGCCAGTGCAAACACTTGACCCCAGGGGCAGGGGTGCACTGTTCCTTCCCTCCATGGCCAGTCTGCTGCACCACTCTACTTTGCAAGGCATTATGGGCCTTCTGAGAGACTAGACAAAATCTTTCCTCCTTCTGGAACTGAAAGGTTCATTTGTGATGTGGGGCTGGGTCTTTTTGACATGTCACTGAGGCTGGGAATGAGCCAGCTGGCAGAGACATGGCTGGAGCGTCCTCCCCAATCTGGTGTTGGAAATTGGAGCCAGGAGCCCTCTCCAGCAAGAAGACCAGCAGCGACCTGAGTAGGTCAGAAGGAGAGGTGAGAGACAGGTGAAGGAAAGGTGAATCTTAGATCACCTACAGCTCCTCCTGGACACTGCCAAAGGGCGTCTCCACAATCATGATGCCCCAGGGACCCAGGTAGCAATCATGAAGGTCATTGTGAGGCCAGAAGCCCCTGGTCCTTGAGCATGTGCAGTGGGAGTGAAAGGTTTAACTCATGGGAGTGTTACCTAACCAGGTTCACTTTTGCCTGCTGCCCAGAAAGCCAAACACCGAGATAATGAGATTGCAGCAGAGAGAGAGTTTACTCACAAGGCAACCACGTGAGGAAGAGAGGGCATGAGCCTCAAATTCTCTTCCCTGAAAATAGGGACTCAGTGATATTTATGGGATAGGGGGCAAGGTGATCTAAAACGTGGAGAGAGGTAATTGGAGGTGAGGAGAGGTGAGGTAATTGATGATGTGCGCAAGTGTAGTCAGACTTCATGCCTATTCATAGGACCCATGGTCAGAAAATGGCAGTGTTAGCATGGTCTGAGGGTGGAGGTTTTAGCCTCTTGACGTCAAAAGGTCACCTATCCCACATCTCTGTGGGCCCAGTTGATGAGTTGGTGGTCTCAACTGGCCTGAAGTGGACAAGGAGTTCTAATTCCTGAAAAACAGCTCACACACCCATTCCCATGGTGACCCAGGCTCCAGGGAGATGTTATCTATAGGAACCTAGTGGGAGTCAGATAGCATATTGCCTAAGCAGCACAGTTATCAGTGGGTGGGTTACACAGCTAAAAGCTATAATCAGTAATTGCAAAAAGGAAAAAACTGTAGTTCCCAGCTACTTGATCACCAATGGCTAACTCCTTGCTGGTTTCAGGAGCCAGGCGCCCAGAGGGATGAGCCTCAGCAGGACCCATGGGAGAGATCAGGGAGGTGGGGAGGGTGCAGGGGCATCCGCCCTCCTCTCCTCAGGTCCCCACGATCCCAGATGCCTGAGTCGCAGCCGTCCCTACCACCGCCATTTCTCCCACCACTGCCATCCAAATCACAGGGAAGGCTGGATGGGGCGGTTGAAAGGCAGTTTCCCCAGTGTCACCCGTGGCCTCCCATTCAGACTGGGGTGCGACTGGGGATAGGATCCGATGGGGGGTGCTTGGGCAGGATGAAAACTGATGAGGTGGGGGCGATGAAGATCCCCAAGGGCCACTCCAGTTGACGGTCCTGGCTACCGCCAATCTCTCCACCCTGAGGCAGCTCCCTTCCCCAGATGTGGCTAGAGGTGGCCCATTCCCTGGGGCCACTGCCCAGGGATCTCTGACTCTCCCAGGGCAGTGCAGGCAACTGTGGAGCACCCCTCTCAAAGCACATCTCCCTCTAGCCGTCCCTTCCAAGACCCAGATCAGTGACCTCCCTCAGGAGCCAGGGCAGGCAGGCAGGCAAGGACCTGGGTGGGGCGGACACCAGCTCCCAGGTCAGGCACACCAGATGCCAGGCAGCTTCTTCCCCCAACACGGCCAATGACATCTCCCAGGAAATTTTCTGGACCCAGGGCTCTTTCCCTCCCAGTAGTCCCACGGACAGAGTCTAGGCCCAAAGGGCTGTGTCGGCTGGCCCTCTTTGGGAAAATTCAGCAAGCTTTGGGGTTCTCCTCTCCCTCTGTGCCCACTCTGTGCCCTCAGGATGAGAACCAGAATAGTGCATATCTCTGCCCTTAGGGTCAGTTTCAGCTCAGGAGAGTGCCCTGGTTGGCAGAGTTTCATGCAGGTGGGTCCTTCCACTGCAAATGCTTGTTGGGGGTGGGAGTGCTCTGCCCATTCCCTATGTGGCCAGGCTGCTGTGCTACTCTCCTTGGCAAGGCATTATGGGCCTTCTGACAGACCAGACAGGGCTTTCCTCCTCCTGGAGTAGAAATGCTCGAAGGCAAACTAGGGTCCACCTTTCCTTCACTTCTTTCTCACCTCCCCTTCTGACCTTCTGCTCACGTGGCTGCTGGCCTTCTTGCGGGAGAGGATTTCTGGCCCTGTTTTCCAATAATGACTGGGGGAGGACACCCAGGCTGTCTCTCTGCCAGCTGGCTGATTCCAGGCCTCAGTGACTGGTGGAAAAATCATGGCCCTGCATCACGAATGAACCTTTTGACTCCAGGAGGAGGAAAGGGCTTATCTATTCATAAGTCCCAGAATGCCTTGCTTAGTAGTGTGGCACAACAGACATGCCACCTAGAGAGCAAATGGGGAGCCCCTCATGCAAGCTTTTCCCTCAGCAAGACTCACCCTCAACTCCAGGCATCAGAAAAGCCTGATTTCTTTCTGCCTGGGGCACTACCCTTGGCAGAAATCCTAGGACAAGGGTGGAGACACACCCTCTCCTGGCTCCCTCCCTGAGTGCACAGCCACAGGGAAGAGGGGAGGCACACTTTGTGGCTTGCCTACTTCATCCAAAGGAGGCCAGCCATCCCAGCCACTTGGGCCTAGACTCCATCAGTGGGAGTACTATGTGAGAGAGAGCCCTGAGTCCTGAAAGTTTTCTGGGAAGTGTCAGAAGCCCTGTCAGGGAAGAAGTTGCCCATCATCTGGGGTGGCCGACATGGGAGTTGACACCCACCACATCTGGGTCCTTGATGGTCCTTCCCAGCTTCCTGATGGAGCATGACCGTCTCGGCAGTGGCTGGTGGAGGGGCGCTGGTGGTGAGGGAGTCATTCCACAGATTCCCAGGTTGCCCTGGGAAAGTCAAGGACCCCTGGGCTGTGGTGACAGGCAACAAGTGAACGGGTTGCCTCTGGCCATGGCTGGGTAAAGGAGCCATCTCAGGATCAGGAGGTTGGCAGTGGCCAACACTGTCATTTGGAACAGGACTTAGAGATCTTCATTGCCTCAGCCTCAGCAGATTTCATCCTGCCCCACCAACCCCATCCCATCCATCCCCCATGCACCCAGGTCCAGATTGGAGGCCACAGATGACACTGGGGAAACTGCCTTTCAGTGCCATGTTCAGCCAACCCTGTTACCTCTGACCCTCTAACCTCATAGAGAACCTTTCTGACCTCAAAGAGACACTATCTGACCTCACAAACTCATCCCCTGACTTCATAAAGACATGCCCTGACCTCAAAGAGACTTTACCTGACCTCATAGAGACTGCCCGTGACCTCACAGAGACCCACTGTGACTTCACAGATACATATCCTGACCTCACAGAGACCTCTAATGACATCACAGACATCCCATCTGATCACTCAAAGAGCTCAAGTGACTCGAAGACCACCTCTGACTGCACAGACACATCCTATGACCTCAAAGAGAGCCCCTGTGACCTCACAGACACATCCCCTGACCTCACAGACACCTCCCCTCAACTCAAACCACTCTTTGGCGCCAGAGACATCCCTGACCTCAAAGAGACCTGCCCTGACCACACAGAGAGCTCCTCTGACCTCACAGAGACTTCCTATGACAACACAGAGACCTACCTTGACATCACAAAGTCCTCCCTGGCCTCACAGTGAACCCCTCTAAACACACAGAGACCTCCTCTCACCTCACCAAGAACCTCCTTGAACTCACAGAGACCTCCCTGCCCTTGGAGATCTCCCCTGGTCTCAGAGACCTCTTTGAACTCATACAGACCTCCCCTGACCTCACAGAGACCTCCCTCGACCTCACAGAGACCTACCCTAACCTAACAGAGATGCCCTTTGAACTCAGAGAGACCACACCTGACCTAACAGAGACCTCCTTTGACTTCCAGAGACCTCCACTAACCTCAGAGACATCCCTGACCACATAGAGACTTCCCCTGACCTCACAAACAGCTCTGCTGAGCTCACAGAGTCCTCTTCTGAACTCACAGACACCTCCCTGACCTCAGAGACCTCCATGACATCACAGAGACCTCTGCTGAGCTCAGAGGCGAAAAGGCAACACTGAGAAATCTACCCTCTGAAACTGAAGAAGATGGGCAACAGGGGCTAGCTCAGGTGGCAAACATTAAGCAAAAAAAGGAGAAACACACAAGGGCGTGGAGACCTGGGGAAAAAGCAACACTGAGAAATCCACCCTCTGAAACTGAAGAAGATGGGCAACAGAGGCTTGCTCAGGTGGCAATCTTTAAGCAAAAAAAAAAAAACAAAAACAAAAACAAAACCCACAATGGAGTGGAGACCCGGGGGAAATCAACACTGAAAAATACAAAAACAATGGAAGACCAATAGACAGAGCAGGCACTTTCACCTGGGGAGGAGGAGGTACGCATGGATGACCGATAAGCGCATGAAAAGATGTGAGCTGTTCCCTGGAAAAGCAAGTGAGAAAATTAGAGGGAGACATTGTGGGGACACATGGGTGAGACTGCCTTCTTCCAAATACCTGAACAGGATCAAACTGCTAGTGAGGTCGCGGAGAAGCCAAGTCAGTCACTCACGCCTCACTGGTGGTGAAGGGAAACGGTATGGCCTCTGTGAAAAAGGGCGTGGCGGGTTCCAAAACTGACACGCCGCGGAAACAACCACCGAAAGTGGCAACCTACATAAGCCTTTGGTGTATCTTGCCTCCTAAGAGCGTCTGTATGTAGCTGGAGCCTTGGGTCGTTAAGGCTTCCACAGTGATCTGTGGTGGGTGGGTGGGGGGGGGCCTTGGGCCTTGGGGGTCTCCGCTGGACCTCCAGGAAGTCAGCTTTTGTGGAGTCCCGTGAGTCCTTCCAGGGAGGGAGGCATCCAACCCGAGGGTGGTCTGGAGGGCACCACTCCCACCACTCCCGAGGGCTGGGGCGGGGGGCGGGGTGGGGGCTGCGGCCACGTTCCTGTTCATTCACACAGAATCCGGGGCATGAATGTTCTTAGCAGCTCTGTTCCACACAGCCCCACACTGGAAACCACACAGACGTCCTGCGAGTCCCATCCCTTGCTCATGTCGCCGGGGCTCCGGAGGAGGGCCACTCTGTAAAAGCGGCCGCCAGATGGCGCCCAACGACCGGCGGGGAGGGGTCAGCGGGAGGGAACCGGGTCACCAGCCAGCGAGAGTGCACAGCCTGAGCCCACCGCCGGGTCAGGTCTCTCTCTGTCTCTGTCTCTGTCTCTGTCTCTCTCTGTCTCTGTCTCTGTCTCTCTCTGTCTCTCTCTCTCTCTCTCTTTCTCTCTGGGCCCGCTTGGGGCGGCCGGGAGGTCACCACGTGAGGCCCCAGGGTGTCCACCTCCGAGCTCCCAGGCAGCACAGGGCATCCCTGGGCGCAGAAGGAGGTGTTGGAAAATCGGCGGGGAGGGGGGTGGGGTGGGTAGGCTTGCCAGGAAGGGGACAGACTCCCCACGTGACTCCTGGGCCGGGCCGGGCGCAGGGCTGCCGGCTGGCTGATGCGGACAGAGGTGGAAAAGTCCCCGGAGATGCCACGGGGCAGGCCGGGGCTGCCGGCCCCCGCTTCCCGGAGCGGCCCGAGCACTTCCCGGGCTCCCGGGAGGACTTAGAAAATCAGGGCGGGGTGGGGGGTGGGGGTCGCTGTCAAACCGAAACCATGCACGTCATCAGAGAAGGACCGTGACGACGGAGGAATTGTCCGCAGTCTGTCAGGAATTGTGTGCAGCCTGTCACTTCCGGCCCAGAGGGTCTTTCTAAGGCAGACGGACAGACAGAGCCCACAAGTCGTAGAGGAAAGGACCGAGCCGTTTGGCCGCGGAAAAGTTTACAACACAAAACGGGTCTCCCTCCGCACGGGGCCACAGCAAAGCCCAAAGAGGACACACGGGGGGAGCATGGGTGCAGATGCACGTGTGGTGATAAGAATATGGATTTCAGCAGGGCTTCCCGTCCTCATCAACAAGCAGAAGCACCCAAATGGTGGGGGTTGGGGGGCAGAGACCTCACAGCCATTCCCTCCACAAATCGAGTTCCCCGGGACATCCTCACAGCGCCGTGCTGTGAGTGTGTGTGGGTGTTTAAAATGGAGTAAATGTGGACGTGGAACTGCTCCGTGAAACCAAAATAACAACAGTCGTAGATCTTCTTTGGTCATTTAGAAAATTCTTTTTTTTTTTTTTTTTTCCCAGCGGTGCACGTATTTCCCTTCCAAAAAAGAAGAACGGGAAAGGAGATGTTAAAGGCAAGCAGAGAGAGGAAAACTGTTGCAAAACAAAAGCTGAGCTCCCGTCCGAGGGAGGCCTCCTCCATTGGAGGCCTAGGAAATCATTCTGACAAAATGGAGGATCTCTGTCTTTCGTGTCGATTCCCTCAGAGGTCAAGAGAAACCTTTTCCAATGTCTTTATCAGGAGGAGACTAGAAGTTAGAGAAAAGTATCCTTTCGAGAGTGAGAAAAACAAATTCTGATTTTGCATCAGCTTCCCTCCGATCTTGAAACTCATTGACTTGATTCCATTCTGTCGACGGAAATAATCCGGAACCAATCTATCCGTGAAAATCGGGGTGAGTTTATTCTGAGCTAAAATGTGAGGACTGTGGCCCAGGGCCTTTCTTCCCGAAGGAAGAGAGGGCGCCCGGGAAGTGGGGTGTACAGAGTGCTTCTAGACCCCCAGAGAGGACGTTTCACATAGGATCGAAAGGTCCCTTGGATGATAGTCGCGAGACTGCTCTGTCGGCACAGCGATCAACAGACACTGCTGGGCGGCAGGTCTGTTGTCTGGGCCTGGGTGGTCACAGGGGAGCCGGATGGTCAAAGGTGAGCGCAACCATCCGTTCCTAGCCTAAGGAAAGATGCCTCTCCTTAAGGAAAGGCCCGAGCACGGGGAAGCTGCTCCTTTCCCTTAAGGGCATTGGTTCTTGCCGTAGGAAGTGTTTAAAGCGGATCTACGATGCGATGCGTGCTCGACGGCCACGTCAGGCCCTTTTCGAAAAACACTGTCAGGCCGAATTAGGCCGACACCCAATGGCTTCCTCATAGACTCCCATAGATCCTATCGCTCGCCATTTCTATCTGTCCACTCGTTCCAATTTTAGGCCACTTGACCACGAACAGGCCTTTTTCTCAGATTATTTTCCCCGTGAAACTTTGATCACCTTTTCACAGACAAAACGATCTTTACTTTTTAGGCCCTCTTGCCTGAAGGCAGCCATCTCACTTTCCTTGAACACAAAGATGTTTCCCATATTCACTTTTAGTGGCTTTTTGTTTTGTTTTGTTTTGTTTTGTTTTGTTTTGAGGACGATGAGCCCTGAGCTAACTGCTGCCAATCCTCCTCTTTTTGCCGAGGAAGGCTGGCCCTGAGCTAACCTCCGTGCCCATCTTCCTCTATTTCATATGTGGGACGCCTACCACCACGTGGCTCGCCCAGCGGTGCCACGTCCACCCCCAGGATCCGAACTGGCGAACCCCGGGCCGGTGAAGCGGAACAGGCACACTTAACCAGCGCGCCACCGGGCCGGCCTAGTGGCTTTCATCGCATTTGTTAAGTAGATTTTTTAACCCTCACGAACCTTAATTTTGGTGAAAACTAAGAAGTCAGCAATTAGGAACTGTCCTTCCCATGAGCATTCCGTCGCTTGGCCAATTTCTAAACACTTGGCCACTTTTAGAAACATGGGATTTCATAGGTTTATCTTTTCCTTCGCTTTATTTGATTTCATCTCACTTTAGTTTTTGGGTGAGGAAGATCGGCCCTCACAGAGCTAACGCCTGTTGCCAATCTTCCGTTTTTGTTTTTTTTCCCCCCTCCCGATTTTTCTCCCCCAATCCCCCCCATGACATAGTTGTCTATCTTAGTTGAGGGCCCTTCCAGTTGTGGCATGTGGGACGCCGCCTCCACACGGCCCGACGAGCGGTGCCGTGTCCGTGCCGTGCCCGGGATCTGAACCGGCAAAACCCTGGGCCGCTGAAGGGGAGCTTGTGAACTTAACCACTCGGCCACGGGGCCGCCCCCGTCCGTGGACTTTTTTATCACCTGATTTCACCTCGCAAAACTTCAAAGCTTCAAGTTATCAGAGAGGTTTGGGAAGTTGTTTTTATTTATTTAATTAATTTATTTTTCGAGGAAGACGAGCCCCGAGCTGACACCTGCTGCCAATTCTCCTCTTTTTGCCCCGGGAGAGTGGTCCCGAGCTAACATCTGTGCCCATCCCCCTCCCCTTGATAGGCGGGACGCTGACCACAGCGTGGCTCGCCAAGCGGCGCCATGTCCGCACCCCGGATCCGAACCTGCGAACCCCTGGCTGACAAAACGGAACGTGCGAACTTAACCGCTGTGCCGCCGGGCTGGCCCTTCGGGAAGTTATTTTCAGGACACGGGCCATAAACTAGAATCACCGCTACAGGTTTATCGGAGCGACATCAGCGTTCGTGGTGGATTGAGTCGTCCCCTCTGTCTCTCCCCTCCAGGGCACAACCAAAGGGACGTCTATCGACCCACCCACCAAGGATTCCCCCCCCCCCCGCACGGCACAGCAGGATGCCTGAGAGATCCACGCAGCCCTACAGCGGCAAGTCACATTCGCACAGTCAAAATTCAATGGCAGAGACAAAACGTTAAGGTCAGTGAGAGGGAAGAGAATAACCGGCCCAGGAGCAACGGTGTGAAGAACACGGAGAAGACGGGTCCTAGACGCCGGGGTCCCCGGAGCAGCGATTTCATCAGAGGCCCACAAACGTCCACGATCTCCACACCACGTTTATGGCCGACTGCGTGCGTGGGTCCTTTGGAATCGACCAGGCTACCATCCGGGCCACTTTGGGACATCGTGTCCAGCTGCCCCGAGCGGTGGAGCTGTCGTTCGAGTGTAAGATGGGGCCCGTCCGGGGAGAGAATGGGGACGGGGAAAGGGAGGCCGCGGGAAGTCACAGAGTCTGAGGTGTTCGGGGGAGACCGACTCTTCTGAAGTGGAGGTGGTAGAAGGAGAGCAGCAGGATTTTTGGATTTTTGTTCCCTCTGTTAGGTATCTGGGTCCGGAGGAGAGTGGGGCGGGGGGGGGGGCGGGTGGTGGTGGTGGTGGTGGGTGTGAGGCTGAGGCGGGGCTGGTGTTTCCTTTCTGAGTCAGGTGGAAGAGCTCCTCCAGTGGAGGTTTTTAGACAAGGGGTCTGGTCTGGCAGGATGGGAGGTTGCGGGTCGAGCCACAGGGGAATCTGTCGTAGCTCAGACTCGGGCCTTTGAAGAAATAGACAGAGAGAGGAGTTTTGCTCTGTCTGTCACCACAGCCAGCACCTCAGGAGCAACAACAGGAGGCTTCCCGAATGAGTGAAGGGGCAGGAGCCAGCATGCCCCGTGCCTCTCTCAGCCCTGCGCCGGCAGGGAAGGAAGCAGGCAGGCAGGCCTCAGGGCTACTCCCGTCCTACTGGTCCTACTGCCCGGTGGTCCCTGTCCCGGCCCCGCCCCCACTCTCCCCCTGACCCTCACCGCTCCCCAGCCCTCTTCTCAGCCAGAGAGGCGATGGGGGGGGCGGTGCGGTCCCAGAACAAGTTTCCTCTCATCCGCCATCATCTTGCCACCCTGACGACTTGGCCCGAGATCCGGCCTAGGCTGTACCCGTGTGTGGTTTTCCTGTGGACAAGGGGGCCGGTTCACCATTTCGGAAGAAACCCCTAGCCTTCCACTGCCGAGTCGAGTCGCTGGGACTCGCCAACCTGGGAGGGGGGAGGGGGGAGGGGAGGTCAGGCGCATTCATTCCTATGGGCCTGGCGTCAGGGCTTCATTCAAGTGCAGGAAGCTCTCTCCCATGGCCTCGGGCTTTTTTCCATTGAACGGCTTTCTTCAATTCCCCCACCCTTAGGCCGCAGTCCACCAAGGGCCGGGAGGCAGGGAGGGAAGATGTTGGGGCAGGGTGGCTGTCTAAGAAACTCGCCTCATCTGGGGCAGAAAGAGTGCCCCCCTCCTTTCTCTAACCCTACTAGACTGCTTGAGGATCACGGACGGTTTGGCTCATCGATGAGCCCTGCGTTATGGGCCCGGCAAGCAAACTCCTAACTGGCAACCCGCCGCTCTAGGCGTGTGTGGGTTTTTTGATCATTCACCTTCAAGTTCGCACGACATCGGTCCGTGTCCCCCGCCCCGGCATCCCATGGGAAATCCTCCGTCTCTTTCCACAGACTCACTGGCGACTTCACACAGTGCCTGCCTCCTCCTCCTTAGGAAGGAAGGAAGGAAGGAAGGAAGGAAGGAAGGAAGGAAGGAAGGGGCTGACCCCGTGGCTGAGCGGTTGAGTTTGCACGCTCCGCTTCAGCGGCCCGGGGCTTGGAAGGTTCGGATCCTGGGCTCGGACACCGCACCGCTCATCAAGCCACGCTGAGGTGGCGTCCCACACGGCAGAACCAGAGGGACCCTCAAAGAGAATATACAACTAGGTACTGGGGTGCTCTGGGGAGAAGAAGAAGAAGGAGGAGGAATAAAAAGAAAAGAAAAGATTGGCAATGAGCTCGGGTGCCAGTCTTTAAAAAAAAAAAAAAAAAGAAGAAAGATGGACAAACAGGAACGAATCCCACTGACGGCACCTCCAAATGGTGGGGGGCAGGGGGGTGGGGGGTGGGGAGTGGCATCATCGGGCCAAGGGTGACTCTAAGCGTGATCCCGCGGTTGTGTTATTTGACATTTTATCGAATCGATTTATTATTTTATTTTTGAGGAAGATGAGCCCTGAGCGAACATCTGCCACCAATCCTCCTCTGTCGGCCGAGGAAGACTGGCCCTGAGCTGACATCCGTGCCCATCCCCCTCTACTTTCCAGGTGGGACGCCTGCCACAGCGTGGCTCGCCAAGCGGTGCCGGGTCCTGCGCCCGGGATCCGGACCGGCGAACCCGGGGCCGGCGGAGCAGAACGTGCGAACTTCACCGCCGCGCCACCGGGCCGGCCCCCGGAGTTGTTTTGAAAATCCAGTAAGGGGCTGGCCCCGTGGCCGAGTGGTTAAGTTCGCGAGCTCCGCTGCAGGCAGCCCAGTGTTTCATCGGTTCGTTCGGATCCCGGGCGCGGACACGGCACTGCTCATCAAACCACGCTGAGGCGGCGTCCCACATACCACCGCTAGAAGGACCCACCACGAAGAACACACAACTATGTACCGGGGGGCTTTGGGGAGAAAAAGGAAAGACAAAAAATAAAATCTTCCAAACTCCAATAAAACTTTGAGTGAAGACGACGAGGAGGATGCGAAACGTATCTCACGCCTCCGAGCCGAGCCGTCCGTTTAGGTTTAGGAAGGGGGACGAGGACCCTTTGTAAGCGACATCCCTTTTTAAGCACCATTCTAAACCACAGAACAGAACTCCCTCTCCTCGACCCGGAGCGAGGAGGTTCCTGGGTGTGTCAGAGAGGGTCACGTCCTCTGCAGCACGAACGAACCGCCAGGGTTCGGCCACGGGAAAGAATTTCTTCCTCTCCAGGGGGACTAAAAGTCACCGACGGCAGCGGGCGTAGGTGCTATCCTTCCCGTCCAGGAAAGGCAGGGAGAACTTCAGCCGTGAAGAGAAGGAGGTCTTCCTCACTCCCCGTTTTGGGAGGGCCCCTTTGGCAGGGGAGTTTTGTCTCCTGATTTCAAGTCAGGAAGAAAAGGGAGAGAGAGAGAGAGAGAGTGTGTCCTTCTCGTGCCAGGTCGGTCTGAGGGGGACCTCCTCTGGTTTCCTCCCTTCCCAGGGAATGCCGTTCGCTCCTTCTAGAAAAAGCTCCCAAAGCACCACCGCCCAGGATGGTCGACCTACGCCCATCGTCCCTCCTTTCCCAATCATTTCTACCGCGACAGAGGGACAGAGGCCCCTGCCCCATCCCCATCCCCACCCCCACCCCCATCGCCTGCCTCCTTGATGGCCAAAGGAGCTGCCTCTGAGAATGGAATGGGGCTTGGAAACCTTCTAGAGGGGTGACTCTCACCTGCCTGCCTGCTGGGAAAAGCACCACGCTGTCCATCGGACTGCTCTTTTGGGCAAACGTAGGCGTGCCACATAGCGATCGACAGCTATGGCGGGGGGGGGCGGGGTGGCGTGGTGGTGCCCAGGATCCACGACACGTGACGGCTGCGGAGCACGACAGCCCTAAGACCTTGAGGGAGACATGGTGGCGCGTGAATCCTTTCGGAACGAGAACGACAGGAAACGCTGACGGGGACGTGTTCTCCTCTCGAGAACACACCAACGCCTCGCACGGTGTCTGACCCGGGGTGCCTCTGACTTTTGTCATCAGAGACGATCCTCTCGACCGCCCCTCACGCTTTGGGGAAAAGGGGAGAGGGACTCAGTAGCACGGGAAAAGCCATCCATCCGCCCTTCCTTTCCGTCTTCACGGCTCCTTCTCGTGGAAAACGAGGAAGCCGTCCGGAGGAACGGAACACTGACCCGGGCCAAAGCGTGGCCCAGCCTGAGCCTCCAAAACCTTCTGCTAAGTGAGAGGTGCCAGACATCCAAGGCGACCTACGTTGCTATTCCACACAGAGGAGAGAGCTAGAACGGTCCAACCCTAGAGGGCGACAGCAGATGGCAGCGGCGGCGGTGGTGATCGTGGTGGGGCAGATCCGGGAGTGGGGCCGTTTTTTCTTTCGGGGGGAGGGGATGGAAACGGAAACCTTCTGGAAATAGATAGCCATGACGGATGCGCCACCTTGGGGAGAGAGACTCCCGAAGGCCACTGGCTTGTGCCCCGTGGAAAGGATGGATTTGGTGGGATGGGAATTCTACCTCTGTGTAGAGCGTGTGGTAAACCACGAGGTAGGTGGGTGGGTGGGTGGGTGGCCTCCCTGCCTCGCCTCCACCTAGACGTCCACACACAGAGACCGACGAGGGAGGGAGGGAGGGAGGGAGGGAGAGAGAGAGACAAGACGGACAGAGGCCGAGGCCGAGGCCGAGGCAGTGAGCGAGTAAGTGATCGACCCTGGCCATAGGGGTTCCTCAGAGGGCGTCTCTTGGCTCCCCAAACGAAGAATGTGTGTGGAGATCGAGAAAGATCACCGACCTAGGAGAACCAGCAAGACTTCCTCACCCGCCAGAGAGCCGCTGGGCCCCTGCCGTCCCTGCCACCGCCACCCCTACCCCTCGCCTTTGGCAGCGACGCCAACGAAAGGCAGGCAGACGAGTGGGAGAGTCGTGTGGTGGTGTCCCCCAAGGAAGGTGGGTCCATGCCGACGAGCGGTCGTCGGCGTGTGGAAAAGCCAGAGGCGGGCTGACTAGAAGGAGGGCGTCCTGGGGGAAGGGGCCAGGGTGTGAGGGAGAGAGGCCTGTTCCTCTTCCCCTGTCGGTCCCAAGTCAGGGGCCCAAAGGAGGAAAGCTGTCCGTTCCTTTCCGACTCGGACGGTTCGGGCAGAACCGACCGATCCCCGCGGCGGCGCAGTCGGGGCTTTCTGGACCAGAACCCCTCTCTCTGTCGCCTTGCGACCACACGCACGCTTTAGAGGCCAAGGGAAAATGGATCGGGTCTCTCTGTCTCTCTCCCTAGAAAACAAGGGGCCGGGGGCCGAGCCTGTGGACG